>NC_079316.1:53433963-53739263 GCF_029931775.1 Euleptes europaea
CATACAAAGAAAGGTCCTTCTCCCTTGTGGCACCAAAACTTTGGAACTCCCTCCCCAGGAAGATTCATCTGTCTCCCTCCATCAGTGTCTTTTGCCAGCAGGGGAAGACTTTTTGTTTCATCTGGCATACCCCCCAGTAACCATTATTGGCCTTCCTGCTAGTGGTGTTTTAATTGAATTTGTGTTTTAATTGAATTTTATAGTTTAACTGTATTTGTAATTGTTGAAATGTTTTAATGTTCCTTATGTTTGCTGCCTTGTGGACCCTGGTTGGGTGGAAAGGCGGCATAATTAAAAGAATAAATAAATATAGCTGGCTAGCATCACTAGGCTTGGCATCTGTAGCTTACATCAACCCCAATTGCCTTTTCTCCCTTTCTAAGCTCCTAAGTATTAGCGTAGTTTCCTTTCTCATTCCTGCCCTGATCCTGTAAATGCCTTCACCTCCTGACCTACCTCTAGATACAGACAAATTGCCCCCTTTCTCTCCAAGGGTTAATGTCTTAAGAACTTGTCCAGCAATTCCCTGCCTTGAGAAACACAAAGTAAGTGCAATAACACAGCACCCCTGGACTCAGGTTTTAGGGGTGGGGAGGGATGAGGATTAATTCCTGCACTTGATGTTAAAGCTTGTCCGAGAGGTTTGCCTTGGGGGGAGCATTGCTAGGGCCGACTGGTCTTGTTAAATGGTTGCTAAGGCCCTGGCATTGCAGCCCGATGGAGTGGCCCACAGTCACGGTCACGGAGGGAATTACACAGCCACAAAGAAATTGTTATTCTCCATAATCTGCTCTTTGGAGAGTGACTGGGGGAGATGGGCCGGCCCCAGCATGCCGCCAGTACTGTGATCATGGAAGCGTGTTGGCTCTGGGGAGCGGAGCAGGGCTCACCTTCTGATCTGGGGGGACACCAGTGCTGCTGCTGCTGCTAATCTGCTTTCTCAGCAATTTTGCTCCTCTGACACAACGGTGTTTACTTGTTTGAACATCTCCCGGGACTCTATTTTGCCTATTGTGTGGTCTTTATCCCCCCCACCCTCCACCCCCGATGGGGCTTTAGCCCAGATTACAGATGGAATTAAGGCCTCGGCTCGGGTGCCACAGAAAGACTGATACAGGATCAAGGAGCAGAAAGTAACAAAATAACTGGGAGGAGGGGGAGGTGCCGGTTACTTTAGGGAGTGGAGGCGGCCATTGTCCCACGAGGCAGAGCCAGGGCTGCAGGCTGAAAAGCAGGCCTTCAGTGCTTTGTGTCCAGTTCTGATTAGACCGTTAGGGAGGAGGAGAGAGGGCTGGGAACATGTGGGTCTTTAGTGGCTGAATGGGCTTCATTGGATGCCGTTGTCTGAGTGAGAAGCGGGCTTTCTCTTGTTGGGCAGGGGGAGGCAAACAGGGCATAGTGGTCCTCAATTATGGAGTATATATTCATTAGATTTATGTATTATGATTTATTTAGTTGATTTGTAGGTGCCTTTCAGTCCCCTCGGGGGCCCCCAAGGAGGCTCATGACAGTTTTAAAGAAATTTAAAATATTAAACAAGAAGGCACAATGGGCTGTCCTCTGTCAGCTCATCCAAACGTTTGCATCTTTCTACAGAAAAAAAAAGAACCTTGTTTATTGATCTCAGGGTTCAGGCAGGTTGATGTAGGAGGACATGTTCCGTTGGGTACTGTGGACCTATTTTTTAGGGCTTTAAGGATCAAAGATGGCACCTCAATTGGGACTGGAAGCCAGTTATCAGCTGTGTTTGGAATTGTCTTAAAGGGCGGCCTCACAAAGAGCATGTTTCAGTAGTCACAGCTGGATGCTACCAGGGCATGCATTCTGTGACCAGGTCAGTGTTTTGCAGAAATGGCTGCAGCTCATGAACCAGCCTGAACCAGAAGAACACACCTCTAACCATTTTTGCTGGGACAGCAAGGTATCAAAGATCACATCATACACATTCCTTCAGGGGAGTGTTACTCCTTCCAGGGCAGGCTCCACACCAGTTCCCACATCTGCCTGATTTCCAACATGGAACACGTCCATCTTTCCAGATTAAGTTTTAGTTGTCTGTAATAAACAGAACCTGTAGCTATAAGGAGCAAAGGAGACTACTCGGTGCCTGCCTTACCCAAAGCACATACATGGATGGGGCAGCCCCATTCAGATGTATCCAGAAGCCATTGCTGTATTTCCAATTCTGCAGTTATCTCTGTGAAACTATGTTGCTCTCAGAGCTCCAGAAAAACGCAGCAATCTGAGTCACAGCTGTGAGACTGGGTGTTTTTGAAACAGCATCGGGCAGTTCTTCTGTAGTAAAACTGCTTGATTAAAGGCTGGTTCAGATGATGGGAATGTGCTCAGACTCCCTTCCAGTGTCCTTAGTACAGGGCCAAGGCTTAGATGTCTTTGCAAGCATTCAGGTAATTCCCTTAAATTTGGCGGCTTGGCATGCACAGAGAGATCTCACCACTGAGAAGGATTTGGATGAGGGTGACCTTATCTTTGGAGAACTAACATTAACATGCAAGAAGCTGCTGGAAGGACAGAATTAGAGGGCCAGAAGGAAGGATTTCTCTGAATGCATGAACTGTCTCTGGAGAGTGTACAGCCTGACTCTATGAGAGTTGTGAATGCAGTGGAAAGTTAGAAAGTCTTGAAGTAACAGGATGCCTCAGGAATATACTTCTGAGTTTTGGGAAAACAGCCTGAAGTGTAGTAAGTTGGGAGATGTTTCTTAGGAACAGCACCGTCTCTTGAATCATTCAGAAGTAGACAGAACTAGAAACCAAGGGCTGCTTGACACACTGCAGTGGTAAATACACGATTGTTGTCCAGATATGTTTATGTGACCATGGTCAATCCCAGTTCTTTGGCATGTGCATGGGCCTGGTAAATATTTCCAAACATTTCTTTGCCGTATTCATAGAGTTTCAGGTGTGCACATACACTTATATAACTGTGCTAAGAATGGCTGCAGAAGGCAACTCACCACTATCACACACAGGACTTTTTGGGAGCTGTTTTTCAGTTTTCATCTCTTGCTCTTACAATTCATCAGTGACCTCCTAGCTGTAATAAGGGATTTAGCTGACTCTTTCCTTGCTGGGCAGGTATGTATAGACAAGAGAGGAGAGCTTAGGGCTATTAGTGCAAGGACAATGTACGTAGAACCCCTGGAGAAGCACAATTGTTTCCAACACATTCTGTTTTTTCACCATATTAAGGAAGTGTTTCTTCAGTCTACCAGGGAGGTCTTTTGCTGTAGTCCTTCCGATGTTGAGGCCTTTACTGTCCTTGGTGAAGACTTTTCTCAGACATAGTTGCACAGTTGCCTGTTCACCAAGCAGTTGAACTCCCAGCTAGGGGAGCAGACTGTTGCTACAAATAGAAATGTGTGTGTCACCCACAGGTATAACTGTCCTCCAGCCAAGTGTGTATCTTATCCCTTCTTCAGACTTGCGAATTAAGGGAGCAGCTATTAGGTAACGCTATCCAATTTCAACTTCTTTTGGCTACTTATTGTCTCTGCCTAAGAAGAAGAGTTGGTTTTTATATGCTGACTTTCTCTACCACTTAAGGAAGAATCAAACTGGCTTACAGTCACCTTCCCTTCCCCTCCCCACAACAGACACACTGTGAGGTAGGTGGGGCTGAGAGAGTGTGACCAGCCCAAGGTCACCCAGCTGGCTTCAGGTGTAGGAGTGGGGAAACAAATCCTGTTCACCAGATTAGCTTCCACTGCTCATGTGGAGTGGAGAATCAAACTCGGTTCTCCAGTTCAGAGTCCACCGCTCCAAACCACCGCTCTTAACCACTACACCATACTGGCTAAGGTATCTAAAGCTCCGCTTGCTGCATTAAATCTGCTCAATCAATTTGATTTTTATCACTTAGCTGCCTTCTGTACTAAGGTGGGTGGTAAACAGGGATGGGGCCTTCTCCACAGTGGTGCCACATATTTGGAATTCCCACTTGGAATCTGCTTGGTTGGTGTTCAGGTACTGGTTTTTATTCCATAATGCTGTTTATCATCTGGGTGGTTTGCTAGGTTTTTTTTTTCCTTCCAAGTGTTGGCCTTCCTTGGAAAAAAACTTGTTGCTGCTGGTTTCTATTATTTAGTTTATCATTTTCTATGCCAATAAAGGATTGAATTGATAGTTTATCATTTTTCTTTAATGTGTTGTAATTGTTATTTTATAATGGTATAAACCACTCTATTCAGTGGTTTATTTTTGGACAAGCTGGATGTATTTTTAGTAAAACCAATAATACCTAGCAAGTTGCCGAAAATTAATTTCCAGCTTTGCTATAAGGACTACACATTTCCCTTCCCGTATGTTCTGATTAGTGCAAAGGACAGAGCCAAATAACTTGAGTTTTTACATTTTCAGAGAAAGAACAGCTGTTTCTTCTTTGCCTTCATGCAATGTGTGATTTTTTTTGTACTAGCCAAAAACGAACCTGAACTTCTATCATATTTGGCTGGTCATCTAACTTTTTGGTAGATCTGCACTGAGAGAGAAGCTGTATTTAAACAAAAGCCTGCCAAGAACTTTGACATGTAGATAACTGGCACCTTAGTATATTCTTTTTTGTGTTCTCTTTTCAGTGGACAGCTGGTCACAGGCCTTGGAACAGACTTCCACCGAGGGGCTGGAGTCTTGGATATTTTCTATGAAACGCCTTTCACTTTACTTTCTTGTGGGTATGATACCTACATCCGGTATTGGGATTTAAGGACAAGCACAAGGTTAGTGTGTGAATTTACCTGGTTTTCTGAGCTGATCGGAAAAACTATTGTAAACAGATTTCTAAACTACCTATAGAGGAGCTGAACAACAAGGGCTTGGTGAAGAATACTCTAAAATACTCCGTCTTACAGGATTGTATTTTTCCCCCCAAAGGGAGTGTGTCAAACAATGGGAAGAGCCTCACGATAGTGCCCTGTACTGTATAAGGAGCAACGGGAATCACATGATTGCAAGTGGCTCTTCTTATTATGGTGTGGTCCGCCTTTGGGATAAAAGGCAAAACAGGTGCTTACAGGTAAGGCAGTGGCAAGTATGTTCCCAGAAGTGGGTTGCGGATTGAGCTGTACGGAGGAGCCTCTTAAGAGGTAGTGGGCTCTCCTTCTTTGGAGGTTTTTAAGCAGAGACTAAATGGCCACCTGTCAGCAGTTCTGGATCTGCAGATCATGAGAGGGAGGGCAGGAAGGGCTGTGTCAGTGTTTGATTCTTGTTGCCCTCTCTTACATACCGAGGGAAATGTTGATTGCCACTTAGGGGTCAAGAAGTGATTTTCCTCCAGCCCAGACTGGCCAGAGATCACGGAGGGATTTTTGGTTTTGGTTTTTGGCCATCTTCTGGGCATGGAGTAGGGGTCACTTGGGGTGTGGGAGATAGTTGTGAATTTCCTGCATTGTGCAGGAGGTTGGACTAGATGACCCTGGTGGTCCCTTCCAACTCTATGATTCTGAGAACAGCGAGGGAAGTTACTTCCTCAGATTGCTTCTTGAAACCATGGTGGAAGAAATCCATGGAGAAGAAAGGTCTGAGCTCAAGTACATGCTCCGCCTTGGGCCAATCTCACTATCAGTTTAGCCTGCTTCAAGGTGGGAGAGAAACATGCATATATCACTTTGAAATCCTTGGAGGAGCGGTGGGATAGAAATGCAGCCACTGTAAGCATGCTCCTGTCTTACAGGGCTAGGGCAGCTCTTCTAGCCGCTTCATAAACTCCTACAACAGAGAATTCTTTCTATGTTGAACTCCATACAAACAGATAGGTGCAGCAATTAATTGTCCCTGGGGACGACTTGATGTGACAAGTGCCTTTGGCTCTTAGTCTAACACCACAGACTTCCTAGTGGTCATTTTTCAGGCTATTGCCCGAAGCTAGCTTTGTTCAGAAAGAGGTCAGACAGTGCCCTCTGTCTCTGTAGAGTAAGATCCATAGGAGCCTGCTGGCCCCGCTCAGGACTGAACTTTGCTGCCTCAGCTCAGCTGCCTTCTCCTCCTGCCATAATGGCGATCCCCTTGTAATGGTAGCAAAGAGGCAGCGCAGCTGAAGCGTAGTCCTATGGGAGCTGCAGGGTTGCTTTTGTTCCTCACCAGCTGTTATTGCTTTGCAGTTTAAATCTCTTACCTAGAAAAGTTTTCTTGCTACTTTGCAGAGCGTTTCTTTGTCATCACCAATCAGCAGTCCTGTATACTGCCTCTGCTTCAGCACCACCCACCTCTATGCCACCCTGGCATCTGCACTGCATGTCCTTGATTTTACCACCTGAAATAGACAAGGACTGGCCTGGACTGCAGAACTGATACCCATCATGAAGAGCACCAAGAAGGGAGAATGTTTGTGAGACAAGAAGCCACCTGAAAGTCATCCTAGGTGCTGAGGAGAACTCATGTAGGAGTTCATCTGCCTTTTGGATTCAATAAAGGCTAATGTCCAGCTTCTTATTTTGTACATTTTTTGTGTTTTTAAAGAAGTAATTTTCTAACGAAGAAAACTTGTTTGGAGGTATGCGTGCTGGTTTCTATGTATCTAGTATGGGCTTCTGCATGCTTTAAGTCCAACCATAGGGTACAAATCTTGTGCTGGATTTACATTGGCAGGAAAGTGCTATAACCTGGACACTGAAGTGGCTAAGACAGTGGAAGAGCTTTTTCCTGCTGCTTTACTGACGTTCATCACTTCCTCTTAAATAACTATAGGATTGTAAGCTTGAAGCCTTAGCTAGATGGATAAATTGTACCAGATTTAACCATCGGTGTCTGGGTACCCACAAGAAGTACTTCACTGGAATGATGCTGTCAAGTCAATGTGCCGAATAAATTGTTAGAGGAACACAAGAAGTCTGTCGTCATGAACCTTGAAGTTCAAAATCCATAAATGGCTATTGGTGGGTTTGCATTGATGTCTATGATTACATTCTTTGATTTTGGTTATGCGCTAATCAAGTAATTCCTTCTACAGCATTGGTGCTCATTTAGTGGTTTGGCAGCTATTTGTGGCTCTTCTGAGCACAGCTCCTACCACGTGTTCCTGGAAAGTGGGGAAGGCCATTGCCTGACGGGACTTGGGACTGGAATGTGGTTCCCCATCTTGAAACAGCAGTACACTGGAGAATACGTAAGCTGTGAGCATCCCTGAGCTGCGGGTCTCATGCTAGAGATGGAAGAGCCCATCTTGTCCAACACGCCCCCCCTTTCTCTGCAGTTCTATCTCTTAGCACCTTGGGTGGCTTTTGACATGAAGCATTTTTTTTAACACTTCACCTAATAGTTCTGGAGAACTTGAAAAACTTGTGCACTGTTTTGTGTCATGAGTCTGCCTTGCAAGGCCTTCCCTTCAACCTAGAGACATGAGGGTTGGCTAACGTTCAGGTGTGGTGGGGACAGACAACCCCACATGCTTAGAAGTACTTGGGTAATTAACAACATTATAGCTGTATATTTAGTAATGGTTATGTGTGATGTTATTGTGGTGGGGTGTTATACGGGGCTTACAGAAGTCATGTGGCTCTTTTCTTTGAAATTAACTGCGAACATGGCTCTCCATGAGTGATGGAGTGAGTATGACTGTTCTACAGAAATAAGTACAGAAATAGTTGAACAACTCTCACACAGGGTAGAAATATGTATCTTTGACATTCAGCTGCAAGATGAGGATGGAATTTAGTAAGACCTAAAAGCAGCCAGAAAGGGTCAGAGCAATGGATCATTTCTCCCCAGTATCTGGTACAATACCTACTCCCAGGTACAAGAACCAGTCAGTCACTTATAGAAAACACCTCAGCATTCATGTAATATATTCCTTGAGTATCCTACTGCTGATGGTATGGGGCCTAAATTTGCTTTGACTATCATATGGCAGGAGTTCCACTTAAAGTAGGAAATGGCTGTGCTTGGAGAATTGGTTTTGAGGCTTGGACTTCTGGACTGTGCAGTGTATGATGTAGGCATGCATCATGTACTTGTGTGTCTCTGTTCATTTTTTTTTAATCCTTAAAAAATATTTGCATTAATATAGTGTTTTTGGTTGAAGAGCAGGTACAAGGTTTTGTAGGTTGATATGTGTGTGGAATATGGAACTTGCGTGAAATGCTGCACATATGCTTTTGTTTTTAAAAAGAAGACATGAAATTGTGGTCAAATGAAAGGTAATGGTTTACATTGAGGGAGTAATGCTTTAGGTTTGACATAAGTGGGCTGGTATACAGTGTGGAGCAAACAGAGAAAACCCATCAATTGATAACTGTAGTTAGTTAAATTTCCCTTGAAAAATCAAAGGTAATTCTGCCACGTTTCAAATACACTTTATGTTCTTACTTGACTGTTGTCTTTGAATCAACTGGAAATGTTCTTGAGGGAAAGAGTCGTCAGAATAATCTCGGCCCAACCTTTAAACTCTGAAAGTGGTGTTAATATGCATAAAATATGGAAACTCTTGGCTACCAAGAGCATAAAGAACACACTTATAATGACCTTGGCACCTAAGACACTGGCTTCTCACCTTGGCTTGGTGCCAGGAAGCTGCTAAGGAGGGTTAAACATTTTTTTATAAACTTTTCTTTCCAAGTACTGATCTAAACTCACCAAATTGTTCCCCAAAGTGTTCCTTGCCAGTCAATGTGTTTATTTGTAAATGAAAATCAGCAGAATATATACAGAAAGGAAGTTTTGCAGCTATTGTGTCTTGCACTCTCCATCCCCATCATTAGCTGCCTTGATCTTTTCAAGCTCCTTTTGTAGTTCCTTCTCTGCAGCCAGAATCTCTGGTGGTTTCTGATACTGTGAAAGAAAAATGACTTGAACTACCACAGCACAAATACAACTGCCATTAACTTAGCAAACTGTTTTAGAAAGTGGCTATTAAACATGGCAAAAAAAGGGGGTGAAGACACTAGGCTGCCCAGAAATATACCTATACCTCTCCCCACATCTCTTAAGACATCTGAGATTTGATCACAAACTAAGTAGAAGACTGTACTTCAAATCCAACTTGTCTAACATGCATTATCACTTCTGTCTTTGGGAATTTGCCTTACTTTTAATCCCAGTTAGATTACTACACTTTGAAACATCCCAGGACAAACTGTACACCTTAACTTAGATTAAACATATATAAACACGTTCATATATTCCAAGGATTTGGATTGCTACAGTAAATAGTATAGTTTAAGGAGGAAATAAGTTTTAAAAGGTGATTGCTGGTAGTCAGAAGAAAATGTATATACAATTTCTGAGGTACTACTACTTTAACTCTAATGCAGACCCAGGAATAGTATTCTGTACTTTTTCCTTGCTATGTCACCCCTCTTTTACTAAAGGTAAAGGTAGTCCCCTGTGCAAGCACCGGGTCATTCCTGATTCTTGGGGTGACGTCACATCCCGACGTTTACTAGGCAGACTTTGTTTATGAGGTGGTTTGCCAGTTCCTTCCCCAGTCATCTTCCCTTTGCCCCCAGTAAGTTGGGTACTCATTTTACCGACCTCGGAAGGATGGAAGGCTGAGTCAACCTTGAGCGGGCTACCTGAAACTGACTCCCGTCAGGATCACACTCAGGTTGTGAGCAGAGCTTTTGACTGCAGTACTGCAGCTTACCACTCTGAGCCATGGGGCTCTTCTTTTACTAATGAGCTGATGCCAAAAGAAAGGCTAAAGTAAGTTTTGTGTTTGGTTGGAAAAACAGCTGCCAGAAGGTAGTGTGCTGAAAAATCAGCCTTATTGATACTTACTGTGATAATTAATGTGCTGTTGGCGTGTGTGAAGCTCAGAGCATTGCAGTCCAAAGGCAGTTGGAATCTGTCTAGGTCAGGAATAGAGAACTTCTTGTAATACCTGAAGGCAACCATGAGAGAGAATGTGAGGGGAGGCTAGTCTACTAGTCTTCAGCAATGAGAGCACTAGGTTATAGATTTACTTCTTTACACAACCTGAATTATATTTTGACATAAAGAGGGTGATCACTGTACATTCAAAGAAAAAAAATTATTTTACTCATTCCATCTCAGGCCAGCAAGGATTAGGGTCTGAGTACCTTCCGAATGTGATTGTAGAATGCTGGGTACATGGTGAGGCAGCAAACTGAACAGAAAAGATGGGCAGAAAGAGAACTCTTTGAGCTGGAATGTCAGCTTATTCATCAATTGAGTCTTCACTGGTGTGTGTAAATGCCATTGTACATTTACCAAACTTTCTTGCCATCTGTAAACCATAAGCACATTTTGTTTTATTGTGTCTTCCAATATTGCTTCCATTTGGTCCCTCTGATATCTCGAAGTCTTTCTGGTATGACCTTTTCTCATATCAAGATGTTTGTGGTGTGCTGAGCAGAAGTTCATCTTTGCTGATGTCTGATCCAGAAGCAGGCCTTTTCTCTTAAGCCAGTTTTGCTTGGAAGTTGACTGCTTGAACTACTATGAACCCTTTATTGTCCAAGCCTTAACGAGAATGCATACAAAGGCCAAACAGCCCTGGCTGCTTTGCTGGCTTGGGAGGAATGTTACCGCAGGGCTCAGAGCCTTCTGCGTGTATTTGGAAAAGGTGGCAGACATGGATAATAATGGGGGTGTCAAAGGTTAAACAGCAAAGATTAGATGAACACAAAGACATGTTAAGGAAGTGTTAACTTCTTACTGATTGAGACAATAAAAAAGCAGATCCTAGGAGAAGCCCAGTGTTTCAAAGAGCCTAGGGAGTCATCATTTGGAACACCAACTTTGCTCTCCCCCCCAGGAGGGTAAAAATACCTGGTCTGGCTTCCAACTAAAATCCGTGAAAGATCAAAGGGGAAAGATCTGCTGCTTCCAGTATAACGTTAACTGCTACCTCGCCCTGCAATAATTGATTCTGCTGTGGCCAAAAAGGCTTTGCCTGTTTGGAAAAGTTTGGTTTAATGGATTTGTTTTACTGCAAAAGGGCTGGAGCAAATCCCACTTGAGTAGCCTTTTGCTGTGGATGGAGGGGAAAACAATGAATGATAAAGTGGATGGCAGTATTCTCTTTTTGGAGGACTCTTAGGGCAACTGTTTTCTGGCAAGTCTTCTGTGCCTTTAATAGCTGCAAAGTAGATGCTCACTGTTCTCTCATATCACATCTCCTTGCCAAGAACAGTATTATCTGTTGAGTTTGTCTGTCGTAAAGCTGTGAAAGGCAAAGGAGAACTCATCTTCACTGCAAAAAATGTATCTTTGGTCTCTTATAATGTTCTCCTCAGCACAGGAAAGGAACAATTATTTTCCATGAACACAAGAACTTGTATGGCTTGCAATTCTGTATTTGGGTTTAAACAAAAGCCTGGTTTCAGTAAAAGTACTGAGTAGAACAACTGTATGGAAGACCAAAACCACATTTACACTATTTCTGTATTTTTCTCTAAAAATTATACCATTAGCACAATGGTCAGGTGCTTTTGGAACATAAACTCAAGTTATTTTTACTTTCTTTCCTCCAAGGTAGATTCAAAAAATCGAGATATATCATAAAATGATGATGTACAACTATAACCATAGCACAGCCTTGTGACTTATAAACTCAAAAGAGAATTGAGGCACAAAACTGATAAGCAGCTGCAGTCTTAAAAGCTTCCTGAAAAAATTATAGAAAGCTGCGGAGATGGAGTCTAGCGGGCCTTGCTAGGGATTGAAGTCTTAAGAACATGCAGGATCAGAACAAATATCCAACTTGTCCTGCATTCTGTTTCCAATAGGGGTAGGAAGACACATTAGGAAGCCTGTATACATGGAATGAAGGTGATGCCCCCCCCACCATTCATCTCCTGCCAACTGATATTCAAAGATAAACTGAGTCTGAATATGGAGGTTCCTTTTAGCTTTCATACCAAACAAGTTGATAAACGTATCCTCCATGATATTGTCGAAGGCTTTCACGGTCAGAGTTCATTGGTTCTTGTAGGTTATCCGGGCTGTGTAACCGTGGTCTTGGAATTTTCTTTCCTGACGTTTCGCCAGCAACTGTGGCCGGCAAAACGTCAGGAAAGAAAATTCCAAGACCACGGTTACACAGCCCGGATAACCTACAAGAACCAGTATCCTCCATGAATTTATCTAATAACATTTTAAAGCCATTGCCCCATCTTGTGACAGCAAATTCCACACATTATGCGAATACTTTTCTGCACATTCTGAACCTATTTTTTGAACCACTTTTTAACCCTAATATGGTGTAAGGGTGATTCTGTAGAAAGGTTAGGATACTCATCAGTTGTTCAAATCAACAAGTACTACAGCATCTCAAGAAGAAAGACAGGGCAGCAGGAACCTGATCCTGTACCTGCCCAGTTCTGGTCAGACAGCCAGAACACTAAGTTGGAGGGCCCAAAGGGTTAATCTGTTCTAGGCATCACATCCTTGGTCTTTCTCCATCCCTCATTAATAGTACACCTTATCCTCTTTCTGCCCTCAGAACAACCTTAAGTTATATGCATAACTGGCTAAACAGCAATGAAGACCTCTTTGTCAACAGCACCACCTCTAGGTGATTATCGGGAATAGCACAAAAGCAGGTAATGCATCAGAAAGAAAATCAAATGTATTATTCCCAAGTTTCTGTATTATTTATCAAAAATAAGGAGAAGGGGGCAGAAAATTAATTTGTTTCAGTTATACTGTCAGCTAGGATGGTATAGTTTTGCAATAATGATAGCAAACTGTTGCCTCCAGTCCCTGGGACACGTCTGAGTTGGCAATTTGCACCAGCTCCATCCTACTCTGAGTTAACTCAGCCCACTGTGCTTACTAACTTCTTGTTCGTTGTGTGGATAACACAGCAGCGCTGATCCTTTTCCACTGAAACACTGTAGACATCCTTAGGATATGGCAAGTTCCGAATCCGCCACTGGAAGCTGTTCTTGGTATCTTTTCGCATAAAGACAGGCTACAGAAAAAGCACATGCAGGTTAGCCCCCTGCTGCTCAGAGGGAACAAACAGTAATCTAAGGTTTCCTTGGGATGGCATACGTGGGGATTCTTAGCTTTGTATATTTAGGTGGTTGGTCTTTTTCCTTAGATCCACGTAGCAGTATTAAGGCTTTAGCTACTCTGGGCCACAACAATGTGCTTACATTTTGGTTATGTACAGCATGCATGTGGGATGGTTTCCACTCTTGGTGCTCTGCACTTATCATCATTTCAAGGCATCTAGGGCCTGTTCAGGATACACAAATTATAGAGTCTGACAAGAGATGAATTTGTGGGAGAAAGGAAACCCTACCCCCTCCACTCTGCTAGCTCCTGCTTCTCTCCTCTTGCTTCATCTGGCTTGTCCTGCTCCCCCCTCTCGCGCTTGTGTTCTTCCATGCCCCTGCTGGTGATCCATCCTGCCAATATTTTCCCTTGCCTATCCACCCACCTGCTCCTTCCTCTGCTTGTTGTTTTCTTCCTTCTTAACCCTTGCAGCCCCTGTGGTATCTCTTTCCCAAGCTCTATCCTCTCCCTGCACCCAATTCCCTGTTTCTAGCCTCAGTCTTTCACATTATATATGGTACAGAGGAAGGGGCAGGAAGGAAGCTATCATAGATTCACAGCAGAAACAGGGAAAATAAGGTATAGCAACATGAGATGTACTGAGGATACAAATATTGTCTCTTAACATAGGTGATAGGAGCCTATTCCACAAGGAAAATCAATCAGTGTGCTCATTCCTAATCCTGAATGATATACTATGGTATTGTTGACCTCATGTTGAACAGTGAGGTCAACATACACAGAATCCCCCTTGGCTAGCCTAACAGTGACAACTGCTGCCATTGGGAAAGCTAAGTGGCAGAAAGAACACTTGCCCTGCATGGAGACAATCCCAGATTCCTTTCCTGACAGTTCCAGTTAAAGAAAAGTTGGTACTGGGAAATTCTTTGCTTAAGCAATCCAATGCCAGTCAGAATAGACAACATCACCATACACAGTATGTTCCAACTTAGTGTAAGGCAGGTTCATGTATTCATACCAGAACTTGGGTTCTGGATTAAGATACCACCTAGTTAGTTAGCAGGGTACTCTGTGCAGTTTCTCAACCAAGGAAGTACTATCTGAACCATCCCTTTTCTCTCCCTTAAGATCATGACACAGTTGAGCTACACAATGCCACCCTGAAACTTATGTTTTACCCCTAAAAATACCATCTTAGAATCATTCCATGATAAGACCTGTCTGAGACATTACAGTGATATAAATAGAAGTATGGTATACATACATTGGTACTACTCTCCTTTATGAGCTCATGATCCAGGGTTCCCACTGCAGGCACGGTTGACTCTCCCACCTCGACCTCCCAACTGCCATAAGCCCCTAGAGCATTCTTCTCTCTCCATTTCCTCACTGCAGAGGATGGAAGGGGGGAGACTTTAGGTGGATTTCCAGCAAAAGCCAACTCTATCTACTGGGGTTCATTTGATGCTTTAAGAGATGCTACTTGGGCAGGAATTTTGAAATCTAGGTAAAACCATCTGATAAAGAGCTCTACTAGATAAAGCACAAGCACATACCAGAAGAAGACCCTTGCCTTGGAGTATATACACATTATTCCCATGATGCTAAGTATGAATTTCCTCCTGACATTAAGGATAATTCTACTCTGTGTCTTCAGGACTTAAGATATTGCTGTTTTAGGTGGACAGTAAAACAAGCCACACAACTTTCCTTGCATGGTGAAGAAATGGACACTTCTCTTTTGTAGAGGGTGTTCTTTTTGAAGTGAGCGCATTAATGTACTGTTCTTAAATTATGTGGTATAATTGCTGGAATTTTTATTGCAAATGTATTGGTATTTTAACATTTCTAAACCTCCTTGATTTTAAGGTGGTATATAATAGCTCAAATAAAATAAACATTTGCATGGAACCCTGCAAACCTGCATTATGTGTAGTAATGACAAAATGCTAAATTGCTGCGGTTGCTCAACATCCTACCCTGTGTTATGCATAAGTCAGGCTCCCCTTGTCACTATCCCCTCTCTAAACAAAGAAAGTGGCTTACGAAGCAGTTGGTTGGTCTTCATGTCATACTCCTCAGCCATCTCCTTCCCATTGTCAAACAAGTAATGGATTTTTCGCTTGCCTAAGCAGAACAGAAGGTGGGTGAGTGCCGAAAAAGATGGGGGGGGGGGTCCCCGCCGGCCGCATCCCACCATCACCTCATCCACGCCCCAGTCCCGCCTACTTGAGGTTTAGGTGGAGGCTGCAAACGGCCTGGGACGTCTGTGACCCTCACATGCCCATTATGTCCCTCTCCCCGCTCTTCATACAATTCTAACCTGTGCATTCCTAGTCGGAAGTAAATTCCCAGCGAATGCAATGTTTGTATTTCAAAAGGGCCAGAGTCCAGTAGCACCTTAAAGACTAACAAAAATATTTTCTGGCAGGGTATGAGCTTTCGTGAGCCACAGCTCACTTCTTCAGATATCTGAAGAAGTGAGCTGTAACTCACGAAAGCTGATACCCTGCCAGAAAATATTTTTGTGAGTCTTTAAGGCGCTAGTGGACTCTTAGTCTGTCTGCAGTAGTAGAAAAGAGCAAGAGTCCAGTAGCGCCTTAAAGACTAACAAAAATATTTTCTGGCAGGGTATCAGCTTTCGAGCTGTGGCTCACGAAAGCTCATACCCTGCCAGAAAATATTTTTGTTAGTCTTTAAGATGCAACTGGGCTCTTGCAGACAGACTAACACGGCTACCCACTATGTATTCCAAGTCAGCGTAATAGGCTTCAGCAGAAGTCAGTCCCATGTGCTCAATGGGGCGTATTTCCAGGTAAGCACAGGTAGGGTTCCAAGCGGAGAGGTGCAAAACCGGGGCGGCTGCCCTGCCGCCTTTCCACGCCCCGCAACGACCGGCGCCTCGTGAATTCCCAAGGGCGTCCGGCTCCCCCGTGACCCGCACACGCCCGCTTCCGACCTCTTCGCTCCGGCAGGGTCGCGCCCAGCCCTCCCCGCTCCCTTCCCGGCGTCTGCCAGCGCAGGGCCCGATCCCAACTACCGTCGCCGAGCAAGGCGGTCTTGCGCGCCGCCCGCAACTGCGCCAGCCACTGGGCCCCAGCCATGCTGCACAGGGAAGCGTCTCCAGGGCGACACTTCCGCCTCCTCTGACCTAGCCCGGAAGAGAATGCGGGGCTCCAGCCGTTCCTTCCCCACCGCCCCGCCCTCGGTAAGTGGAAGGACGTGAGCAGAGGTTCCTGCGGGCTCCTGGTCGTTCAGCTTTCCCCTCCTGGGAGGGGTTTGCAGCGGCACCAGGTTTGGTTCCCGGCCGGACTGCTCCGGTGGCCACACCGGGCCTCCTCTCTGCCGCATCTACGGAGAGGCGCCCTGGCAGCGCAGTAGCCTCCCCCCCCCCCCGGCTTCTCTGCTCATCCTGGCCCATTGGCCCTTGACCTGAGGCCGGGCCCGCAGCGTTTCATCGGCCGGCTCCAGCTGGGAAACCGGTTAAAAAGAAACAGGAATTAGGCTGCCCGTGCCGGAGAATAAACGAGGCGGAAGAACGGGCAGCCGTTATTTCGGACGGGCGCAAGAAAGAAAGCCAGCAGGGCCCTCGGTTTGCAAGGCTGTTGGCGATAGGACGTTTTGGAGGTCGTGAATTAACAGGAGCCCCGTGGCGCAGAGTGGTCAGCTGCAGTACTGCAGGCCAAAGCTCTGCTCGCGACCTGAGTTCGATCCCGACGGAAGTCGGTTCCAGGTAGCCGGCTCAAGGTCGACTCAGCCTTCCATCCTTCCGGTGAAATGAGTATCCAGCTTGCTGGGGGTAAAGGGAAGATGACTGGGGAAGGCACTGGCAAAACCACCCCATAAACAAAGTCTGCCTTGGAAACGTCGGGATGTGACGTCACCCCATGGGTCAGGAATGACCCGGTGCTTGCACAGAGGACCTTTACCTTTAATTAATAGGGTCACCCTAAATCGAGAGCGACGTGATTTCGGACTGGCGAATTCCAGCTTTGGAGCAGGTCAAGAGAGAGTGAGATCGCCAGCGTGCCCAGAGGAGGAGGGCCAGCTGTTCCTAGAGAAAGGGGAGTAATATCATCACAACCCCCCTGTGGCCAGCGTGCTCACAGCTTAGCCATCTTCCAGTACCTGTCTGAAAGTGGGAACCACTTGACAGCTACAGATGCTTCAGGGTAATGGCCTTGCTCACTTTCCTGAAACATGGGGCTGATGCCGCATTGGGGAATGCTGCTCAGAAGAGCTAGCCAAAGAGCCATATGAGGCTTCCGAACCACTGAGTATCACTGCTCTGGGGTTAACTTGTTTTTCAATAACACTTGCATTCATCCACCACTGTTGTTTTAATGCCCAATGACATCAAACCAATTTTCCTACACTAACACCACTATTATGTAAGTGAAACATAAAAAATCATGCCGACTGATCTTTGCATCTGTGTGTGTGTGTGAAGTGCTGTCAAGTTGCAACCGACTTATGGCGACCCCTTTTTGGGGTTTTTCAAGAGACTAACAGAAGTGGTTTGCCAGTGCCTTCCTCTGCATAGCAACCCTGGTATTCCTTGGTGGTCCCCCATCCAAATGCTAACCAGGGCTGACCCTGCTTAGCTTCTGAGATCTGAGGAGATCAGGCTAGCCTGGGCCATCCAGGTCAGGGTGATCTTTGCATCTACCACATTTTAATCTTAATATGTTGGATCTCACATGGGAGCCCCTCCCGCAAAGACTTCTATAGAATATATGTAGCACCCTCTAAACCAGGGGGGTTGAACTAATTTGTTGTGAATGTCACAACAAATGGCCTGGCCATACCTCACCGGCCCATATCGAGAGCTGGGTGGGTGCCTCGGCTGGTTCGTGGGCCGGATAAGAGCTCTCAAGGGGCTGGATCTGCCCCCCAGGCCACATGTTTGACATCCCTGCTCTAAATACTCGGGTGAACTGCAGTTGCAGCATTACTGTAGGGTTTGCCATTTTGCTGGCTAGTTGTTTGCCATTATAGTTGGTCATAAGCTAAGATCATTGCAGTATGAAGTTATCCCATTCATGTAGACATGCTGAAGCCTTCCAATTCATTAATTTCTACTGGCCTTAAGCTGCCTGTAGGGCTTTGTGAAATACTTGTCATGGATCACAAAGTGGCTGAATTTTCATAGAGAGAAAATTCATTCTGATTTGGAAATTCCTTTAGCATACATATATGATCTTAGTAACTAAACTTTTGTATCTTCAGGACTTTTTTTAGTAAGGCTTTGGGAGAGAGAGATCCATGCTCTATGGAGCTTCAGGGAATTGTCAAAGCTTTCCCTAAACGGAAGAAGATCAAAGATGATTCACAGAAGGTGGGCCCTGCAAAAGTCTTGAAAGGAGAAGAAACCAGCAATGTTCATCGTAAGTCCTCTGTTTCCTTCACCTGCTTTGTCCTGGGACTTAGGTTATATGATGGCCCACCCCTGCTTTGTCATAGTTTAATGTAGGCAAATAGCTTGCTTTGCAAGTAGCTAGTTAACCCCTGAAGAGTTCAATCTAATTGTTGTGCGGTAACATGTTGGCTATGTGCTGCAGAGCAGTTAGCCTCCTATATGTCAGTTATGGATTCAAACTGCCAGATTTGCACAAACATGAAAACAATCTCCGCTTCACCGAGTCTCTTTTCTCTGTGGCTTTCCTTAGCAGGGTGGTTGGAGCCCATCGTGGCATATGTACTGCAAGCAGGAATGGGCCAGGCCAGGGCTGAGATCTTCCGCAAGCAGATCATTCATAATGGGGGTAGTGTTTGCAGTCAGCTTTCGTCAGACGTAACACATATTATATTAGATGAAGGAATGGATTGCGACAGGGCTTTCCGGCTCCTCAAACTAGCCAAGTTGCCCCCAGGACTGCAACTGGTGAAGGCTTCCTGGCTGAGTTCATGTGTTGCAGAGCAGAAGATGTTGAGCACGAGTGGCTACAATCTCTTCATCCCAGACAGGTAGGAATCCTTCCTATATACTTCCTCCATTCTCAGTTAGAAACTGAATTCTTCTCATGGGAATGCACAAAGTTGCCTTGTGCCTCCCTGGCAGTAACCCCAAAGGGCCTTCTGCTATTTTGCTTTTGCATAGTTTGTGAAAAAGTCGGGTGCCTGCAAAACCCTGCAAAAAACACATGTGTGAAATACAATGCAATCACATGTGCTGAGACTTTTATCCACAATCTAATGGGTCAGTGAAATACAGTTGATTGTATTATTCAACCACATTACCAATTGAATAATCTATATAAGCTATGGTAGATTTGCAGTTCTGTTTCTCTGCTTGTGAAAATTTTTTTTGACTTGCAGTAAACCGTTCATCTGATTTATAAGCAGACACACTGTTTACTCCAAGCCCCCACCCCCCAAAAAATTGGGTGTTCTGCAAGGCAAAACCCACAAGTATGAAAAGTTCATAAGTGTCCAGGTAGCTGCATGTTACAGTTGAGAGGTATTGAATAAAGGAAGCCAGGGTGGGTTAACATTGCTAGTAGCGTGCAGGGGTGGATGGGCATGGACATCCAGCCACAGGGAGAGTGTACAACCTCCCTGTTTTTCTGCTTTCTTGGGCCTTTGAATGTCTTCAGCTCCAGTGACTGAGTTCTTCTGTATATTGATTCCTGGCAGGTACCTGGATGTGGCAGACCTTTCAAAGAGGCAACCACACTGCCTGGATGAGGAGAAGATCCAGCCCCAGATGGATAGTGCAATCCTGGAGCTGAAGGCTGAATCACAGACAGGGCTCAGCTCTCCTTGCAGTGCCGCAAATTCCACAGGACAGAAGGGAGCCAAAGGGGCAGGCCTTTGCACACTGGTTAGTGGCCACCCCACATCTGTGGCTGGAAGCATTTTTGTAGGTTAAGCCAGGGATTTCCTAATAAACCAATGCCAGGCTCCACCTAGAGTAAGAGGATAGTCTCCGAGTTTGGGGCTGATGATGACAGACTCAAGTGATTTATTGTATAGATGCTGCCACCTTTTTTCTTCTGAATGGGATGAATGAAATGAGTCCTGGGTGTCCTTGTAGAAGGTGGGCCTTAGTCCTGCTACCTCCTTCTGGGCCTTCTCCTGAAAGCTTATCATGTGTCTTTTCCTGAATTATTCCAGGTGTGGATCTGCATCTGGTTTGGTTTTATCTACCTAATAAACAAGGACTCTAGGATAATGTATAAGGAATATTTAGCAAGTTGTTTCTGTGTTTAAGATGCATGACCTGCTATCTGGGTTTGCAAACCTGTTGAGGCAGTCCTCTTAACCTAATATCAGTCTCTTTCCATTGTGGACTAAGAGACCTACATATTAATTTTGCGGTGAATATAATAGTAAACGTGCTATATAACTAACATATATACCATCTTGACTAGGCCTTAAGGGGTATGGCTGCTGCTTGGCTTCCTAACTACTATTGCATCCTTTATGTTCCGTTGCTAATGTAATGGCCTGTTTGTTTTTATGGAATATTGATGCCCTCTAGTGGCTGCAGGATGCAGAAGATGCAGACTTCCGCTGTAGTTGCTACTGCTAGCTGGGACAACATTCCTCACTACTTTTCACATGCACACTCAACTTCATTAGCTTACAATAGCCACAGCATTTTGTTCACCCAACAGCCAGTTGCGTTTCATGGCTTTACTTATTTGTTTATTTAGAAAATTTACATGCCGTCTCTCCAGAGACCTGCTTAAAGCAGTTTATGATTCTTGAAAATATTTGCTATAACCGAGGGAAGAAAATGGGAACGCACAAATGCTAGTTTGGCTGATGTTTATTGTCTTTCACTCTGGTCATACCTAAATATTGGTATGTATTTTTTGGGACTGAACACTTCCTAGCCTTTTAGTTTCTGCCTGCTTGGAGCGTTGTGAGCCTACTGCAATGGCTGTGTTTAATTGCTTTCTGTACTATGTTTCTGTAAAGAGGGTCTCCGATGATGAGGGAAGTGAGGGGGAAGACCCTGACATCACTCAAGGAGAGCTGGAGGCATTGAGGTCAGGCCGAGACCTGAACCTTTCTTCTGGAGACTCTTCAGTGGCATTTCCGACTGGCAAGTGGGTTTGTGCTCAGTCTTCTGAACGCAAGAAGATTAATCAGAATCAGAGTATTACGGAGAAGCTGGAGGTGCTGGCAAAGGCCTACTCCATCCAGGGGGACAAGTGGCGGGCTCTGGGTTACTCCAAAGCCATTAATGCACTCAAGAGCTACCCCAAGCCAATCACTTCCTACCAGGTAACTAGGACAGGAGCAGGGGCTTAATTTTTCCCCCCATGTAGAGTTCTGCTTTTCTTTCATTTGCTGTTGTGGTGAGTAAGTGCAAGGCAAAAGGAGTAGCTGCTGAGTATGTGGGGTCGCTGGCTTCTTTGTCTCCTTTGTCACATGAGTATCAAAGAATGGATGGGCTGCAGGGTATGGAGATCACACAGTGACAGAGGGACAGAGGCTGGGTTAAGTGGCCCAGGGCCGCACTGCAGAGGGACAGGTCAACTCTGAACTAGGCAACAGCAACCTCTGCCCCATTTGGTTATGCTAATGAAGGGACAGAGCAAGAGAAAGACATTGAGTTCAGGCTTTAGTAGGGGGCCATTTGCAAAAGGGATCAGTGCCATGGCCATTGTGCACATCAGGCGTCTGGCTGGCACCCTTGTCAAAAATGATGACCATAATGATAAATGTGTTTGCAGAGGGTGGTGCTGAGGGTGGTTCCAACCGCCTTTGGTTTATCCCGGAGCCCAGTGCCTTCAACGTTAGGAGCACATACACTATGTGAGGTGGGTGTCCGAGACTGCACCTTGGAGGGATCAGCCATCCATACAGATGTGCAGTTCCTTCCATGGCCCTCGGCTCCTTAATTAGAGTGGCTGGATGCTCAGGAAGGATTCCGTTCTTCAGGTGTCCTTTGCCAGCACAAATAAACCCACAAACGGTTGAAGTGGAATATTTGCTGTTCACAGAATTTGGGAATTCCTAGCTCTGAAGTCACTGTCACCGCATCCTCTTTTCAGGGGAACAAAACAAATGCAGGAGCACAGCCATAACTTTCCTTGTGGATCAGGGCTTCAGCCTTTCTTCTGAACAACTTTCCCCCCCCCCCAGGAAGCCTGTAAGATCCCTGGAATTGGGAAGCAGATGGCAGAGAAGATTGTGGAGATCCTGGAGAGTGGGCACCTACGCAAGCTGGACCACATAAATGAGAGTGTGTCAGTACTGGAAATATTTTCCAACATCTGGGGAGCTGGAGTCAAGACGGCTCAACTGTGGTACCAGCAGGTAATTCTCTCAACAATAACAGGCAGTATTTGTTGCAAGGTTAGGCCTCTTCCAGGAACTGTGTGGGAATTGGCATCTTACCTACAACAGTTTGCCTTGCCAGGAAGAGTGGAGATTTGCAGCTCAGTGGATTAAGCAGCAAATCTCTCTTGTGTCCATCCTTGCTATAATTGAGGCTGAAAGTGAGGAGGCTGGGAAGTTTTAAAGTGTGTGTGTTAAGTGCCGTCAAGTCGCTTCCGACTCATGGCGACCCTATGAATGAAAGTCCTCCAAAATGTCCTATCTTTGACAGCCTTGCTCAGATCTTGCAAATTGAAGGCTGTGGCTTCCTTTATTGAGTCAATCCATCTCTTGTTGGGTCTTCCTCTTTTCCTGCTGCCCTCAACTTTTCCTATCATGACGGTCTTTTCCAGTGACTCTTGTCGTCTCATGACGTGACCAAAATACGACAGCCTCAGTTTAGTCATTTTAGCTTCTAGGGTCAGTTCAGGCTTGATTTGATCTATAACCCACTGATTTGTTTTTTTGGCAGTCCACGGAATCCGCAACACTTTCCTCCAACACCACATTTCAAAGGAATCTATTTTCTTCCTATCAGCTTTCTTCATTGTCCAGCTTTCACACCCATACATAGTAATAGGGAATATGATGGCATGAATTAATCTAGTCTTGGTGGCCAGAGTCACATCCTTACACTTCAAAATCCTTTCTAGCTCCTTCATGGCTGCCCTTCCCAGTCTCAATCTCCTTCTAATTTCTTGGCTGCAGTCTCCCTTTTGGTTGATGGTGGAGCCAAGGAATAGAAAGTCTTGAACAATTTCAATTTCCTCATTGTCAACCTTAAAGTTGTGTAATTCTCCTGTAGTCATTACTTTTGTTTTCTTGATGTTCAGCTGCAGTCCTGCTTTGGCACTTTCTCTTTTAACTTGCAGCAGTAGTTGTTTCAAATCTTCACTATTTTCTGCCAATAATGTAGTGTCATCAGCATATCTCAAATTATTAATGTTCCTCCCTCCAATTTTCACTCCACCTTCATCTAAATCTAATCCTGCTTTCCTAATTATATGTTCTGCATATAGATTGAAGAGATAGGGAGATAAAATACATCCTTGTCTGACACCTTTGCCAATTGGAAACCATTCCGTTTCTCCATATTCTGTTCTAACTGTGGCCTCTTGTCCAGAGTACAGGTTGCGCATCAAAACAATCAGATGTAGTGGCACACCCATTTCCTTTAAAACCAGCCATAGCTTTTCATGATCCACATAGTCAAAAGCTTTGCTGTAATCTATGAAACACAAGCTGATTTTCTTCTGAAATTCTCTCGTATGCTGCAGTAACCAGCGTATATTTGCAATATGATCTCTAGTGCCTCTTCCTTTTCTGAAACCAGCTTGAACATCAGGCATTTCTCGTTCCATATATGGTAACAGTCTTTGCTGTAAGATTTTGAGCATCGCTTTACTTGCGTGAGAAATTAATGCAATGGTTGTTGCAATCTTTGATGTCTCCTTTCTTGGGAATTGGAATGTAAATGGATCGTTTCCAGTCTGTGGGCCATTGTTTTGTTTTTCATATCTGTTGGCATATTCTTGTCAAGATTTTGATGGACTCCGTTTCTGTGGCTTGAAATAGCTCTATTGATATCCCATCTGCTCCTGGTGATTTGTTTCTCCAGATTGCTCTCAATGCAGCTTTCACTTTACTTTCTAAAACTGTAGGTTCTTCTTCAAAAGATTCTTCTTGGAAAGAATCTTTTATCCTTTCATCTCTTCTGTATAGTTCTTCAGTGTATTGTTCCCACCTTTTCTTTATTTTGTCCTGTTCAGTTAATGTATTTCCATGCTGATCTTTCAGCATGCCTAACCGTGCTTTAAATTTCCCTTTGATTTCTTGGATCTTGTGGAACAGTTTTAAAGTACAAGAAGCAAATTCCATTTAAGAAGATACACCGCATGATTTAAAGTTGGGCTGGGATTTGTAGGGTTTGTGATCAGAAACAGTAACAATGAACTATGCATAATAATTTTACAACATCACTGTTTATTTATTAAAAACAGTTTCATGGTGCTTTTTCACCTAAATAGGGTCCCCAGGGCAACAAACATCACAATATTAAAACATCAACACATTGAACCAACATTTAAAATACAAGTGCATATAAAACGTTTAAACTACTCAATAGAATATAAACATGCATAACACCACAACCAGGGAGAGGGCCAATAACAGTTAGTGGGAGAATGCCAATCAAGACACCCGCTAGTGGAAGACGATGATAGAGATAGATGAATCTCCTTGGGGAGGGAGGTCAAAGTTTTGGTAACATGACCAGGAAGGCCCTTTCTCAGGTCACCACTTGTCTATCCTCATATGGCGAAGGCATACGAAGCAGGGCTTCCAAAGATGACCAGATTTGTCTGGTAGGTTCCTATGGAAATAGGCGGTCCTTCTTTGCCTTGATTTCTTTGTTATCAGTAGCAACATTGCGTCATTCTTGGGTCTCCTAAGTATTGCAGAAGAACTGTGTGGTGTCCCCATCTTGGTTAATCTTTTTTTGCCTTTCTTCCCTAGGAACTCTGTCGCCATCTTTTTGATAGCGTTTTGTTTTGGTGTGGACCTAGTTGGGCAAAGCAGTAACTCAAAGACGGGGAGGCACCCCTGTCACTGCTGTACGTAGCTTGTAAACACTAAGCTGAAGATAGGGTGATCCCATAAGGAAGTCTGTAATGATTCCTTACTCCTAATCTCACATTGTAGAGCTCAGGTCTATATAGGAGCAAACAGCGTCTTTTAGAGGAGGAATTATCAGAAGCATATTTCCTCAGTCTGAGTGTCCCATGTGCTCTGGGCAGGGTTTTCGCAGTCTGGATGACATCCGCACGAAGGCCTCTCTCACCAACCAGCAAGCCATTGGCTTGAAGCACTACAATGACTTCTTGGGGCGCATGCCACGGGAAGAAGCAGCAGAAATTGAGCAGACTGTGAGTACCTGTTTTGCATGTGGGGACTTAATTTCCTGCATTGGGCAGGGGGTTGGACTAGATGACCCTGGTGGTCCCTTCCAACTCTATGATTCTATGATTCTATGACTTGTGAACAGGGCCAGAAAAGGTCACATCATTTTGTCAAAGTTGAGTGGTGCTTGATTCACAAATATCTTTATGTTCATGTCTTGGAGACATTAATTTTACAAACGCCTTCTACTTTCCAGTTTGGTAAACCCCAAAGAGAACTTACTGTCTTCTGGATTTTTTAAATGGCCGTGATGGCTGGTGACTCAATTTTGCATGGAAATTGTTTGCCTGTTTGGGCTGCATTTCTGATCTCAAACAGCTTCGGGCGGTGCGTGCGTGCATGTGTAAATCTGGGGTCTGCTCTATACTCTTGGAGGCATAGATGTGACATCAAATGAAAAAGCTGTATCAGACCGGCTTCTTGAACTGGGAGCTTGACTATTAGGCACAGGGCGCAGACCAATTCTTGTCTTGCACCAACTACTCCATCCATCCTGGCTGTCAAGTGTTGCCCTCACTGATGCAGGATACCCCATCTCTAGGCCTGGAACCATTACTCTTTACCAAAGTTCTTACCAAAGGCAGGACAATTTCCTAATTTTCTGAGAGTGAAAGAGAGTGACTAAGATCTCCACGTGGACCCAATCCCATGGTCACTGCAAGAGATCATTTTCCTATGGGAGCCAGTATTGCAGCATACGTCAGGAACAATTGACTGTTGCAGCATGCTGGATCCTGCAGTTTAGTGTTCTTACATGAGCAGTAGTTAATGTGAAGTTCCATATGGCAAGATTTCCTGGTAGATGAAAGGAGAAGAGCTATGCCCTGTCTTCCTCTTCATTTCAGCTGTTGCACTGCAACATTCTGTGCTTTGCAGAACCTGTAATCTTTTTGTGAACTAACCTAAAACTTGCTTTACCCCAGCAACATTTCCCTTTCCTAAGCTTGCTGCGGCAAACTGGCAGCTTTCATCCTAGTCTTTGTAAGCCCTTGACTTGTTGCACCATATTTCTGCAAAGGGAATCTCGGATGTAGTCTAAACATGATGCTGGCAAGTAAAATCTTACCCGTGTGGTCTTTCACGTGTTCAGCATTTCATCACACTGGGCTCTGAGATGTTTTGCGTGCATCTTTAGCACAACAAAGATTCATAAACTGAGCAGGCATTGCACTGGTTTGCTAATGGCACACATACACCATAGAACAGTTTAAATGAGTTCTTGTCTGCCAGCATCATGTTTAAACTACATCTGAGAATCTCTGCAGAAATATGGCGTAACATGTCAAGGGCTTCTCCCTCTCCTGCAATAATAGAACTCAGGAACATTCAGTGAAGTTGTTGGGGAGGTAGGTTCAGGACAGACGAAAGCAAATACTTCTTTACTCATGGAGCAATTAAACTGGAATTCACCACCAGTGGAAGTAGTGGTGGCCACAAGCATAGATAGCTTTAAAGGGGGCAAGACAGATTTGTCAGGGAGACAGCCATCAATGGCTACTGATCATGGTGAGTCAGGAGAGCAAACCTCTGCATAGCGGAGGCAGCATCAGAGGCCGGCCTCTGCGTGGTGTACTGGTTAACAGCAGTGGTTTGGAGCGGTGGACTCTGATCTGGAGAACCGGGTTTGATTTCCCTCTCCTCCATATGAGCGGCAGAGGCTAATCTGGTGATCCAGGTTGATTTCCCCTCTCCTACACGTGAAGCCAGCTGGGTGATCTTGGGCTAGTCACAGGTCTCTCAGCCCCACCTACTTCACAGGGTGTCTGTTGTGGGGAGGGGAAGGGAAGGTGATTTGTAAGCCGGTTTGATTCTTCCTTAAGTGGTAGAGAAAGTCGGCATATAAAAACCAACTCTTCTTCCTCCTCTGTCTGTTGGCTGTCCAGGGCAAATGGTTGGCTACTGTGTGAAACAGGATGCTGGACTAGATAGACCACTGATCTGATCTAGCTGGCTCTACCTACATTCTTATGTTCAGGGTGAAGAGAATACGTTTTGCTAGCCTTGTCCCTTTTCCTTCTTTTTGAGGGTTCAGCTGAGATTTGGCCCTGGCCTCATAGAGGCTGTTCGGCAATTAATAGAAAAGGTTGCACCGTAAGGTGTGGGCTCTTGGACCGAAGCCACCAGGGCTCTCCCCATTGCTCCCCCTGTCTGCCAGAATTACCATGGAAGCACTGGGCAGCGTGATGCTGTCACTCAGTCACAGTGCTCGCTCCTGAAGAATACCCGGTTGCCAGGCTGGGCATCACCCCCTGTTCAGGATTAAATTCCTTTTGGGAGCTTCGGCCCTTGGGAGTTGGCCTATTGTGGGCCTGATGGGATTACCCATCTCTTTGCCCCCCTCAGAGAAGAGAGGAGAGAATGAGAGGATTAGCTGCTGTCCGTCGAGTTCCAAGGTGGCGGGATGCGCCAGGGTGATGCCGGCTCGCTTTCAAGAAAACCTCATTGATGATGTAAAGCAGGCTGAAGGAAGAGATCTGCATTAGAAAAGCCGGGAGGCTATTCCAAATGTTGCGGGGCAAAGGTTAATGGGTTTATCCCTCACTAATGAAGGATGATCCTGGACACTGACGAGGGGCACTCAGCATCCAGTGCCCCCCCTTCATCCGCTATGTTCTGAACTGGCAATCATGTCTCTGTTTAATAAGATGGATGATTGGCAGCTGCCGGTGTGACTGGCATCCTAATACCCATAATCCTGTGTACCGAAGTCACCTTCCAGTGCTTCTTTGATGGAGCCATCAGAGCCGTGTCAGTGAAGGGCAGCTGCTGGATGGGGGCGGTGGTGGCTCCTCTGCTTATGAGCACAAGGGCTGAGAGTACCAGCTCTTTGCCTGCTCTAGAGCGTCTCTGCTGCTCTGAGGCTCTAGGGCTTCCCCTTGGTGGGGTGTCAGAAAAGCCCTGCAGAAGGATAGTGCCTGAGGCAGCCAGGTTGTCATTTTGGCCCGTCTGGGTAGCCTTGGAGTGGAGGTGTGATTCCTGTACCACACGCACCTTGCTGCTGCTCTTCTCTTCCTGCGTAAGCAACAACAGCAAAGTTCTGCCTGTCCCCTTGTGCGCTCTTTCTTCTCTGACTGCCTGTTATAACTTTGGACAGAGCACTTTGTGTGGAATCTGCTTCTTCAGCTATACAGGCTGGATAACATCCCTTGTTTGGAAAGGGGTTTTTTTTTGCTATCAGGCCCCCAGACAGCAAAGGAACATCATTGAAGAGTTCTGTGATTCAAAGGTTTCAGCATACTGAATTGCTTTGTTTTGAAAGGAAAATCAGTTTTAAAGATAAGCTTGCAAGCTTTGGGGGAAATTGTGAATATCCTGAAACCAGAGTGGGGCGCAACAGAATTTTCTGTGGTCAAGGGGCAAAGCTCTGGGGCAGTGTCTTAGCCCTACCCCATGCCTTGCAAAAGTGAAATAAGAAATTAAGTATACTTTTGTTTTATTTGTAAACCCTCCAATCTCTCTTCTTTTCTTGGAGGTCAGAGAAGCTGCCCAGTCTATCAAACCTGGACTGGTGTGCATGGCCTGTGGCTCATTCCGACGGGGCAAGTCCACCTGCGGTGATGTGGATGTGCTGGTAACCCACCCGGACGGCCACTCTCACCAAGGAGTATTCAGCAAGCTGCTTGACAGCCTCCGTAGAACTGGTACGGGTGGGGGGAGTATCAGCTAGGACAGCAAAATGGCTCGGAGTACTGAGATGACTGCTTCATCCTTCCGTACCTGGGAAGCCCTTTGAAATAGCAAGAATAAGAATCCAGAGCTGCCACTGGTGCTGCTGTGTTGAGTTGTTCTAATAGCTAATTGTAGGGCTGAAAGCATCAATCTCTGTTGTTTTATTAGGTGGAGATTGTCAAAGGAAACAAGGCTGTCATATTAGTGGTTAGACAGCATCTAGATCTGAGGCATCTAGATGATGTAATGGCCTGGAAAGTCCCTAAGTAAACTACCCTAAACCAGATGAGGCCAGAAACTGATGCAATGCTTTGCAACAAGTGAATGACTCGGCAAGTGGTCTCATTGGTCCCTGGTGGTGACAATGTGTATAAATGTCCATAGTACTGTAACCCAGTGTGGGATGCTATAGTGGAGAGAGAGTGTGTGTTATAGATTGCTGTTATATCTGTGCACTGTAAATAAATCAATCACTGCTTTTCTTGTAGCAAGTATCTCTGGTGGTTTGTCCTGGATCGTCTGCGTAATCTGCTAGCTCCCGCGATAGAGATACCTTTTTCCCTTCTTGAAGGCAGGTGGGACAGAAAAGTAGCTGTTGATATGGCAGCTGGCCATGAAGTGCTGTAAGAGCATACACAGGATGGCTTCACATGGTTTGCCATAATTTTAACAGTATATATTACTCAAATTTTTGCAGTTTTTCTCTGTGGAGGTGTTAAAGCCCCCTGGAATCTCATCTTTTCTTAGCCTCTAACATTCTGCTAACGTGAGGCTCACCATGACGAGAACACGGCTTGATTAGCTACCCAGTTTCATTCTGGTCTCTCTGCGCTGGGACCACATGGGCAACTGAGCTGTCTCTCCATCTAGTCGTTGAAGTCTTGCCCATCTCCTAGGTAGGGGCCTAAAGGTGTTCCTCAAGGGACAGGAATGCTGGTAATTCTGACAGTGTAGTATAGGACATCATACAGGACACCATGAAGTGTTTCTGGTGACATTGTATCTCCCAGGATCATGTCAGAAACGGCATTGGTCAGGCAAAGCCCAGTACTAGTGCTAGCAAGTAAGGAACCCTAGCACAAGCTTACAGGTGGGGAAGGGTTGTAGCCCTTTGCAGTCATCCAGGTAACCTGTCATCTCCTCTGTGATTCATACCTTTCTTCTTAGGGTTTCTGACAGATGACCTAGTGAGTCAAGAGGACAACGGCAACCAGAAGAAGTACCTGGGGGTGTGCCGTCTGCCAGGACCCAACCGTCACCACCGGCGGCTCGACATCATCGTTGTGCCCTACAGTGAGTTTGCTTGTGCCCTGCTGTACTTCACCGGGTCAGCCCACTTCAACCGCTCTATGCGGGCCCTGGCCAAGACCAAGGGCATGAGTCTGTCTGAGCACGCCCTCAGCTGTGGTGTGGTGCGAGGACCCGGTGGCCTCAAGACAGTGCCTGGCGTTACTTTACCTGCTCTCACTGAGAAGGATGTCTTCGTGCATTTGGGGCTGCCCTACCGGGAACCACACGAGAGGGACTGGTGATGGAAGGAAGTGAAGTGCTTGCTCATGTGTTTCCCCTAATGAATTCTTGTATGTGCTCAAGCCAAACAGCGGACCCTTCTTTGGGCATTGAGTTTCTTTTCTGGGCAAAGCCCAGGGTTCTGAATGTATTTAACTGGCTTTGATAGATTGTACTGAGAGAGGTCACTAATCTCACTCTGGTATGAGAATGAATGAGACAAATGATTGTAAAGCACTTTACACACTGGAAATTCCATGTAAAGGGTCTGATAGAAAGTAGGGAGGAGCACATAGATTTTAAAGAATCTATTTAAAGGCACTGTGCAGAAATATCATTATTTTGAAGGCTGCTATTATCTCCTAGTGGGAGAGGCTGCTTTCCAATTGAAGGATGCACAGCTCAGGGTCTGTTGTCAACGTAATTTCCTCTTTTTAGCTGGAAACTATATCTGGCCACACTCAAACTGTGTTTTAAAGTATTCAGACAACTGAAGACTGGCCAGATGGTAATATTGTCCTACCACCGGCGTAGATATGTTTATTTGCATAATATAGGCTGACCATGGAAACTGATATCATTGCAGGATTAGGAACTGTTTTATTAATATATCCATGAGGAGGGTGAGGACAGATTGCTGTATGGAGTGAAGACCTGCAACTAGGCAGATTAGGACAGAGTAATTAGGAAGATGCTTTCTTAACACTAAGAAGAATTGGCAGTGGGAGATGTTGAGAGATTCTGCTTCTCTGGCTATTTAAAGGAGACCAGAGGAGCATCCTTCACGAATGCTTGAGGTATCGCTTGTGCTAAAAGTATTCTGTGCTAAGGTAAACCAAATTCTGCACAAATTAGTTAAAACTAATTAAATTAGCATGCTGATCTGGATGGCCCAGGCTAGCCCAGTCTCATCAGATCTTGGAAGCTGAGGCGGTTTGACCCTGGTTAGTATTTAGATAGGAAATCACCAAGGAAATCCGGGGTTACTATACAGAAGGCAATGGTAAACCACCTCTGAATGTCTCTTGCCTTGAAAACCCTACTAGGGTTGCCTTGAATCCGCTGTGACTTGATGGCACTTTCCACCACTGATTAAATTAGCAGGGCTCAGATTCCTACCCTGGCCTCCAGAAATGCTGCTCAGACATGTACTTGCACTACTGAGGCTTGTCCAGGTATTGCCCACACACGTCTATGCCTTGCTTTTTTATTTACCTCTCTAACAGCGCATTCCTGACTTCTAAGGATGAAAGTCCTCAGGAGGCCAGGAAGGGGCTGCGTCAGCATAGCCCCCACCCCCGGCATCTGGACTACTTACGCCTCCGTAAGTGGCCCCAACGCAAGTGGGGAGGCCCAGGTGCCAGTCTCCCAGCGCTGCTGTGCCAGTGCCACCCCGGGATGCTGGTGGGGCCTCCTGCTGGTGTCCCACCAGCGTAAAGGCCCATGCCGGTGTTCCAGGAGGCGTTCCAGTGTCTTGGGGGGGGGGGCGGCGCTGCCTGTAGGCAGCCTCCTGTCCCCTTTCGCCCCGGATACGCCGGTGGGGAGAAGAGCGAGGCTGCACCTGCTTTTTAGCAGGCACAGCCTTGCTATTCTCAATGTGGCAAAAAGTCCCATTTTAAAAGAAAAAAGCCACGAAAAGGTTTCAAGGTTTGGGCGGGTGGGGAACTGCTTAGGAGGCGCAATGGTGGCGCCTCTGCCGCACCGTCCCTGCACGCTGAAAGCTCAGGAATGCACTGTAAAAAGAGCTACAATTTTAGCCCAGCACCATATTCTGAACGTTTGTGATATAATCAGGATGCCAACTGCAAGACGCTTTGCCCTGGATCATATATAGAATTTCCTATGTTATGGACAAGGAGGGAAGGTAGTATTGTATAGCCTGATCTTGTCAGATCTCAGAAGCTAAGCAGGGTCAGCCCTGGTTAGTATTTGGCTGGGAAGCCACCAAGGAATACCAGGGCAGCAATGCAGAGGAAGGCACTGGCAAACCACCTCTGTTAGTCTCTTGCCTTGAAAACACCATAAGGGGTCGCCATAAGTCGGCTGCGGCTTGACGGCACTTCATACACATACGTTATGGACATTGGTTTGGATTCACTAGATAACCCTTATAGTATCTTCCAGTTCTGGTTTTCTGAAAAATACAGCTCTTTGATCCCTGAGAAAGCTAGACAGGATACTGCCAATGCCTTTCCCCCCCCCCCTTTTTTTTTTTGAAAAAGCAATGAGAACTGAAATTCTGAGCCAGGGGGGTGGGGGATACAACTGTGTTCCCTGCTCAAAAGCTGGAGAAAGTAGACAGTGAGCCTTTTCTTCTTCTCCCATAGCAAGCTCTTGGTGTCACCCATGGTTAGCAGCAGTTTCAGGGTAGGCAAAAGAAAGTATGTCTTCACTCAATATGTCATTAATGTATGTAATTTGCTGTAGTAAGATGAGCTGGTGGCCCCTGACTTAGGTGACTAAAAGAGGGGGGGTGGGGAAATTAGATTTGTGGAAGGTCAGTCCTGCAATGGCCATGAGCTCTGATGGCTAAATGGAGGACAGTTGCCTTCTGGCCCTGTGTGTGGGCTTCCCAGGGCAATCAGGTGGGCCGCTAGAAGGTAAGAGGGTACTGGCCCAGACAGAGCCTTGGTCTCATACAGCTGAGCTATTTCTGTATTCTTAAGTCTCTAGACTTTCCTGAATGTGCCCTAACTCTCCGATATATCACTAGTGGATGTACGTAACAGGGTCCTTTATACTAACTACTGTCGGAAACAAAAAATGCTGTGATCTCTGAAAAGCAATAAAAATCTTTTCCCAAGTTTTTACTTTCTTTAATGAATAACACTCTTTCTTGGGATAATGATGGAGTTGGGATGACGTTCGAAATCTGTATATGCGTTTAGTGTGAGTACTGGCTGGCTACTGGCTGCATATTCCCTTCCCTGCCCCCAGTCTTTTGGAAGGTATTGAATGAAAGAATTAAAGGCCAAACTTCAGGAGGAAAACTTGACAAAAGAAATACAACCCATTTAATGTAACAAACAGACTGAAAGGTTGGCTTGATCTGGTTGTAAAAGAAGAAATCTTTTTCCCAGGGAGGAGAATATTGAAAAATCAAGGGACTCTTTGATCTATCAGGGAAATGCAGAACAAGAGTCTATATAGTCAAGATAGTCTAACGAAGACTAGTCCTTGTTTGCAACTGGATTCTGTGGGCTGGCTTGCTTGGGGCTGATGGTACCATATTGTCTCTTCCGCAGCCCCTACCATCATTTTACACTGGGAAAGTTTGCTTAAACTGCTTGCTATCTGAACGGTTCATTTTTATTTTTGTAAGAAAATTAGCTCAGTTGAATACATGGGAACTGTGGGAACTGGAAAGTAATTCCTGGCCTCCCCAAAGGTGTAAGGCTAGATAGTTTCATTGATTATATTCCTACTAGCCCCCCCCATCCCCTTGATCAGAGTTCAGAAGGGATAGCTCTTTTGCCTGTCCTTTGTCAGTCACTCTGTGCTGGTGGCAGGGAGCCACAATTCACACCCAGGCACCAACCCTGGCCCTCGCTCATCAAAGCCTCCAGCTCCTTGCAATGAAAGGGTTTTTTACAAGTGACTGGGATGGGCAGTTGGGCAACCAAGTGGCAAGTCAAGCGAAGGGAATTGGGGGGGGGGCAGGTGGCGTGCTCACAGCTTTCCCAAACCTCAATGGAGCCTCTGCCCTGTATTTTATGAGGGGGCTCAGTTCATTCCTGATGGGTGTAATCTTCTTTTATAATGGATTTTTGCTTCCAAGAGATTCGGCCTAGGGCGAGGGGTGGTGGTGGTGGTGGAGATCTTGTCTCTGTGAGAAAATTCACACTGCTAGATCACACATAGTTGTGAAAGCCATTAGCCACTAGTTGTATTTTTTCTGTATCATAGGCCTCTCCTCCCCATCTCTTCAAGGAGCAGCTCCTCACACATTAGAGTAGCGAAGCCCAAGGATGTTTTAGTGGCTGCACAGGTTACATGAGTATTGCTGAAGCTCAGAAGGATGTGGACCCCAAAGGATGCACCCCAAAACCACAGGGCAGACCCCACATTTGCACTTCCTTTCATTCACTGTCAGCCTTTCTTACTGAATGTTTGTCTGTGCAGAGTGCGGTGCTTCCCGATGTGTTAAGTCATGTTTTATTGTCATTTCTCCTTAAAGAGCCCCAAGTATTCTAGAACTGTATGGTTTGGAAAAGCATGAAACCAAAGCCTCCAACAAAGAGTTTTCAGCCATTAAGCACCAATTTTCCTTTTAACATTTGCCACCTTGGGGACCATAATTGTGTGGAAAGGTGGCATATAAATGTTTTAAATAACTAGATAAAGGTTCCTGGGACTAACAGACCTCTTCTGAAATGCTCTATTAAAAGGAATCCTGCAGTACCCTTCACATATTCAAAGCCTCCGAGCAGCTGCGTGTGGCTTAGCTAGGCAGGTCCAGAATCCTCATGAAGCAGAAGGAGAAGAAGAAGTTGGTTTTTATATGCCGACTTTCTCTACGACTTAAGGGAGACTCAAACCGGCTTACAATCACTTTCCATTCCCCTCCCTACAACAGACATCCTGTGAGGTAGGTGGGGCTGAGAGAGCTTTCCCTCCCCTCCTCCCTTTCCAACCCTCCCTTCCTGTTTTCCCTCCTTGAGAGCCAGACAGCATGGTGTTGTGGTTAAGAGCGGTGGTTTGGAGTGGTGGACTCTGATCTGGAGAACCGGGTTTGATTCCCCACTCCTCCACATCGGAGGCTAATCTGATGAACTGGATTCCCCCCCACTCCTATACACAAAACCAGCTGGGTGACCTTGGGCCAGACACAGTTCTCTTAGAACTCTCTCAGTCCCACCTACCTCACAGGGTGACTATTGTGGGGAGGGGAAGGGAAGGTGATTATAAGCCAGTTTGAGTCACCCTTAAGTGGTAGAGAAAGCCAGCATATAAAAACCAACTCTTCTTCTTCCTCTTTCCTTCCTCTCCACCCTCGGATTTCTTGTCTCCACCCCCTGAGGATTGTTATCCAGACACTTGTTGGTCCTCTGCTTACAACTGTCCATTATGGATCACCTCACCGTCAGGAAAACATTAGTATCAGCAGTAGGTTGGAATTAGGTTGCCATCTTTTAATTGACTTGTGAAATGGCTTTAATTCCATGTTTTAATCCTGTGTTTTAATTTATTCTATATTGTATTTATGTATTGACTGTTGGAAGCCGCCCTGAGCCCGACTAGAAAATAAAATCATCATAATAACTGCTGTAATCCCCTGGCCCCCTACTTTTGCCAGGTGACACTAGCTGGCGCTAACCCCATTTGCTACCACACCAAGTGTAATGTGCAATGAAAGGGGGACCTCTTGTGGCCAATACCTGTAATGACATGACAAAATATGCACCCTCTCTATCTCAGAGGGATCCATTGGATCTTCCTACAAGCCTCTCTGGAGCTTCCAGACATTCATTGCTTGTAAGTCCTAGAAGATAGTGTTTACTAATCGCTCATTATTTTACTGGTCCCACATCCTCCCATTTAACGTGTGTGTGAAGCCGCCTTTGAATAAGAATGTGCAGAGCTCAGCAAAGGGACCTTAAGCGTGCTGATGTCACCAGTTCTGGTTCTTGTTTTTAATCTGCTGCTCCTCTTGCAGTTCTGATGCTTTTACTAGGTAAGTGAGATGGAAAGACTATAGGGGGTGAACTGATCAAACCTGAATGGGCAAACTTGAAATAATGGTCTTGGTGACCTGGTGAGGAGAGGGAATGATAAGAGACCTCCAGTGCTGATAGGATTCAGCTTTCCTGGTTTCTCAGACTTGGAATCTAAACATAGTGTTCCTCTCCAAATGTTTCATGCATATCTTACTACTTTGGTCCTTTACAATCCAAATTCTATGCAAAGTCACTCCAGCCTAAACCTATTCATTTATTTAGTTGACAAAATCTGTACCCCTCCTTTCTGCCCTCACAAGGGCCACCAAGGTAACTTGGCTTTAGTAAACCTAGACTGGAGGAACTCCATAGGATTGCTCTGTCAAAATAGCTGTACTTTCTTTCTGTAAACTATTGCCAGGCTTTGCCTCATCCCTACTTTGATGACCTGAAATATTTACATGTATCCCTTAGGGAATCAGTTGCCCCAAACTGGATGATATTGAGGTCCTGTTGACTTTCCACCAAGAATCGTTCTGTGACCTTTTGGATAGTCAGCACTGGCAGCCTGGTACTTATGCAGTTCAAATGGGGCACATATCTATTGCACAGGCTCAGAGTGTCCTACAATGTTTCCTGATGCATAAACTCTCCTGACGCCACTTTCTCTCCCAAGCTTTGAAATCTTGCAGCTCAGCCTGTCTAACTGGGTCTGCAGGTGAGGCAGGTAGAATTACTTCCAGCACTACACAACTACATTTCCCAGTGTTGTTGGACCCAAGGTGTACCATGACTGCTTACTTGCACTGTCTGCTGGCCCATCAATACCGTGCATGACAAAATTAACGTGCAGTAGATTCAGAACAGCATAATTAATTTTGCATAACATTCAACAGTTTTTATTGTTTTGTATAATTTATTCTGGTTGTGCAATTAAATCATACTTTTGCAGTTCTTATCCAGACACTTCACCTGCTTTTTAGATGATACCACACATTACTCATAAACATCCGAGTATATCCTCCTAGCTCTAAAGGCAAGAATCCTTTTAAATAATGAAACTGGACATTCTTAGGAAACTGAATCCTGTGCTCAATACTGTATCTCCCTGTGCTTCTGGAATCCCAGCACACACTCAGCCTTGGCTGCTTTACTCTGCTGATCTAAAGCAGACGTTCCTAGAACTATGTTAATGGCTGCTTTTTACATACCCCTCACTAGAGACTGCCTCTCTGGCAAATGCTGACCATAAACCACCCCCACTGTATTTTGGCCTGTCTTCCATTGTATTGGAGATGTGTTATACTATCTCTGCTTGAGGGAGTATTGAAAGAGCAATTCTTTTCCAACTTAATTTGCTTTGGCCTTTAATAAATATATACTCTCTTCACACATAACTTGTAGCGTCTTACTTCTGAATTCATTCCTCTGCGTCAATATCTATTCCTAATACAACAATCAAAATTGGATGCCTTTTTTATGTGAGAGAACCAGAGTTCTGTAAAAGCAGCAGTATTATTTCATGTGTCTTCAGTCCCATATTGCTTCTTGTTTATCTTCCAAAACAGTATTTGAGTCAGCAAGCCAAAGCTGTTATCAGAATGGCACTTTCCAGCTTTCAATAGCCCCTAGATTGCCTGCCCCGTGCAGTAATCAATTCATTATGTATAATCCCCTTTGGCTTAGATAAGATTAGGTAAAGGTAAAGGTCCCCTGTGCAAGCACCGGGTCATTCCTGACCCATGGGGTGATGTCACATCCTGACGTTGACTAGGCAGACTATGTTTATGGGGTGGTTTGCCATTGCCTTCCCCAGTCGTCTACTCTTTACCCCCAGCAAGCTGGGTACTCATTTTACCGGCCTCAGAAGGATGGAAGGCTGAGTCAACCTTGAGCAGGCTACCTGAAAGCGACTTCTGTCGGGATCGAACTCAGGTCATGAGCAGAGCTTTTGACTGCAGTACTGCAGCTTACCACTCTGCGCTACGGGGCTCCTGAGATAAGATTACATGCACAAAATACGAGAAGCATCTGAACAATTGAGAGGATTTGGCTGGAATGGGACACTGTTTACCACGTAACCCGGGATGGAAGACATCCAATACTGCAATTATTGGATTGGGTCTTGTGACTATTCCATGAATGGGGGAGCTCTCCTCCCACAAAAGAGACCATCCACTAGTGGAAAACCCTCTTGTGATAGCAGAAGGTTCCTTCCACTGTAAGGAAGCTCCACCATTAGCAGGATAGAGTTGTAGGATCTACATACATTTTCATACATTTGTTTCATTCATTTCCATGGCGCTTTATGAAAACTGGAACGATTCCTACCAAATGGAATGAAAAGAAAATTTGGCAAATAGTATAGTGCTGTATTAAAGGTAATTTAATAATCATGAATAGCATTTTGAAGTTAAAATATTTTTAAAAGCACATCATTCATTTGGAAAGGACCAAGGAAGCACATTCATCTCCATTGTATGATGTGTTCTTAGGAATCACAGCAAAAATCTGAGTCAATGGGGTTGCCCTTGTACATGAGAGTTTGGTGTATAAATTAGTGCTCCAGTTCACGAAAGAAATTGCTGGATTGAAGTTTGGATGTCCTTGTGGCCCGCATGTACATGCCTCTTCATTTTGGGAAAATATGGCATATTTCTGGCAGCGACTCCTGAGTTTTCCATGTTCTCTCCAAGATAGATTCTCCCAGTTCAAGGCTATACTGGGAAGAAAGCACAAGAGTGTATCTTTCAGGGACAGCCAAAGAGCTATAAATTCATGTTGTCCCTGTCAGAGAGTGTCTTTTCTTCTTGGGAGAACATGGAACCATCACTATAAGTGCAACGGAGCTAGCAACCTGAACATCTGTCAGGTACATTTTTATCCCACATCTTCCAAGGAGTTCAGGGCAGAGAACATGGTTGCCTCCGTTTTATTCCCCCCAGCAACCCTGTGAGGTAGGTTCCAATCAGCAAGGATGATGGGCCCAAAGTCACCCAGCAAGTTTCATGGGGGAGTGGAGATTTGAACTTGGGTCTCTCAGATCCCTAGTTCAGCACTCTAACCACTACACTGCACTGGCTACACACACTCCTTACAATGGCTGCCTCTTCCTACCGTGGGATATCTCTGAGGCAAACTGTCTTGATTACCCATCCCGAAGTATTTCCTATTGTCCACTTTGGCTTTCAGTTTTGGAAGGAATATTGCTTTTTCTCCAAGGAGGCACCTGACTGAAACTGCCTGCTGCAAGAGGATGCAAGATGTTCACCAGCATGGATCCATCCATTCATTCTGAAGTGTCCAGGAATTAAAACCAGCAACAAAACATGACTGTTCCTGAAATTTCAATTTTGAAGGGGTTTCCTACATTGAGGAATGAGAAACTGTGCTGGGCCTTATTGCCTGATTATACTTTTCTCAGGGGAAGGGTAAAAGGATCTGAGAGGAGGGGGAGGAGGAGGAGGAGGAAGGAATGCACCTCAGTTGGAAGGCCCTAGTCATCAATAGGATAAATAACACGAAGTTGAAGGTAGATAGACTGGCAGTGCTTTCCTGCAAAGTTCAAGAAATCAGGTGTGTCATGTTGCCATAGAACCCTTGCTAGGGAGGATGTGAAGCGCCGTCACTGGAGTACCTACTGGGGCCAAAGCAGATCAAATGGAACACAACTAAGGAAGGGGTCGGAACAACTGGTGTCTGAGGCAGAGAGCAATGCTGACTCGTGGGAGAGAAGATGTTGCATTGAAAAGTCTTAAGGTAGAAATGATAGTTCTTAAAGATGGATGACCGTGTGAGCTCTGTGCTGCTTTGTGGAATACTCCATAAGGACCGTGGGCCTTGCTGTGAAATTGACACCAACGAGGAGTGAGATAGCAGAGGAAGGACCCCATTCAAGTCAACTGAGAGAGTGGTAAGGACAGATGACCAGATCCTGCTGAAGGAACTGAGAAGGCCATTTGTAAATGTATGTGGCCAGTGCTTCTCCCTGATTATTTTGGACCTCCCAAGTAAAGAAGCATAAAACTGGAGAGTCATTGATCCTTGGAATTAGGTGCAAGTTTGAGCCATGCTGTGTGTTTGTGTGTGTGTGTTCAGAAATTAAGATGGGTTTAAGGAGCTCATTAGGTGGCCTTCGATGATGGGCTGCTGTTCTTTGTCTAGGAAGCTTTTACTTCTGCTTATAGACTGTGAGTCTGATGATCCTGAAAATTAAAATTCAGCTAGATTAATGGGAGAAGGATTCCATTGCAAATGTAGACCAGAGCTTCCTGGGGTGGATTAACAATTCTTAAGATTCTGCTCCTACATAAAACAGCACCCTCCCCTCTAGGTCCATCCAATAGATATTGCTTTTTTCTTTTAAGCGCCCAGCTCTGCAACTATTGACAAAACAAGCCCCACACCAAATAAAATTACATTTACTACATCACAAAGACCATTTGCTAGCCCGCTTGTTTAAAAGAAGGAATGAGCGAGCACAAGCTTACTGCACAGGGTGAGGAGGGGCCTGAGGCCTCTGCTGAGCGGCACCTTCAGGCCTGGCTGCTAATTCTCCTCGTAGGCCGCCTAATACTGCACAACAGACTCTTCCAGCACATGTTGCTACACAAACTATAACGATATTCAATTGCTGATTTAAAAAGAAAAAGCCCCCGAAAAAGCCCTGGGCATTGGGGAGGGGGTGCCCACTGCCAGAGATAGGGTTGCCAGCTTTGGACTGGGAAATACCTGGAGATTTTTGGGGCAGAGCCTGAGGAGGACAGAGTTTGAGAGGGGAGGGACTTAAATGCCATAGAGACCAATTGCCAAAGCAGCCATTTTCTCCAGGTGAACTGATCTCTATTGGCTGGAGGTCAGTTGTAATAGTGGGAGATCTCCAGATACTACCTGGAGGTTGGCAACCCCAGCCAGAGATGGGGCAGGGAAACTTGAAACGCCTAGGCCCAGGCCCTCGCGGCTGCTCTGTGTTCGGGCAGCGACAGCAGCGACGGGGATTGGGAAACTACACGTGGAGAACATGGCAGGCAACCATTTCTACTGCTGTCCCTCCACTCTGGCTCGCAGCCCCTTGGCTACTCCACCATAGTGCTGACAAACGGTCCTTTCCCTCATGGAGTAGTCTGAGCGGGTGCAACAAACCATCCCTGGGCCTGTGGAGGATGAGACAGCAATGCCTGTAGTTGTTAGGGTTGCCAACCTCCTCCAGGTAGTAGCTGGAGATCTCCTGCTATTACAACTGATCTCCAGCCAATGGAGATCAGTTCACCTGGAGAAAATGGCCGCATTGGCGATTGGACTCTATGGCATTGAAGTCCCTCCCTAAGCCCCGCTCTCCTCAAGCTCTGGTGGCGAAGAGGGACCTGGTAACCCTAGTGGTTGTGTCTGCAGTTACAAGTAGGGTTGCCAACTCCTGGCTGGGAAATATCTGAAGATTGGGGGGGGGAAGGTGGAACCTGGGGAGGGTGGGCTGAGGGGAGGGACCTCAGCGGGGCACAATGCTGCCATAGAGCCCCACCCTCCAAGGCAGCCGTTTTCTCCAGGTCAATTGATCTCTGTTGTCTGGCGGTCAGTTGTAATTCCCAGAAATCTCCAGCCTCTGCCTGGAGGTTGGTAATCAAAAAAGGCTACAAGTACCAAAAGGAGGATGAGAATTCAAAGCTATGCACTCGTACAAAGCCCAATAAAGCCACATATACACAATGCTAGTTGCAAAAGAGTCTATTCAGAGGAAAAACCTCTAAATAAAAGAACGATATTTGCGAATATTTACAGTCAAGAGCAAGGTCGTGAAATATTCACAATTCGAACATCCAGCCAGGGAAAAGTATACATACAAAAAGTTAATTGTCACTCAAGGACTTATATTTTGCGGCGCATAGGCACTTGAGTGACAATTAACTTTTATTTAGAGGCCTGTCTGGAGGTTGGCAACCCTAGGTTCCGGACCCCCTTCTTTCTCACCCTCGCCTCCCCTCCCCTTTGGTCCAGCAGCAGCAGCACGAGCCGGGCCCGTTGGCCATTTATTCATGGAAAGTTTTGCCTTGGATTTGCCACTCTTGAGATGCACTTTTCCCCCATCCCTATTCTCAAAACTCAACAATAAGCCGCCATGCAGAGTTCTGAGAATTCAGATGGGGAAAATGTGCACCTAGAGAGTGGCAAACCCAAGGCAAAACCTCCCATGCATAAATGGCCAATATTGGGCGCCGTTCCGCGCGCATCCACAGGCGGCGCTGCTGCCCCGCAGCTGCATCCCTCGCCGGAGCCGGACAGCCATCAATCGCGCGCGCTTAATTAATTTGATGGGAACAGCGGGGAGCGCCGTTTGCGCTTAGCGAAGTTCCCGGAAACTTCCAAGCTCATCTCTGTAATTGGCCTCATCAATTTGAGGAAAGAGAGAGCTCAGCAAAGCACGAGGGGGGGGGGAGGGGGGGAGGGAGCACCACGCCGTGGCGGCCTTAGTTAATTTTATTGGAGAGATCCATCTTCCCTTCCCCTGCCGCTCGCTCTCCCTCCTGATTTGCCTAATCATGATAAACTCCCATTCACATGCGCACCTACTGCACAGCCGTTCGCGGCCTTAAAATATTGTCTCATGAATATTAAGCGCCCTCATTAACATGCAAAACCGGCGGGCGCCGCCCCTTCTGCCTATCGGTCATGAAAACCCGAGCGAGGCGGTGGGGCCACGCTTTCGGCCCCCAGGGCTAGGAAAGGGAAGGCTGCGGGGCTCATATGTAGGGTTGCCAACCTCCAGGTACTCGCTGGAGATCTGCTGTTACAACTGGTCTCCAGCCGACATGGATCAGTTCCCCTGGAGAAAATGGATGCTTTGGTAATTGGACTCTATGGCATTGAAGTCCCTCCCCAAACCCCGCCCTCCTCAGGCTCCGCCCCCAAAACCTCCTGCCGATGGTAAAGAGGGACCTGGCGACCCTAGCCGTACATACTGCTGAAAGTGTAAAAACGTTAACACATCAACACTTTGTGACACGTGCGCCGCACTGCAGGGAGATGGCTGGAACTAGGTTAAAGTTGGGGGTTCTTATTTTAGGAGGACAGCTCAAAGTAAGAAAGGCAATTATTATGAGCCAAGTTTCTCCATCTTCTTCCAAGGAAGGAATTATACACCAAAGCACATTTCCTTCTGGTTCAGAGCTATATTGGGATGGGATGGGATGGGATGGGATGGGATGGGATGGGATGGGGGAGGCATTCTGAGAGAGGCCAAAAGCAAAAGATATTAGAGAGGGTTGCATATTCTTTTGTTTGTTACTGCCACTTTGAAAGCTCAAGTCACTGCCTAAGGCAAGAAGGCTTTTATTTGGCCTATTTTAATAGACTGCCTCCCAGGCCTGAGGCTCTTAAGGTGAAGTACTGAGAAAAAATATTTCACCCAAGGTTGGGTGAAAAGAACATATATATATAAGTCTATGTATAAATACTGAAAGCATAATTTATTAGAAGCGCTATATAAAAGTTAAAATTATTTTAAAGCATTAAAATAGCACAATGGCAATGCCATTGTGCTATTTTAATGCTTTAAAATAATTTTAACTTTTATATAGCACTTCTAATAAATTATGCTTTCAGTATTTATACATAGACTTATATATATATGTTCTTTTCACCCAACCTTGGGTACCCAGCTTTTGTTTTTAGGTTGGGTTTTATTCCCCTCCTTTTTTTTCTTCCACTACTGTTTTAATATGAGCACCAGTACTGGAGAACCAGTGTGGTTTTGGTGGTTAGAGTGTCAGACCAGGATCTGGGAGAACCAGGTTCCAATCCCCATTCTGCCACGGAAGCTTGCTGGGTGTCCTTGGGCCAGTCACACACACTCAGCCTAACCTACCTCACAGGGTTGTTGTTGTGAGGATTAAATGGAGAAGTATGTAAGCCACCTTGGACCCTCATCAGGGAGAAATATGGGTATGAATGAAGTAAATAAATAAATTGTGCCTCAGGAACTGGCAACCAGAGAATCTCTTTCCAAAATTATGAGATACGTTTTCTCTGCAGGATAGCAGCAGCATTTTGCAATCTTTGAAGCTTCCAAACTGTCTTCAAAGATAGGTCCATATAGAGTGCAATGCACTAATCACAGCTTTGGATGTGATCAGAATATGTGTAATTGTGGCCAGATCTCCCTTTCTAGGTAGGGATTCAGCTAACAAATCAACCAAAGTTTGATACGTGGCCATGCCATAGTAATAATCTCTGAAGGCAGGGGCATGGAGCAGAAAATTGATTGGCAGGCTTGTATGAAGAAGAGGAGTTGGTTTTTATATGCCGACTTTTTCTGCCACTTAAGGAAGAATCAAACCGGCTTACAATCACCTTCCCTTCCCCTCCCCATAAAAGACACCCTGTGAGGTAGGTGGAGCTGAGAGAGTGTGACTAGCCCAAGGTCACCCAGCTGGCTTTATGTGTGGGAGTGGGGAAACAAATCTAGTTCACCAGATTAGCCTCCGCCACTTGTGTGGAGGAGTGGGGAATCAAACCCGGTTCTCCACATCAGAGCCCACCGCTCCAAACCACCACTCTAAACCACTACACCACGTGGGATCTCAGTATTTGATCACATAGAAAATTCATCGCCACATTTTGTTAACTAGTGGAAGTGACTTTATAAAGGATCAGACAAAATTGAAGAAGAGAGAGGTTTATCAACAGCCACAAGTAGAAGACTTCCGGTTATCAGATGCTGACAACAGTAACTTGAACACATGAACATGATTTAAACCGTGTCAGACCTTTGGTCTATTCACGTCATTGCTCTGGGAGCCATGCTCCATGGTCTGAGGCAGAGGTCTTTTACATCATCTACCACACAGTCCTTTTAGCTGATATGCTGGGGGTTGGACATGGGACCCCCTGCATACAAAACAGATGCTGTACCACTGAGACACAGACCATCTTCTAAACTTCCTAGCTAATCTGGCTGACCTCTGCTGGGCAAGTAGGACTTAGATTATTTGATATAGCAAAGCCAATTCATGTGTTCTTTAAAAAGTGAGGCATATATGGTAGCTTTCCCACATCAAGCTATAGATGTAATGGCAGGTGCAGCTACCCACATTATATAGTGTGGTGTGTGGAACGATGTCAGTCATATCACTTGCCTTAACTTCCTTTGTATTTGTATGCTCTGATGTGTGTAATCTCCATTGGATGATGACTCTTCACAACTTCCTGTCTGTATTGATACACCCACCACTACACTTCCTCACCTGCACAGCTTCAACTTTTGATTCTCTCCCCTAATCCCTTGCTTAGTGGTGTGGCGGCTTCTGGGATCAGAATGAAAGCTAAGAGCCCAAAGCCTCATGGCCTGAACTAGCTTGTGTAAACAAGACACTTTACAAAGCCTCTTTGGTTCTGCAGAAGTCAATGGTGCAGGCCAAGCCATGGTAACTGTGTAAAGGTGACTCTTTTTCACCTTTTTTACATTTGTTTTAAATATATAAGACATGGTCTATAAAGCAGTTCCCAAACTGTGCTCCAAGGAGCACTTGGTGCTCCGTGAAACATCTCCTATTGCTCCGTGAAGAGACTGGAAAGAAAAATACTACTGTCGTTCAGTTTAGCATATAGGTACTAGGTGAAAATTAGTGCTCCGTGATGAATTTCTCTCCTGAAAAGTGCTCCATGACTCAAATGTTTGGAAAACGCTGGCCTATAATATACAGTAATACTGGGAATACATGTAAATATAATTAAACTCATCGGTGATTCTTAGGTTGGAATTAAGAAGCCAGATAGGGTGACTGAGCACAAATGTTATCATACGTTAATTTTTCTGTGCTCAGAATACTCGTGTTAATTTCAAGTCAAGCCCCCTTATAAGTAGTGGTAGGAAAATTGCCCACAGCAGCCTGATTCACAATTGGCTTGCCAATTATAAATAAAGTCTGGGAACACTTCATTGAGAATTCATAACTGATCCCTCTCTTTTGGGCATGCGTGTTCTCTTGTAGTCAGTGCAGGAGTGAGGAAAGGCCTAGGCACCTGTGCAAGGCTGCCATTCTTTGTCCCATATGTGCCCAAATGGGTCCCTTTGCTGATGAGGCGGCGGCAGCAATGGTAGCTCCCGCAAAGTGTACCATTTTATTTTCAAAAAGCCAAAGTCAATCTCAACAAAGCAGAATAGTTTCACTGAGGGGTTGAAGTAATCAAGTTCTGAAGCAAGCAGCACCAGCAACAACGACTGGCCTCAGCTGCCTAACCTCACTCGTGCCAACCGCGCAGGCACAAAAGTGCCCTATAAGCTCCAAAGAGATCTCCTGTTTAATTACAAACAGAGCAGTTTCAGGGCAAGGAGGCTCAACTTGACATTAAAACGAATATTCCAAGCGGAGAAACTTTGTAGGGCAAGCCGTTTATTTTCAAACTTTGTGACATCATTTTGTGCTGAGCCACCTTATGTGGAGTCTTAACTCTGATCTGCGGGTCCTTGGGAAGGTGGCTGAGAGTTTGATTTCCCTGACAGGCAGGGATGTCTGACCCCTGACCCCCCCACAGCTTCTTTGGCCCAACTCAGCCGCTCTTGACTCTCACCAGTGCCCATTACTTCTCTCCGTCTTTCTGGCCCCCTTTTGTTTTCCTTTCCTGCCTCTGACAGCATACCCACCTAGTGATCAATGATTTCTCATTTTGCCGGGAAAGTGGCACAAACAGCAGAGTGTACAAACTCGTAGCCTTTCCAGTCAGGACAATAACTCAGCGCTTTGTCATCACAGGAAATGGGGGCTACAGCACAGGCACCAGTGATGGCTGCAGCAATATTTTCGATGGTTCCCCCGTCTCGTAGCAAATATGTTACTGGGGTATAATTTACCTGTTTAGGCCTCAGCTCAATAATAAAGCCGAACAGCTTTATGCATCTGCTGGCATTGTGTGTGTGTGTGCGCGTATCATATGTTTGCAAGGATACACAGCTAGCAAAAAACAATCTCTCTTAAAAATCAACTGTTGAGTGCAGTTTCTTCCTCTTCCTGTTCTAGTTCATCAACAAAATCATCTGCCTCATTGTTCCAGCATGTTTATTATAGCTGCCTGTAAAAACAACACCCAATTAATCTGAAAACATTAGATGTGAAAGAAAGCTGAAATGAATGAGGATTTTTTGATTGGTGAATCAAGGTCAATTGTTTGTTTATTGTAATACTTTGTTTTCTTTTGGGGAATCCAGACTGGGCCTTAGAAGCCAGACAGCATGTATAGTGGTTAAGAGCGGTGGTTTGGAGCTGTGGACTCTGATCAGGAGAACCAGGTTTGATTCCCCACTCCTCCACATGAGTGGCGGAGGCTAATCTGGTGAACTGGATTTGTTTCCCCACTCCTACACACGAAGCCAGCTGGGTGACCTTGGGCAAGCTACAGCTCTCTTAGAGCTCTCTCAGCCCCACCTACTTTGCAGGGTGTCTGTTGTGGGGAGGGGAAGGGAAGGTGATTGTAAGCCGGGTTGAGTCTCCCTTAAGTGGTAGAGAAAGCCGGCATATAAAAACCACCTCTTCTTCTTCTTCTTCTTCTTCTTCTTCTTCTTCTTCTTCTTCTTCTTCTTCTTCTTCTTCTTCTTCTTCTTCTTCTTCTTCTTCTTCATCTCAGACAGGGCATTAGCACTTGGACTCCTTGGGAGCCAGGGTTTTGTTTTCTTCTCACCCTGCCCAGTGACATCGCAGATATTGCCAGGAGCTGTGATTCCAGTAGGGGCATCTAGCAGCCATGTTTCCCTATAAGGAGGACGCCAAGGGGCAAACATCCTATTTTTCGCTGTGGAAAGACAGGCATCCCATGATCCATAAATAGGTCAGTGATATCATGGCATAAAGGAATGTGAACAAGTATCCTATCAGGGCTACCCCCTCAATTTATCTAAGAAATTTAGCACACATAAGCACATCTGAATCAGTTTAATGAAAGATACTTATGAATTCATCGGATTGAGAGGCAATTTGTCTGTGAATGCTAATATTCTTGAATGGGTCCTCTGAGCAAGAGGAACAAAAAGAGCAGCAGACACCAGCAGCTGTTACTCACCCGTGTTTTGGAGGGAGAAGAGAATCTTTCCTGAAACCATTCCCACAGTCCTAGCAGCCTCACTGTGGGCCTGTGCACTCTTTTGCGACCCTCTGAAATCCTTTCCAAGACTGAGACCTTGTTGAGCTCCAGCAGTGCCAAACAAACCTTGAAGACACTAGTGGATGTGTGAATGTGCATAACATCTCAGTGTTAACTGCTCTCTCCATGTAACAATTTGCTGTCTTGGACATTGGTACAGAAGTGTCTGTCATCATCAGTATAGCTAACAAGTGGGAACCTACAAGGTCTTGCGGGAGGCATCTCATTTCCACCTTCCCCACTATTTCCTCTTTCCCTTTCCTGAAAGACTCTATAGCCTCTCACCCTTTCCTACTTCCTTCTCCCCTTCCTACCCAACAGCCAGCCTACATTTATCTGCCCCTTTGCCTTCAGGTCCCCCCCCCACGCCAGTAGCCTCTACCTAGGAAAACTATGGCACAGTTGTGTGGTGGTGGCCTCTGGGCCAGGCCCACTTGCATAGTATGGAACCCTCAAGGACTTGTAAGGGGACACCTCACATCCCCCTGTATCCCCCTCACCATACTATTTTCTCTTTCCCTCCCCCTGGCAACCCCCAAATCCTCTCCTCTTTCCCTGCCTCAATCTTGCCTTCTCAGCCATTCACCAACCTACCTTTTATCTGGCTCCCATCTTCAGCTATATTTATTATTTATTTACTTCATTTACACCCCATCTTTATCTACGGTGGGGTCTAAAGCAGCTTACATTATTCTCCTCTCCTCCCTTTCAATCCTCACAATAACCCTGTGACATAGGTTAGTCACTTATTTTCTACCTAACCTAACATCACCCACTGAACTTCCACAGCAAGATGGGGATTCAGACTGGGGTCTCCCAGACCCTACTCTGAAGCTATAACTGCTACACCACGCTGACTTTCATTGGGTGGCTGCTGGGTGACAGACAAGAGAGATCTGTCCCTTGGACAAAACAGCTGCTTTGCAGGGTGGACTCTATGGCATTATATCCAGCTGAGGCACCTCCCCTCCTCAAATTCTGCTCTCCTCAGACTCCACGACAAAATTTCTCAACCTGGAGCTGGCAACCCTAGCCAGGTCTGGCCCCTATGAGTCCTCCCTCAAATGCCAAAACAGCCCTGGAAAGGACCCTGCCCCCTTCCCCACCTTTACTCACTGAAACTCACCCTGGAATGCTGTGGTTGTCTAGCAACAGCCACTGAAGGAAACGGTTTGTTAAAGCTACAGACAATTATTTCATTATTGTGGGTTTTTTAAAACTTCCCAATGTATTTTTTTTTAAAGATTTTTCTGCAAATCTGGACCATTTTTCAAGTTTGTAGAATGATCTGTCTTGGCCATTCACAGCTTCAGTCACTGGATTTGAGTATCTTCAGATTTGGCCAACTGCTATTAGAATATAAGATTCTCAATGTGGCCAAATGTGTGGATACTTAAATCCAGAAATTGGAGTCATGAAGAGACAAGACAGATCTTTCTACAAGCCTGAGAAAGCCCCAGGTTTGTAGAAAAATCTGAAATCTTTTAGACACTGGAGGGTCTTCCCAAATAATAGAAGCAGCACCTGTAGCTTTAAAATGCAAATGCCTTTTTGCTAGGCAAACACAGCATTGCCAGCCTTCAAGCCTTAGTGTCTATCAGTAAAAGGTGGGGGGAAGAAGGCAGGGCCCTTTCCAACAGTGGGGGAGATGTCTAGGATGCCTCTACCATAAGTCCCATGGGTCCCCCATTTTTGTATTGTCTAACACAGAACTACACAACTTGCAAGCCAGCCATGTATTGTGGCTTGCCAGGTGCTTGACACCCTCCCTGAGTGCCAGATAGGTAGCTGAAATACAAAGTTTAGTAAACCCCTGGTGTAGTGCCATTGTTGCTGGGCACTGTTTGCCATGATGCGTCACTCATAAACTGCAGGCCTGGAGCCAAAATTTCCCCTCTGGCCATCGGGTGTGCTGAAGGGATATGAATCTGTAGGGAACACCCTGAGAATTATTCCATTTCCCCCAATTCTGGGAGCACATGTAGATTGCTGCATCGTTACTGCTTCCAAAGGCCAATGTCCCTCCAGTTTAAAACAGCTGCTGGAGAAAAGGAGAAAGTCAGGTGTGTGTGACATCCCATAGTAGAGTGATAAAGAGTATACTCTCACTGTTGTTTACAGCAAGCATGGAAAGGACACCAGAAACTGATTCATCGCAAAGACACTAGAGAGATCGTGGTTCAGTAGTACAGCATGTGTTGGTATGCAGAAAGTCCCAGGTTCGAGCTCTGGCATTCCCAGTTAAAAGGATCTCAGGGAGCAGGTGCTGGGAAAAGAGCTTTCTCTGCCTGGGTCTCTGGAAAGCTGCTGCCAGTGGCAGAAGATAGAGCTGAGTTAGACAGCCCAACAGTATAAAGTCTTAGGTTTACTTCACATTTATGAAGCCACCTTAGTCTGTTGAAAACGCTTCTCATGTATATCAAGTAATTTGTACACCAACTCTGTAAGCTAGGTTAGTATTACTATCATTATCATGTGTGTGTGTGTGTGTGTGTGTGTGTGTGTGTGTGTGTGTGTGTGTGTGTGTGGAGGAGTGAGACAGGCTGATTGGGACCAGTGACGGTGCCCTGCTTCCTCCACGCACAACTGAAACCATACATTCTTTTTAATCTTTGCCAACTCTGCACAGAAATGGTGCCAAAGAGAAACCTCCTACAGCCTCTGTGGCCACCAGAGGGAACCAGAGGACAAGGTAAGGCTGAGCCAGCAGTCGTGTCAGAAATCTGCTCATGCCTTTGTGATGGCATACCCCAGTAATCCAGATGCCATTATTTGTTAAAGAGCATTAAGGGTTACAACCATGCTGAAACAACAGGAAAAAGAAGCCAGACACCTCCTTCTCTTCTTCCTGCTGCATGCCAAACTTTAAAGGCAAGGCATTGGGGATAGTCCAGCAAAACCATGGATCATTTCAGCTGAGGGCACTTTTCTGATTTCGACGGCCAAATTCTCCCAAGCCTTGTGGTATTTGCAGGTTCACACTGTATCACCACACCAGTTATCCCACATGGCTCTGAGGATAGCAGAAATTCACCCGTCCCTTTCTTCCTTTACCTTCAGCAATAGCAGAAATGCCTCGCGACAAAAGCAGACAACGCGAGTGAAGAAGGTGACACAATTCTACTCTTTCTGGAGCTCCTTAAAAGCAGCAGCCAAAAGATGGGCCCAGCCTCCCAGCCGGCTTCATACTCCAAGTCTGATGGGGCAGCCAACACAGCAACCACTTCTGAAAGGTGAGTGAAATCATTTTGCGGCTCAGTTCCTAACTTTGAGCTGTCTGATGCGTGTCCTGGGTTAGGATTTGCTTACGTTTGCCATTTTTATGAGGGGCAGACATGCCATTTCTATGCCTTCAGAAATACAGTGCTGGTGTGCTTGGGCTCATTCTGGTCTCTTGCCTGACTGCACTACATCCAGGGTGGATGATCCCAATGCAGACAAAAATTTCTTTGTTTTTTCAGGGAACAGCTGTGGCTATACTACACTACACATATACATTAGTTTTACATCAGCTTGACTGCCATGGCCTCCCTCAAAGAACTCCACTTTCCTAAGGAGAAGGAAGGACAAAACCACTTTACACCTGTAATTTATACTCCCCCATATATCCAGGTTTAGTGCTCTAGTCCTAGACTATTACTATGGAATGAGTTCTTGGCAGATGCACACAATAGGACAATAGAAATAAGGGAAAACATTGTAATGTTTTGGGATCTGGTGCACATCCTCAATTCAAGACCAGATTTTGAAAGTGGAGACAAATGATTTACAAGAAGAGGTTTTTCCTTTTTTGAGACCTTGGGATTCACTCCCTTTCCACAAGATGATAAATTGCCATGAACTGTAACCGTCTTGCACCCCCTATACCTGCAATGAACTTGCACCCCATGGCAACCCGTGTCCTTTTTGCATCTCCTTGTGACCTTTCTTTCCCCCTACCCCAGATTCATTCCCTTGCCTGTATGCAAGTGATTTATTACATTGGTGCCAATCTGCAGTGACCTTGCCCTTTGCCTGATGTGTACTAATAAAGGCTGACCTGCAGGTCAGCAGCATGAGAGGGGCATGAGCTGAGATTTGAAGATCAGCAGTTGTACATGTTTGTGCAGAGCCTTCCTGCTGTGGATTTCAGTGATGGTGGTCTAGCTGACCTACTTACTACCTGGGGGCGGGGGGAGGAGTTATATGAGATACCCCAACGCGTAATGGCTAGCAATGAATGCATGCTCCATTAGCAGTCGAGTATACACACATGTATTCTTTGGTGTTTGTCCCTTTAAAATACACATATGTGGCAATCAGGAAAAGACAAGGCCTTTGTTTGGGTACAGTTTTAAAGAACAAGCACCAGAAAATACATGCCTGTGCACCTTAAGAATTTTTTGCACTCTGGCATTGAACAAAAGTCTCTTACGAGAAGACCCTCAGACCCCGTAGGGCATCTATTCACCCAGCTGCCCTCATTTAGCCACTCACTGGTGCACCAGGTGCCTGACTTAGGGCAAAAACACATGGTCGCTTTATCCTCTTGTAATCCCTGTTTTAGCCAGGATCAAATGCACATTAGGCGAAACGCATGCGGTCGATCCTGGCTGAATCCTGGCTGAAACGGGGATTAAAGGAGGATAAAGCGACCATGCGTTTTCGCCCTTGGTGTCCTGGGAGAGGGAACAAGTCACCAAACTGACAGCAATTGGGGGAGCAAGACGGGATGAAAGGGGACAGGACACGTCGCAACAATCCCATGAGCTTTGGGACTTTTTGTTGTGTGGGCGGGATAGTTGCCCTCTTTCAAGTGGGGCTAAATGTTAGAAGGGATGAGAGCAGCCTCAATTTAATTGTATTTCACTATTAATTTTTTTTTTTTTTTTTAGGTAAGTGACCTTGGGGAATGTTTCTATTTGAAAAGGTGTGGTAAAAACCAATCAAATGCATAAATGCACAGTTCTTCAGTGCTGCCACTTAAGCTGATTCTGTTTTACCCATGCTGCAGAAAGGGTCATAATTGCACTACAGTCTAGGAATATCTATTGACACCACTGGGCTGAAAGTTATGGAGTATAGTCTTTTGCAAATTCCAGCTCCATGCAAACTGTAGTCCAGAGGTAGGCACCAGAGGCCTGTGGAGAAAAGCTGGTCAATAGACAACAGCCAAGGGCCCAAACCTCTTCTTGGGCCTAGCCAATTTCTTCATTGCTGGCTTTAGGAGGTAGGGACATGGCGCCTCCTGTATGTTCCCTGCATTCTTCTTCCTAGAACAGCAAACAGTCATCATGGTATGCAGTGACAATAGATGAGGAAAGAGGAAGAAGGGAAAGGACACCCTAGAACAGTGATGGCGAGCCTTTTAGAGACCGAGTGCCCAAACTGCAACCCAAAACCCACTTATTTATCGCCAAGTGCCAATACGGCAATTGAACCTGAATACTGAGGTTTTAGTTCAGAAAAAACAACTCATACATTCACATATTTTGCTTTAAAAGAAAAACACAATAACAGAGCTTTCAATGATACAAACAACTTTTTATTGAAAGGTAAAAGTTTGCATTTGGCATGCATCTCTCCAGGACTCGTCCTCTGCTCAGCCACCGGACATTATTGTACATAAGTAAACAATTATACTGTGCCTGAACCTCCTCAAGATGTGCTTGAAACTGTCGACAATTCAGAGTACGAGCCATGATGTAATTCACCATGTTTGTGACATCTTTGAGGACATTGTCAAATTTTTTGAACAATTAATGTGATTTTTGCTGTTGTGTGCATGCTGATAATTTGTCTACCCTTGGCTCATACTTTGCAAGTTTGAGAGCAACACATGCAGCACTCAGGTCATCTGTTAGCATGTTTCTGGTGTCAGATTTGATATAATTCAAAGCTGAAAACAGCTGCTCACAAGCATAAGATGATCCAAACAAAGTCAGGAAAGCAATCCCAACTGCTTTCATTGACTTAAAATTATTTGGCAGAGAATTCCACACTTTAAGGATTTCATTTTCAGAACTAACTGTGCTGTCCTTTGGCATCCCTTCTATCTTCTCAAGTGTTTCATGCAGGTCATAGAATTTATTTTTCCAGATAGAGCTTTCTTGAAATTCTATTAGCTCCATTTCCAGATTTTCTAAATCTAACCAGTGTAGGCAGGAAAGATCAAGTTCTTCAAATTTGGCTTTATCTGGAGAAGTAAGAAAACACAGGGTTGTCTCCATCTTACGGAACTGTAAAAATCTGTTACTGAAATTCACCTTTGCAGCTGCTACAATGCTAGAAAATTCCTTGTAGATTTCCTGATGGCTTGTAGGATTGTCTGCAAATGTTGTAGAATTTTCTAAATGCTTTTTTAGACAGGCGGGACCCCAGACAAACTGAAGACGGGCGGGGGGCCCGCAGCTCAGCTGAGAGGGGGGCGTGGCAAGGTGCTGGGCCACAGTCTCCCGGTCCAAACTGAAGAGGGCGGGGCCCAGTCAAACAGCTGAGCTGTGGCCGCAACTCAGCTGAGAGAGAGGGAGGGCGCCAGCGCAGGCTTGGGGGGCATGGGCTTGGGGAGGAGCACCGCCCTCAGCGCCCTCACCACGGCAACACGGCACAGCCCTCGGCAGACGCAACGGGTCCGCGCATGCCCACAGAGAGGGCTCGGAGTGCTGCGGCACGCGTGCCATAGGTTTGGCAAGATGGCCTAGAATAACCTGCTCACCAAGTGTGGTTTGCTGCCCATTGCTGCTATATTGGCAATGTATTGTTTTAATTGTCAGCTACGTCAAGCAGGACTCTGATGAGGGGATATAGAAAATAGAATTAAGAAATGCAAGCTGCAGTATAGCCAGAGCTGCTTCTCTAAATGGGCAGAGTTAGGCTTCTACATGCTGTTCCTCTGGCAAAAAAAAATTCATGTCCACATGGCTCAACATGTTCATAATGTTTCAGCATAGACACTTTCCCCATGGATCTCATCTGTTTCTCAGTTCCTGTTTCAATGGATGAAAACAATCCCTCAGTATCTGGGGCGGTTGAGAGGAGTTTTTTTTTTCTTTGAGAGGAAATCATTGTATTTACATCAGTAATCCCAAAATGAGAGCTATTCAGGCAATGATGTAGTGGTTAAGAGCGGTGGTTTGGAGTGGTGGACTCTAATCTGGAGAACCAGATTTGATTCCCCACTCCTCCACATGAGCGGCAGACTCTAATCTGGTGAACCACTGTGGTTTCCCCACTCCTACACATGAAGCCAGCTGGGTGACCTAATACTAATCACAGCTCTCTGAGAGCTCTCTCAGCCCCACCTACCTCACAGGGTGTCTGTTGTGGGGAGGGGAAGGAAAGGTGATTGTAAGCCGGTTGGGTTCTTCCTTATGTGGTAAAGAAAGTCGGTATATAAAACCCAACTCTTCTTCAATGTAAGCTGTCCTTTATTTTATTATATTCTATATCAGTGTATCTCTTTTTACAAGATCCTTTTTGACCATTTAAAATACAACCATCTCCACTGGGATTGCACAGGAAATATAATTGATCTCCCAATACAGCCAGTATAGTTAGTGGAGACCAGAGAGACATGGGTTTAAATTTCCAGTCTGCTATGAAGTTCACTGGATTATATTGGGCCGCTTGTTCTTTCAGAGCCTAACCTGTGAGATAGTTTAGGCTGAGAGAGAAGGATTGGCCCAAGATGATCCACTGAGCATCTTGGAAGAAGAGCAGTATAATCTTCATAATCATCATCATCTCAGAAAGCTGTATTCAAGAAGAAGGAAGAAGAAGAAGAGGAGGAGAGTTGGTTTTTATATGCTGACTTTCTCTACCACTTAAGGGAGACTCAAACCGGCTTACAATCACCTTCCTTTCCCCTCCCCACAACAGACACCCTGTGAGGTAGGTGGGACTGAGAGAGTGTGAGTGAGAAAGTGTGACTAGCCTAAGGTCACCCAGCTGGCTTCATGTGAAGGAGTGGGGAAACAAATCCAGTTCACCAGATTAGCCTCCGCCACTCATGTGGAGGAGGGGGGAATCAAACCTGGTTCTCCATATCAGATCCCACCGCTCCAAACCAATGCTCTTAACCACTACACCACGCTGGCTCCCACGAAGAAATAAGACAGAGATGATATAATTACAGTATACTTGCGTTCATAATATCGCTTTCTGTGATGCTGTGTTTTACCCAGGTCTTCCATTGCAGTGACCACAGGGCCAAATCCTCCTTGGTGTATCTGGCTGATGGTGACCATATTATGTTATATTAGTAGTAAAACAGCTGGATCACTCACTGTGGTTACTAATTAGAAACCTCCCCAATACTTACCTGGGTCTTTAGTGTCACTCTTTATGATGCTCACTCAGTGTTACTGCTAAGACAAGATTGTGTTGGGGACAAATTAGATTTCCTTTACCCATTCCAGACATAATTACATTTCTCCCCTGCCCTCCTACATTTTTCTCCAGATAGTTTTCTTTGCTTGCAACTTTTGTTCTTAGGCATGCTTTCAAGGGGAATTTCACGTTAAGCACAGGACAAAGGGCTTGATGTTACTTAGGATGAGTTAATAGCAGGGTTGGTGTAATTTGCAATTCTGTACATACAAATCCAGGAAAAGAACAGCATTTGGCACTGCAATATGCCTGGTTTCAGCCTTTATGGTTAAAAATGCAGGTTTCATTGTATGAAAAGAATAGCAGGCGCAATACGTGACGCCCAAGTTTTGTAGGATTTATACTGGGTGGCACTTCAGTACTTAATTCCATGTTCTCCTCCCCAAGACTAGCAGAATCAGAAGTAATTAGGCAAAAGTAAACATATATGCTAACTTGCACAGTTTGTACAAATTTCTCCACTCAGTTTTCCTTGGCACAAAATTTGGTTCATCTTGATGCAGAATTTCTGAAGCACCGAAGGCACACACAGAAAGTCTTGTTAGACAACCAAGATTTCTGGGATTACTAACAGGGTTACCTTGAAAGATATGGCTGTACTTTGGGGACAGTGTTCTTTACAAGGTAGCAGTTCCAGCAGCTGAAGCTGGTGACATGCAAGGAGGAATGCTAAGCCAAGTGATCATTTTGGAAGGCTGGCTAAGTCTTAAGCCCAATATTATAAATCTTGGAACTGAAGTGGCATTTTACTTCTGTGCAGCTGTTTTGGTTTCCTTTCATCTCCCCTCACCCCATCATTTATAACCACTTTTACCATAATTTGAACTCTGAAAAGTGTGTGGTGTAAATGGATTTTGAATTAATTTAAATTTGCTAATGCTGGGAAGGGGGGCTTTTATCCCATGGAGTCAGCAAATCACAACTGTTTTCAAATTGTCCTTTCTGATTTACCCAAGGAAACTGATGCACAGCTAGTGGTAACCCAATAAAGCTGGATTGCTGCTCTGCTCCCAGTTCAGAGATAGGCAGTCATGCTTACGTTTAATCGAATTTTTTTTCCTGGATTAGGGCCCATGAGTCCTGGCATACAGATGAACTCAAATGGGGATTGCTCATGTCAATTCCAGATTGCACCAGGATGAAATCCATAATGAAGTATGCCAAGAATTAAAGTTCTCCAGCCAGCCCATTGCTTTTGAGGCATGAAAAAACCCCAATTAAGGACACAACTGCCTCATAAAATATAATATAACCTAAGCAAATCCATGCAGTCATGTACAGAGAAGAATGAGTATGAAAACCAACAAGATTCCAGTTAAGCTACTCCTAGGGTTCCACCATCCCCCACAAAGGCATTTTGGGGATAGTTTTCGACTGTTGTGAGTAGTAGGGAATCAGCAAAAATTGCCCTCCCTCCTTGCACCCATGAAAATTGTAGGCAGGATCCAAGCCACCAAATGTAACATCTAAAAATGCTTTTGCATTTCATCATTAATAGAGGTGACATAATGCAATAAAAATCCACAGAGATTCATCATTAACAGCAAACTAATTAATATCAGATGAAGTTGAGTGACATCAATTGAAAGTGCTGCAAATACACAAGGTAGGACGTCTAATATTTTAAACCCTGACGGTGCATTAGTACTTCCCAAGTCACCCACTGAATATGAACAACTTTGTCTGCAAATTAGATGCCAGGCTCATGACAGCAGCCTGGGTGCTGACTCAGCTTAGGTTCACTAGACTGGACCATATGGCATTCATCCATCCCAGAGCATCTCTGGTGGATGACAATTGGTAGAGGCAGTGCAATGGAAACAGAGAAGAGTTCGGTGCCTATTGCCACTGAATAGTCCTTTAAAGGCAATCTGTGCTGCAACCTATGTGGTTTAGCGCTGGCTGAATACCATTGGCATTCTGTCTATTTCCTTCCTTCACCCTCCTTGGCTCTCCTGAAAGCTAGGGAGACGTGTGCAAGTGTGTCAAGGGACAAAGAATCTATCAATTAATAAAGTTAACCTGCTATTTTATAGTGATATGCTCTCCCCAACAGCAGGAAGTTCCAGGGGAAAATGCTACCCAAGCTTTATTTCCTTGGGATGAGAGAGTGCATTTGGAGACATGATGTCTTTGCAATATTTACTTTAGCTACAAATACAAATAGGTGGTGGCTAAGAAGCACTCCCACAAAGCAATAAACTGCTAGCTCACCCCAGTTACCGTGAACGGGGGAGGGGGAGAGGGAGGGGGAGAGGGCACATGACAGGTGTTTGATTTTCAGCCAAATCACAATTCTTTCCATAACAAACTCAAACTTTATTTTTATTTGGAAAATGTCTATTCCTCCTCTGCTGAAGGCAGCTATTGCTTTTCCACACATAAACTCCTTCTTCCCTGAACTGGAAGTAGGGTTGCTATTACTTTTAAACTGGTTCCGCTAGCTGTCCCATTAATATCAGTTTGATCTGCAGCAGTTATAAGATGATGTTATTTAGCTACATGGCAAGAAAAGATTTGGCTGCCCAGTTATGCATATTAAACCTCTGTGAAAGGGACTGGACACTTCTTTCCTGGTCAGCTGGCAACATTAGTTGGGAGGAAGGCTAGTGCTCCCTATTCTAATGTCTCACTGAAACAAGATAGTTATCTGGAGTCCATTTCTTCCATTTGAGGAAACATCTACAGCCAGAGGCACCATTAGGGCTGGACTCCGGGGCGCAAGTCTGAAGTCCCATACCAGTGGCTCAGTAGGAATGCCCCAAACGTGTAAAGCGGGGTGAAGTTTAAAGGGGCAATGAGGTACTGATCCCTTATCTCATCTTGGTGTTTTCCCCCACAGGCCCTCTGCCCATGTTACGTTCTGCCAACTAGGCTCGCTTTCAGCATCAGAGCTGGGCTAGCCAATGAGTGGCTGAATAGCCAAGTGGCCAAGGGAGGGGCATTTAGCACCCTGTGCTTCTCTGGCCCTTTAAATCATACCTGTACCCCCTGCTTTATACATGAATGTGATTGTGGTGAAATGACACTTCACCTCAGGTATCTGTGTAAAAATGTATATCTCTGTGAGGTAGATGTTGAATTTGCACTCAGAATCCTCCAAGTCGAACATAGAATCCCTTTGCCAGGTAGTCAAAAGGCTGACAAACCAGTACAGTTTCTCATAAAATCCTTCTAAATTCCAGGCTGCAGAAGGTAGCAGGATGTCCATTCATATATTGACAGAGCTGGCCAGAAAGACAGAAGACTCTGGCCAGATAAAGCAGAAGCTGCAAGTAGGCAATGGAGATAAAAGGAAAACCCTAGAAAAGTGTATTTCTTTTATGAGTCAATTTTCTGCTGGCAACAGGGGAGGGGTCTCCTAGTAGAAACTATGTATTTTGTTAAGGAGATATGTGGTCAGAGCATATGGTGGACACCCTTCTTCTTTGCAAACATCTTCTCTCTTGGCCTTTCCTCATCACATCTCAGTTCTTTCAACAGGGTAATTCCAGTGTTTATGATTCCTTTATGATTCCTTCCTCAAATACCTACACTACCTTCTCATTCCATTCTTCCTATACCATTAGCAAATTGCCCTTCCCTTTAAAGGGAGTGACCTGTTTTGTAGTGGTTAGAGACCCAGAGCAGAATCTGGGAGACTCTGATTCAAATCCCAAGTCTTTCATGGAAGCTGGCTGAATGACTGTCTCAGTCTAACATACCTCATAGTGTTGTTGTGAGGATAAAATGGAGGAAAGGAGAGCAATGTAAGCCACTTCGGGTCCTTATTGAAGAGAAAAGTGGGGGTATAAATGAAGTAAATAAATACATAATTTAAAGCAAGCCATGTTTTTTCCAAACTGCTTTCTGTTGTTGTTTCCTGTTATATTCTTGCCATGGGCCTTTATTTTTCCCCAACTTTGCCGCCTTCAGATATCTGCATGGTGCTTATTCTTTTCAGCAACTCTGCCTTCCATTCCTTCATTCTAGTTTATTTCACTTTTCAGCCAAAGATTGGCTTCCCAAACAGCTTATAGCAATTTAACATACATATATAAGATGTAATAAAAGACGATCAGAGAAGCTGTTCTGAGTGAGGTCTGGATCCAGGGATGGTGGAAAGGGGCCTGGCTCTCCCTGACCTCAGGAATGGCAGCTGGTAACTAGGGAAGGGAAGCTATCAGCCAATGCTACTTCCAGGTCACCTTCTGTCGCGGTTCGGGCCGTTAAGTGCCTACACTCTTAGAATGTACCATTTACTGAGAAATGGAGTTATCTTATTCAGCGAGACACCACTAGACCGGAATCAACGGTTCCTAGAAACTTGTTATTGCTTCTAGGACATCTCTTGAACACGCCAATAAATTTATAATAATGGACAAGAGTAGAAGTATATAAAAAACACATTTATTTACATTATACAATATATGCTTTCTAGTTGCAAAGCCTTAAAATATCATATAAGGATAGACATCATTAGTCTTAAACATGTTTATGTAGCAAGTAATCATTCACATTCTCTATGCCTCCATAAAGGAGTATCTTAGTCAGAATATACTCATAAAGTATCCTTAGTGCAATGCACCTTCATTCAGAATATAAGGTTACAGAAATCCTGTCAAAATATGGTTAATTCTTTAGAGAAAGATTTGGTTAGAAACATCCTAACTTAAATCATTCAAAACATCATAACATTTCTGTACAGAAGACACACTATACCTTGCTGTGTCATCTGTGTCACCTGGAGTCCTTTAAAGACTTCTATTAATATTCTTAACTGATCATCATTAAGATCAGGCATTGTGTATGTACATGCTATGCATGCTCTTTCTAGTTTTAGACAGCAATGCTGAATATATAAATACTATGTGTTAGCTTAAAGCTGTTTACAGTCTCTTTGACTGTGCCAATCTGTGTATGTGCATTGTGCATATCTCACAGAGTACAGAGAATCTCCTTTCCCTTCAGGAACTTCTCTGGTCTCTTGCTCTGAGGAGGTTCAGAAGTCCCTCTGTTAAGTAGAGGACGTTCTGACACAATCTCAGAGGTCTAGCTATTATCCCTGTATTCAGGATGCTTCTTAGCATTGGTAAGCCAAATAGGCTTAGTTTGTAAGAATCCATAAATACAATGGACTCTCAGTGTTCCAATACATGGAAAGATCACTGCACTTAGATTCCTATTCAAAGAATAGGAATTCTAAGGGTCTCTATCCTCTTCTAGGAATAGAGCAGTCTCACAAGAAGACTGTAAGTAAGATATGTTGAAATATCCAGATCTTGATATTTCAAGATATCTGAGAACTTCTGTCCACGCAAGGATCAGAGTTTCAATGTTTTACATCTCAAGCCTTTTGAGATGGAGAAGTGCTACATCAGACAGCTGCAGTCTGCCAGTCATAGCATTCTAAAATGCAAGCTGGACTGTGGCTGGTATTTATACAATTTCTAGACCCATTAAGAGTGAAGATTGTTCCTTTTCCCTCTTCCTTAGCCCTCAAAAGGGTACTTTTATTTTCCCTTTCTTATCCAATACCAGGAGCTTAGTGGCTTCTTTTCCTGTCTTCTGATATCTTGTTGTCCAAATATGGACATCCTTCCCTTTCAGTCCTCTGTGCCTAAAGTATAAATCCTTATTTCTGAGTTACATGATCAAGTTACATATTTAATTTCTATACCATCCTCTTCGTTAGGACTATACGCATTAAATGAGACTACTTAGAAATCTGTAGCACAACGTTTAACTATATAACTCATGAAACACAATTATTGTTTACATTTGTCACTTGTAACATCTTTTAGTAACTGACAGCCTTGGGCAGATTACAAAAGGCAAGAAAGCTTGTTACTCTTATCTTTAGAGAACTATAATGTCTTTAGGCTATATTTTAAGCACAATTTCAGCTATTAATGTACTCTTAGTATATTAAGATATCTTGAAAAGGCCATTTAAGATTCTGACATCTGGCAGCTGAGTCAGAAAGGTGACTTTTACACTGCCCCTTCAAGGACAAAGCCAGAGTAACTTTAGTAGTTAGCTTTGATAGAGCTAACTTTGAGAGTAGTCTGTCAGCCTGACACAGAGCTTAGCCTGTCAGCATGACACAGACTTTCATTATACATTACACAAACCTCTGTATGTGTATGATGTGTTTAAGCTCTATATGGAATTAATTCTGCACATGTTCATAAGATACCATGATCATGTCAGAGACTGCTACACCCTCTCCTATGAACATTTGCAGTATTTATTCCCGCAAAAATATTCAACATGTCACAGAAATATAAAAACACAACTTAGATACATTCATTAAGTTGTAGAGTCTTTCAATTTTCTTGGATCTGTCATTCCAATTTTTTTGAATCCTCCATTTTTATCCATTTGTTCATCAGGAAATAGTCCATAAGCAAATCTTCTTATCTGTTCTCACTCCGAGGCTTAAAGGAGAGAGAGACCCTTAGTTAAAGGGTCCAAGACAGTAAAATAACTCAACTTTGTATAAAGCTTCTCTGCACATCTCAGAGAAGTACTGAAACCAAGTATTGAATACAGCAGTATTCTACCTCATTTTATACATTTAAGAATATGATATGGGAATCCATGAGCATAGCATGCCTCATGAATCCCCCCCATGCTTATGGAATACCATAGAATCAATCACCAAAATTAAGTAGCAGTGAGAAACAGTATCACTATCATATAACAATACAAATCAAACTGTTATACAGCAGAGCCATTACAAGTAGGCTATTACAAAATATTACAAAATAACAATGAAGTACAATGAAGGAGATGCCTTTACATAAGTCTTCATGCCATAATATAATGTCTTCTTTAATCAGTTGTCTTCAAACATTTGCATCTGTAAATCCATAGTTCTTCCTACCTCAGTGGAGGAAAGTATTTAAAAACAATCTGTTAATTATAATTCCAAAGCATTTAACAGTAGCTTTACTTTTCAAACCAGTTTACTTGCAAACCATTCCGTTTAGCAATGGTCATAATTGCATTGGAAACCCCAGTTTCATAAAAGCTTATTCAGTGAACGAGAGAGAGTAGAGAGTTTACCCATATCTTATCTGGAGCTGTTGGCTCTAAGCCCAGACACAGCTCTCTTCATTTTTTCTAAAGTCAAGCCTCGGCACAGGAAAAAAGTGGTCGTTTTAAAATGTACTGTAAATGATAGAAAGTTCGTTCGTTCTTGAAAAAGGTTAATCTCATGTAGATTGAGATGAGCCCTCAATCATGTATAATTTCGTAGGGTTGCATTAAACCCATTCCAGAATTGGTCTTTTTGGCTTTTGGTTTAGAAGCATGGCCAAACGTTTGTCTCAAACAAATTGGAATTGCAAGGTTAACATTGCAACATCTACAAAAATATGTCAAAGACCATGTTTTGGGTTCTTCAGATTGACATCCGTACAGTTATAGTTCAATTCTGTATAATACTAATACATTCTGAATTGTAACAAACATGAATAGTACATTTATAATATACTCACACACCCATAAACTTAAGACCTGCTCACTGCAGAGACCAGGAACTTGTGTCTCCCTTAGTGGGCAGCACTCATTATGGGTGAACAATTTATGTTTGTAAAATGTAAGTGTGAGAAGCTTTCACATTCTTACTATACAAGTATAGGCAATACCTCACATTACATTGTATATTTATTACATTTAATTAGGCATATAGTCAATTATGCCATACATTCCCTGTGGGAAACATATCATTTTTACCTCCAATTACCTGGTGCCATGAAATACTCTAGGAAATATTCTTGTTTACACCCTTGGCGTAATCTTTTTGTATTCAGCTTTCAAAACTCCAGACCATACTATTTCCCTCTCTGGAAACATATCTTCTTTGAAGCACTTTACTTGCTTGTAGTCATATTTTGCTGAACTGTGAGCTTTTCTCAGCTATGTTAGCCAGCATATGAACATCAATATATAGAAATCTATACAGTCTTGTTTGACTATTCCTTCTTATCACCAAAGCTTCTTTGGAGCATAAACCTACAACTTTGTTGTGGTTTTCTATGATCTTCCACTTTAAGTTTATCTTCAGGAAGAATAAGATTACAGTTTCTTTCTTTCTGTATCATTTTGTAAAAAATATTATTTCTCATTCTGGTCATCATAATACAATTCTTCTTGTTGTGCCGTTTAGTCTTGGATAATCATCTGCAATGAACTCTTTTGTGGGCCATTCACGAAGTTTTCTCCAAGAGGAATAACACAAAAAAGAGTCTCAATGTCCCGTTTACGTAGCTACATATCTTGGACTTCCTAAACTGAAGTCCCTCTCCTTAGGATAGAATGAGGTTAAAGCTTCCAGCTTCTCTTGTATATGGAGCTTCCATAATACAAACTCACTGATCTTTAATTCTTTTTCCAATGGCATTGGAATATACTGTAATATACTGAAGCATAAGTATTTCTTGCTTCTTTATCATAAAGCATTTATGCTAGTCTTGCATTTTCTTCTTGGATGCAAAGTATATAAAAAAGTTCACTGTACCTTTATCAAGGCTGTCTTCAATCCTTTGTTGAATGACGAATATGGTTGATATGGTTGTTTCTTCCATATTTCTTCTGACATGAATATTGATTCATCACATTTATAGTATCATCAGTTCCTCCAGCCCATATAAGTTTGCATTTTAGACAGTCTCTGGGGAGTTTGCCTCAAACTCATAAAGGTCTATCATGAGAGTCCTTATCTCAAAAGGTCCTCTATGCAGGGGTTTTTACTTGCTGCAATCCGATGTACACATACTGGGTGGTATCCAAAACATCAATTGCTCACAAGCTTAGAGGTATACTTGCTTCTGAGTATATAAATGGGTTGGATGGATAAACAGTTGTTTTCACGAATAACATATATCACATCATTTTTCAGACATCAATACCTGCTTCTGATGGTTAGTATGGATAACCAGTGTCGAGTCACCAAGCAGGGGTAGGTTCCAGATCAGAGTTAGTCACTTAGTCTGGGGGGTGACTTTTTCTGCCAATTCAATCAGAGACTCATCAGGTTAGTCTCTGTATATTCTCTTCTTCAGCTGCACATCTTATGTAGCAGATGGATTCCAGTACAGTTCAGATACAGTAGGCCTTATACATCTCTGTGTACTTCTTTTGGCACATCAGTAGGCCTTATACATCTGTCTGTTGTTTATAGCTGTGGAGTAAATACAGTTTTACTTACTTCTTTAACAATGATCCCTTTGGGCTGTGTTCCACCATATTATGTTCCACTATGTGGTTTTCACAACTCTTCAAAATATTCTCTTCAGATCATTGTTCAATTATTTTCTTCATACATATATGGTCCATTATTCTCAGATGACCTCAGTCTGGTGATGGCATTTCACCAAATTCTTCTTTCACATCTGCTGGAAAGTAAGATCTAGAACACTTGTACTTTCTGAAAAGTATAACATATACTTATATAAAATATCTTCATGTTTCTGAACATTATCATTGGTCTGAGTAACATCAGCTGAACCTTATCCAAATTCCTAGACACCAAGATTCCTTTTACTCTATTTGGAGATAAAAACGAAATATTTTTACAATGAATCATTGTATATTTTCTTTCAATCATATTTATAATGCATGATATTTACTTAGTAATTACACATTGGGGAACAAATAGGAGTTCAATCATACTACATGTCATTCTGTCCTTTTTTCGCTCCACTTACCCACTACTTAGGGTGTGACAAACGCTCCTGCATTTATGATCATAATTGCCCAGGTCTCAGTTTGTCTATCCAGCAGACAACTGTTTGTCCTTAGTACAATAATCTCATAATAGCATAATGAGGAACAGAAAAGTGAGTAGCAGACATCTCTTCAACCACCTGAACACTCGTGGGTTAAGAACCAAGTAAAGAAACATACATTCTATTTCATGTCTTACATTCTCTTATATAAGTACATGTTTCAGTAATTCCAGATATTTTCTAATCTGGCATATAGCATTGTATGTGTACCTTAGTACTTCAATTCAACATATCAATACATTTAAAACCTTATGTACCTTAGTACAATCATCAATACATCTTAATGTATCTTAATATATCTGACTGCATATCATACAGTTATCACATAGAGTTGCTTACTTGCTCAGCCACCTGTAGGCTGTTATTGAAAAGGCTAGTACAGTATAGTAGCCTTCATTTCTCTATAAGTACTTAGAGAAATGCCCATTGGTTTAGTTGTGCCCTGGCTCAATGTACAGTATACAAAGGGCAGTAGATTGCAAAGTAATGTTACCTTTACCTTCACCTTATGAAGTCAGTCAATTCCTGACTGTGGTATTGTCATTGTAGTCTCTTCTACAAGCTTTGCAAATATATAGAGCCAAAATCTCCTAAGCCATGCTTTAGGATCCTGCAGGAATAAATACCAATGGTTTAAATTGTGTGCTTACAAAACACACTGAATTCGAACCCACGTCTGGATTCAAACCCTTCGCTCTGTCCTGCCGCGGTCGCCAACTGTCGCGGTTCGGGCCGTTAAGTGCCTACACTCTTAGAATGTACCATTTACTGAGAAATGGAGTTATCTTATTCAGCGAGACACCACTAGACCGGAATCAACGGTTCCTAGAAACTTGTTATTGCTTCTAGGACATCTCTTGAACACGCCAATAAATTTATAATAATGGACAAGAGTAGAAGTATATAAAAAACACATTTATTTACATTATACAATATATGCTTTCTAGTTGCAAAGCCTTAAAATATCATATAAGGATAGACATCATTAGTCTTAAACATGTTTATGTAGCAAGTAATCATTCACATTCTCTATGCCTCCATAAAGGAGTATCTTAGTCAGAATATACTCATAAAGTATCCTTAGTGCAATGCACCTTCATTCAGAATATAAGGTTACAGAAATCCTGTCAAAATATGGTTAATTCTTTAGAGAAAGATTTGGTTAGAAACATCCTAACTTAAATCATTCAAAACATCATAACATTTCTGTACAGAAGACACACTATACCTTGCTGTGTCATCTGTGTCACCTGGAGTCCTTTAAAGACTTCTATTAATATTCTTAACTGATCATCATTAAGATCAGGCATTGTGTATGTACATGCTATGCATGCTCTTTCTAGTTTTAGACAGCAATGCTGAATATATAAATACTATGTGTTAGCTTAAAGCTGTTTACAGTCTCTTTGACTGTGCCAATCTGTGTATGTGCATTGTGCATATCTCACAGAGTACAGAGAATCTCCTTTCCCTTCAGGAACTTCTCTGGTCTCTTGCTCTGAGGAGGTTCAGAAGTCCCTCTGTTAAGTAGAGGACGTTCTGACACAATCTCAGAGGTCTAGCTATTATCCCTGTATTCAGGATGCTTCTTAGCATTGGTAAGCCAAATAGGCTTAGTTTGTAAGAATCCATAAATACAATGGACTCTCAGTGTTCCAATACATGGAAAGATCACTGCACTTAGATTCCTATTCAAAGAATAGGAATTCTAAGGGTCTCTATCCTCTTCTAGGAATAGAGCAGTCTCACAAGAAGACTGTAAGTAAGATATGTTGAAATATCCAGATCTTGATATTTCAAGATATCTGAGAACTTCTGTCCACGCAAGGATCAGAGTTTCAATGTTTTACATCTCAAGCCTTTTGAGATGGAGAAGTGCTACATCAGACAGCTGCAGTCTGCCAGTCATAGCATTCTAAAATGCAAGCTGGACTGTGGCTGGTATTTATACAATTTCTAGACCCATTAAGAGTGAAGATTGTTCCTTTTCCCTCTTCCTTAGCCCTCAAAAGGGTACTTTTATTTTCCCTTTCTTATCCAATACCAGGAGCTTAGTGGCTTCTTTTCCTGTCTTCTGATATCTTGTTGTCCAAATATGGACATCCTTCCCTTTCAGTCCTCTGTGCCTAAAGTATAAATCCTTATTTCTGAGTTACATGATCAAGTTACATATTTAATTTCTATACCATCCTCTTCGTTAGGACTATACGCATTAAATGAGACTACTTAGAAATCTGTAGCACAACGTTTAACTATATAACTCATGAAACACAATTATTGTTTACATTTGTCACTTGTAACATCTTTTAGTAACTGACAGCCTTGGGCAGATTACAAAAGGCAAGAAAGCTTGTTACTCTTATCTTTAGAGAACTATAATGTCTTTAGGCTATATTTTAAGCACAATTTCAGCTATTAATGTACTCTTAGTATATTAAGATATCTTGAAAAGGCCATTTAAGATTCTGACATCTGGCAGCTGAGTCAGAAAGGTGACTTTTACACTGCCCCTTCAAGGACAAAGCCAGAGTAACTTTAGTAGTTAGCTTTGATAGAGCTAACTTTGAGAGTAGTCTGTCAGCCTGACACAGAGCTTAGCCTGTCAGCATGACACAGACTTTCATTATACATTACACAAACCTCTGTATGTGTATGATGTGTTTAAGCTCTATATGGAATTAATTCTGCACATGTTCATAAGATACCATGATCATGTCAGAGACTGCTACACCCTCTCCTATGAACATTTGCAGTATTTATTCCCGCAAAAATATTCAACATGTCACAGAAATATAAAAACACAACTTAGATACATTCATTAAGTTGTAGAGTCTTTCAATTTTCTTGGATCTGTCATTCCAATTTTTTTGAATCCTCCATTTTTATCCATTTGTTCATCAGGAAATAGTCCATAAGCAAATCTTCTTATCTGTTCTCACTCCGAGGCTTAAAGGAGAGAGAGACCCTTAGTTAAAGGGTCCAAGACAGTAAAATAACTCAACTTTGTATAAAGCTTCTCTGCACATCTCAGAGAAGTACTGAAACCAAGTATTGAATACAGCAGTATTCTACCTCATTTTATACATTTAAGAATATGATATGGGAATCCATGAGCATAGCATGCCTCATGAATCCCCCCCATGCTTATGGAATACCATAGAATCAATCACCAAAATTAAGTAGCAGTGAGAAACAGTATCACTATCATATAACAATACAAATCAAACTGTTATACAGCAGAGCCATTACAAGTAGGCTATTACAAAATATTACAAAATAACAATGAAGTACAATGAAGGAGATGCCTTTACATAAGTCTTCATGCCATAATATAATGTCTTCTTTAATCAGTTGTCTTCAAACATTTGCATCTGTAAATCCATAGTTCTTCCTACCTCAGTGGAGGAAAGTATTTAAAAACAATCTGTTAATTATAATTCCAAAGCATTTAACAGTAGCTTTACTTTTCAAACCAGTTTACTTGCAAACCATTCCGTTTAGCAATGGTCATAATTGCATTGGAAACCCCAGTTTCATAAAAGCTTATTCAGTGAACGAGAGAGAGTAGAGAGTTTACCCATATCTTATCTGGAGCTGTTGGCTCTAAGCCCAGACACAGCTCTCTTCATTTTTTCTAAAGTCAAGCCTCGGCACAGGAAAAAAGTGGTCGTTTTAAAATGTACTGTAAATGATAGAAAGTTCGTTCGTTCTTGAAAAAGGTTAATCTCATGTAGATTGAGATGAGCCCTCAATCATGTATAATTTCGTAGGGTTGCATTAAACCCATTCCAGAATTGGTCTTTTTGGCTTTTGGTTTAGAAGCATGGCCAAACGTTTGTCTCAAACAAATTGGAATTGCAAGGTTAACATTGCAACATCTACAAAAATATGTCAAAGACCATGTTTTGGGTTCTTCAGATTGACATCCGTACAGTTATAGTTCAATTCTGTATAATACTAATACATTCTGAATTGTAACAAACATGAATAGTACATTTATAATATACTCACACACCCATAAACTTAAGACCTGCTCACTGCAGAGACCAGGAACTTGTGTCTCCCTTAGTGGGCAGCACTCATTATGGGTGAACAATTTATGTTTGTAAAATGTAAGTGTGAGAAGCTTTCACATTCTTACTATACAAGTATAGGCAATACCTCACATTACATTGTATATTTATTACATTTAATTAGGCATATAGTCAATTATGCCATACATTCCCTGTGGGAAACATATCATTTTTACCTCCAATTACCTGGTGCCATGAAATACTCTAGGAAATATTCTTGTTTACACCCTTGGCGTAATCTTTTTGTATTCAGCTTTCAAAACTCCAGACCATACTATTTCCCTCTCTGGAAACATATCTTCTTTGAAGCACTTTACTTGCTTGTAGTCATATTTTGCTGAACTGTGAGCTTTTCTCAGCTATGTTAGCCAGCATATGAACATCAATATATAGAAATCTATACAGTCTTGTTTGACTATTCCTTCTTATCACCAAAGCTTCTTTGGAGCATAAACCTACAACTTTGTTGTGGTTTTCTATGATCTTCCACTTTAAGTTTATCTTCAGGAAGAATAAGATTACAGTTTCTTTCTTTCTGTATCATTTTGTAAAAAATATTATTTCTCATTCTGGTCATCATAATACAATTCTTCTTGTTGTGCCGTTTAGTCTTGGATAATCATCTGCAATGAACTCTTTTGTGGGCCATTCACGAAGTTTTCTCCAAGAGGAATAACACAAAAAAGAGTCTCAATGTCCCGTTTACGTAGCTACATATCTTGGACTTCCTAAACTGAAGTCCCTCTCCTTAGGATAGAATGAGGTTAAAGCTTCCAGCTTCTCTTGTATATGGAGCTTCCATAATACAAACTCACTGATCTTTAATTCTTTTTCCAATGGCATTGGAATATACTGTAATATACTGAAGCATAAGTATTTCTTGCTTCTTTATCATAAAGCATTTATGCTAGTCTTGCATTTTCTTCTTGGATGCAAAGTATATAAAAAAGTTCACTGTACCTTTATCAAGGCTGTCTTCAATCCTTTGTTGAATGACGAATATGGTTGATATGGTTGTTTCTTCCATATTTCTTCTGACATGAATATTGATTCATCACATTTATAGTATCATCAGTTCCTCCAGCCCATATAAGTTTGCATTTTAGACAGTCTCTGGGGAGTTTGCCTCAAACTCATAAAGGTCTATCATGAGAGTCCTTATCTCAAAAGGTCCTCTATGCAGGGGTTTTTACTTGCTGCAATCCGATGTACACATACTGGGTGGTATCCAAAACATCAATTGCTCACAAGCTTAGAGGTATACTTGCTTCTGAGTATATAAATGGGTTGGATGGATAAACAGTTGTTTTCACGAATAACATATATCACATCATTTTTCAGACATCAATACCTGCTTCTGATGGTTAGTATGGATAACCAGTGTCGAGTCACCAAGCAGGGGTAGGTTCCAGATCAGAGTTAGTCACTTAGTCTGGGGGGTGACTTTTTCTGCCAATTCAATCAGAGACTCATCAGGTTAGTCTCTGTATATTCTCTTCTTCAGCTGCACATCTTATGTAGCAGATGGATTCCAGTACAGTTCAGATACAGTAGGCCTTATACATCTCTGTGTACTTCTTTTGGCACATCAGTAGGCCTTATACATCTGTCTGTTGTTTATAGCTGTGGAGTAAATACAGTTTTACTTACTTCTTTAACAATGATCCCTTTGGGCTGTGTTCCACCATATTATGTTCCACTATGTGGTTTTCACAACTCTTCAAAATATTCTCTTCAGATCATTGTTCAATTATTTTCTTCATACATATATGGTCCATTATTCTCAGATGACCTCAGTCTGGTGATGGCATTTCACCAAATTCTTCTTTCACATCTGCTGGAAAGTAAGATCTAGAACACTTGTACTTTCTGAAAAGTATAACATATACTTATATAAAATATCTTCATGTTTCTGAACATTATCATTGGTCTGAGTAACATCAGCTGAACCTTATCCAAATTCCTAGACACCAAGATTCCTTTTACTCTATTTGGAGATAAAAACGAAATATTTTTACAATGAATCATTGTATATTTTCTTTCAATCATATTTATAATGCATGATATTTACTTAGTAATTACACATTGGGGAACAAATAGGAGTTCAATCATACTACATGTCATTCTGTCCTTTTTTCGCTCCACTTACCCACTACTTAGGGTGTGACAAACGCTCCTGCATTTATGATCATAATTGCCCAGGTCTCAGTTTGTCTATCCAGCAGACAACTGTTTGTCCTTAGTACAATAATCTCATAATAGCATAATGAGGAACAGAAAAGTGAGTAGCAGACATCTCTTCAACCACCTGAACACTCGTGGGTTAAGAACCAAGTAAAGAAACATACATTCTATTTCATGTCTTACATTCTCTTATATAAGTACATGTTTCAGTAATTCCAGATATTTTCTAATCTGGCATATAGCATTGTATGTGTACCTTAGTACTTCAATTCAACATATCAATACATTTAAAACCTTATGTACCTTAGTACAATCATCAATACATCTTAATGTATCTTAATATATCTGACTGCATATCATACAGTTATCACATAGAGTTGCTTACTTGCTCAGCCACCTGTAGGCTGTTATTGAAAAGGCTAGTACAGTATAGTAGCCTTCATTTCTCTATAAGTACTTAGAGAAATGCCCATTGGTTTAGTTGTGCCCTGGCTCAATGTACAGTATACAAAGGGCAGTAGATTGCAAAGTAATGTTACCTTTACCTTCACCTTATGAAGTCAGTCAATTCCTGACTGTGGTATTGTCATTGTAGTCTCTTCTACAAGCTTTGCAAATATATAGAGCCAAAATCTCCTAAGCCATGCTTTAGGATCCTGCAGGAATAAATACCAATGGTTTAAATTGTGTGCTTACAAAACACACTGAATTCGAACCCACGTCTGGATTCAAACCCTTCGCTCTGTCCTGCCGCGGTCGCCAACTGTCGCGGTTCGGGCCGTTAAGTGCCTACACTCTTAGAATGTACCATTTACTGAGAAATGGAGTTATCTTATTCAGCGAGACACCACTAGACCGGAATCAACGGTTCCTAGAAACTTGTTATTGCTTCTAGGACATCTCTTGAACACGCCAATAAATTTATAATAATGGACAAGAGTAGAAGTATATAAAAAACACATTTATTTACATTATACAATATATGCTTTCTAGTTGCAAAGCCTTAAAATATCATATAAGGATAGACATCATTAGTCTTAAACATGTTTATGTAGCAAGTAATCATTCACATTCTCTATGCCTCCATAAAGGAGTATCTTAGTCAGAATATACTCATAAAGTATCCTTAGTGCAATGCACCTTCATTCAGAATATAAGGTTACAGAAATCCTGTCAAAATATGGTTAATTCTTTAGAGAAAGATTTGGTTAGAAACATCCTAACTTAAATCATTCAAAACATCATAACATTTCTGTACAGAAGACACACTATACCTTGCTGTGTCATCTGTGTCACCTGGAGTCCTTTAAAGACTTCTATTAATATTCTTAACTGATCATCATTAAGATCAGGCATTGTGTATGTACATGCTATGCATGCTCTTTCTAGTTTTAGACAGCAATGCTGAATATATAAATACTATGTGTTAGCTTAAAGCTGTTTACAGTCTCTTTGACTGTGCCAATCTGTGTATGTGCATTGTGCATATCTCACAGAGTACAGAGAATCTCCTTTCCCTTCAGGAACTTCTCTGGTCTCTTGCTCTGAGGAGGTTCAGAAGTCCCTCTGTTAAGTAGAGGACGTTCTGACACAATCTCAGAGGTCTAGCTATTATCCCTGTATTCAGGATGCTTCTTAGCATTGGTAAGCCAAATAGGCTTAGTTTGTAAGAATCCATAAATACAATGGACTCTCAGTGTTCCAATACATGGAAAGATCACTGCACTTAGATTCCTATTCAAAGAATAGGAATTCTAAGGGTCTCTATCCTCTTCTAGGAATAGAGCAGTCTCACAAGAAGACTGTAAGTAAGATATGTTGAAATATCCAGATCTTGATATTTCAAGATATCTGAGAACTTCTGTCCACGCAAGGATCAGAGTTTCAATGTTTTACATCTCAAGCCTTTTGAGATGGAGAAGTGCTACATCAGACAGCTGCAGTCTGCCAGTCATAGCATTCTAAAATGCAAGCTGGACTGTGGCTGGTATTTATACAATTTCTAGACCCATTAAGAGTGAAGATTGTTCCTTTTCCCTCTTCCTTAGCCCTCAAAAGGGTACTTTTATTTTCCCTTTCTTATCCAATACCAGGAGCTTAGTGGCTTCTTTTCCTGTCTTCTGATATCTTGTTGTCCAAATATGGACATCCTTCCCTTTCAGTCCTCTGTGCCTAAAGTATAAATCCTTATTTCTGAGTTACATGATCAAGTTACATATTTAATTTCTATACCATCCTCTTCGTTAGGACTATACGCATTAAATGAGACTACTTAGAAATCTGTAGCACAACGTTTAACTATATAACTCATGAAACACAATTATTGTTTACATTTGTCACTTGTAACATCTTTTAGTAACTGACAGCCTTGGGCAGATTACAAAAGGCAAGAAAGCTTGTTACTCTTATCTTTAGAGAACTATAATGTCTTTAGGCTATATTTTAAGCACAATTTCAGCTATTAATGTACTCTTAGTATATTAAGATATCTTGAAAAGGCCATTTAAGATTCTGACATCTGGCAGCTGAGTCAGAAAGGTGACTTTTACACTGCCCCTTCAAGGACAAAGCCAGAGTAACTTTAGTAGTTAGCTTTGATAGAGCTAACTTTGAGAGTAGTCTGTCAGCCTGACACAGAGCTTAGCCTGTCAGCATGACACAGACTTTCATTATACATTACACAAACCTCTGTATGTGTATGATGTGTTTAAGCTCTATATGGAATTAATTCTGCACATGTTCATAAGATACCATGATCATGTCAGAGACTGCTACACTTCCTCCCATGAGGGTTCAGAGGAGATGAGGACCACTTGTCTCCAGACTGTACATAAAACACAGGCTTCTGTAGCCTCAGTTTGCCTGAGGGCTCTGCAGGGAAGGGTGTTGGGGTTTAATGCTTCAGCCTCCTCTCTGCTAGAAACTGGTTCCACCACTCTACTATTAGGGTTTTAAAGGAGAAAATTCCTTCAAGTCCTTTGTTAAAAATCACTTTTTCTGTGATGACTTTGGCTTTACCTCTCTGGCCTCATTCCAATCAAGATGAACTTTGAGGGCATATAACTGCATTTGCTTACATTGATTAGCTCCTCTTTTCCTTTCCCCTCCTGATATTGCCTGTCCCTATCATTGAAGCTCTTCCTTAGAACAGGAACCCAACCTTTTGCTTACACTGGCCTGTTAAGTGCCGTGTAAAGTTACCAAATGACAATAAAAATACCAGAATTATTGACTATTAATATTATGGCTGATCATTCCCACTCTCAAAAATATTGCGGCTTGACTTGTTTGATTTTGAAAAGCAAAGTGAGACGGGATTATTTTTGCTAAGCAAAGTTGTTCGGGAGCTAGAATTTGAAAAGTGCTTTGGTTACTAGAATCTTTCATCAGATAGAAAGGGGAAAACCCACTAATTCTCTATTATGTGAAGAACAAAGCTACTTTCTAATACAAGATTGGTGGTGTTGGGTAAATAAATAATAATACAAATACTGAAGCCAGTAACACAAATAGCAGCCTAATTACACAAATTGTAATAATTTCAAACACACTATAACTTTGTGATTAGGGGGTATATTCATCCATAATATATAGTAATATATTTAATATAGAGACATATGAAATGTATTTTTCCTTACAAACTTATAGCTTGGGATTGTTAGAATAGAGAATGTAAATGGTAATGCATGTGATCTTAACTTTATTCTGGCCATGGGTTGGGTTGCACAGAAGTGGGATCAGTCCATTTCTGGAAGAAAATGATGCAGGCATAAATTTTCCCTCACAATTTGGCCTGGATGGCTTCCTCCTTGACCCCCACTTTAAATCACTTTCCCTACAGATCCCTGGGCATCCTTGCAAACTAGCAAAGCACCTCCTGGAGGTGACGCTAATCTGTGAGGAGCTGCATCCCCCCCTCCCTGGCTCTCATTGCAATGGAAGTTGGAGGCAGTGATTTAATTAAGCCCTTCACTTGCTGGAGATGGAGCCAGCCAGATGCAGTAGGAACTGCCAAAACTGGGCAGGGGCAGGAGGATGGTATACAAACGCATTTCCCAGGCCCCATCTGTGCCTTCCTTCTGTCCATGCCTCCCTGCTTCCCACAGCACCCTACAGTTCAGCATCCCACCTGGAACTGGGAATCTCTCCAGCCTCAGAGAGAGTGTGTGTGTGATCTTGCTCCTTCAAGGTGATCTAACTCGATTAGTGCGATGTTGGCAGAAAGGCCGGGGACGTGTGTGTGTGTGTGTGAGAGAGAGAGAGAGCTTTCTGGGTCTCCTCGCTCTCTCTTTTCTGCCTTAATTGGAACCCTTCGAGACCAGGCGAAATCGCATTAGCACCAGGCCCCGGCGCGCAAAGCCATCCATCTTTTTTTATTACAGCGTAATGGGGCTGCTCGCGAGGCGGCGTTCGATTTGTCACAGGCCTCGTTCGCTGATAACGGGCATTTGTCATCACTTTCTGCCTGTGTTAATGTCATCATCGGCGAGCTGACAGCCAGGCCCATCGAGGGAGTGCCAGCGACACAGCACATCCGTCAAGCTAATATTTCCATGGCTGTGGGGACCGGGCGGGCCACGGACACACATTAAAGCACCGAGGAGGGGACAGAAGAGAAAACACCATTGTCATTAATTAAAATGTTAGGGTGGGGTGTGCAGATGTGTACATGCCGGCGGCTTGAGTGTGCCACGGCTCACGTGAGCATGAGGCTGCCTGTAAGCGTACATATTACCTTGCGTGTGGTTGCATGTGCCCCTATTATCAGGCACCCACTTGGATTGTGAAGTGTGTTTAAGAGCTATTTGGGACTGGGGAATCCAGAGCATGGTGAATAGGAAGGTCATTGTTAATAAGCGAGGGAGGAGGGAGGAAGAGAGGGTGTGTGTAAGCGAGAGAGAGCATGTGTGCCTATCCGCTCCTCCCCTGGAGTGTCTTTGCTCTATCACATTATTGTCGGTCATTCACGGACATCCAAGTGCCAGATATATTTGGCTGCCAAGGCTCCATCCGAGCCCATAATATCAAACGGAGACTGCAGAGCAGGTTTGGGGGAGGTAGGGATTGAAAGAACCTCTGCATTAAGAACACAGGGATTAGTTTTCCTCCTAGCCAGAAAGCAACACAGATTTGAGTTACAAAGCCTATAAACTAGTGTGACTGGCCATTTTAATATTGCAGTTTCGTATAAGAGGTCTGATGGGCTAGTACGAGAGGTGCAGATCAGGATGAAAGTCTGTTTTGGCAGAGCTGAGAGGCACAGAGTTGCTGTGGAATTGGCTCTTAACATGTGCTGGGAAGACCCTGGGCCAGACCTCAGCCCGGGCATTACATTCACTGGGCAACTTTACACCTGCCAATTTCTCAGCTTCATCCTGTACCTCTCCCCAATCTGCAGTAGGGGGATAATGATACTGGCCTGCTTTACTGAATTTTTTCAGGATGGAGCTGACAAAATGAAAGGGATAAAGGACTTTGAAATGAGATGTGGCTTTAAACAAGTCAGGATGCTACAGCCTGAATGAATGTTAGTGCAGGAACAAAAATTGATTTCTCCCCTCTCAGACTATTTCTTTCTTTTGCATAGGGTAATCCAGTTAAATCATTTCAGTGAGAATAAATGGTTCACAACCATTTCTAGCTGAGCTTTAAGGGAGTGTGAGAAGAATTAGGCCAGATGGGTAAGGGTCAAAAGATGTCAGAGGCAGAGTTGGACCAGGTTGCATGTACGTGCCTCTCTCTTAGGCCACAGGTCTATAAAGGTCCCTAGCTGCTCAGCTGCTCCAAGGCACTCATATGCTTGTCACTGCTTGCTTACTTTCTTCTCATAGGCTGGGACAGAAGCCAGTAGCTTAGGATGTCCTCCCTACAGACACGTGTGCAGCTCTTTCCTACTTAAGATCTATATTCCATGATCATCTTCTCAAAATATTGTGACTCATCCCTTTTCCATATCAGAACCCATCAGTCCTCAAAATGCTCGGACAGAGGATGTGGCAAGCCCATAACCACTTCAGAAACTGCAGTGGTACTTGAAACAGCTGTCTCATTTGACCCGATTTAACAGAGACCAAACAATGATTGCCCTGACCTGAATAGCCCAAGCTAACCTGATATCATCAGATCTCAGAAGCTAAGCACCCTGGCAAGTATTTGGATTGGAGACCTCCAAGGAATATCAGGGTAGTGATGCAGAGACAGGCAATGGCAAACCACCTCTGAGTGTCTGTTGCCTTGAAAACCCCACCATAAGTCAGATGTGACTTGACAGCAAAACAACAACAACAATGAGTAGTTGGACATGATACAATCAACTGTTCTCTATTGCTGCAACAGAAGTTTATATTGCAAAAAGTTTTTTGTTATATATTAGAGGAACATGTGTAAAATGGAGGAGTAGGAAATGGGTGTGCCACTACATCTGATCGTTTTGATGCACAACCTGTACTCTGGACGAGGCCACAGTTAGAACAGAATATGGAGAAACGGAATGGTTTCCAATTGGCAAAGGTGTCAGACAAGGATGTATTTTATCTCCCTATCTCTTCAATCTATATGCAGAACATATAATTAGGAAAGCTGGATTAGATTTAGATGAAAATGGAGTGAAAATTGGAGGGAGGAACATTAATAATTTGAGATATGCTGATGACACTACATTATTGGCACAAAATAGTGAAGATTTGAAACGACTACTGCTGAAAGTTAAAAGAGAAAGTCCCAAAGCAGGACTACAGCTGAACATCAAGAAAACAAAAGTAATGACTACAGGAGAATTATACAACTTTAAGGTTGACAATGAGGAAATTGAAATTGTCCAAGACTTTCTATTCCTTGGCTCCACCATCAACCAAAAGGGAGACTGCAGCCAAGAAATCAGAAGGAGACTGAGACTGGGAAGGGCAGCCATGAAGGAACTAGAAAATATTTTGAAGTGTAAGGATGTGTCACTGGCCACCAAGACTAGATTAATTCATGCCATCGTATTCCCTATTACTATGTATGGGTGTGAAAGCTGGACAGTGAAGAAAGCTGATAGGAAGAAAATAGATTCCTTTGAAATGTGGTGTTGGAGGAGAGGGTTACGGATTCTGTGGACTGCCAAAAAAACAAATCAGTGGGTTATAGATCAAATCAAGCCTGAACTGACCCTAGAAGCTAAAATGACTAAACTGCGGCTATCGTATTTTGGTCACACCATGAGACGACAAGAGTCACTGGAAAAGACAGTCATGCTAGGAAAAGTTGAGGGCAGCAGGAAAAGAGGAAGACCCAACAAGAGATGGATTGACTCAATAAAGGAAGCCACAGCCTTCAATTTGCAAGATCTGAGCAAGGCTGTCAAAGATAGGACATTTTGGAGGACTTTCATTCATAGGGTCGCCATGAGTCTGAAGCGACTTGACGACACTTAACACACACATAAATGAAGTAAAGGAACATTTATTGAACTAGGCCTTACTAAAGCTCATGGCACAATAAAATAGTAAGTCTCTATGAAATATTGCAAGAAGCAGGAAGGAAGGTACTGATTGCTCCAATATGAACTTGTCTTTAAGTAAGATTGCCTGCAGAGGTCTTGCTATGTTTGTTCCCACCTTCAGAGATGCTAGTGGAAGTAGTGATAGCCACTAGCAGAGATGGCCTTGAAAGGGGGTTCGATAGATTCATAGAGGGTAGGACCATTAGTGGCTACGAGCTAGTGACTGAAGGAAACCCCCACATCCATGGGGTCAGCAGTCTTATTTGCAATCACCAATATTTTATCTTCTCAGGTGTCAACTTTATAAAAGAGTTTAATTCTTTGGGTTCTTGTTACTTGAAGTTGATTATTTTAAAATGTTTAGACATTTTATCTGGTTGTAAAACTATGTTGTGCGTACTATGCAGGGCTACTCTGGAAACTAACTGGTCCAGAATGCAGTGTCGTGGATCCTTACAGGGACCTCTTGGAGAGTGCACATACAACTGGTGCTTTGCCAGCTGCACTAGCTGCAGTTTGAGTGCTGGATCAGGTTCAAGGTGCTGGCATTGACCTTTAAAGCCTTAAATGGTCTGGGACCAGTGTATCTCTGGAACTGCCTCTCCCTTTACACCCCCCCCCCCAAAGACTGTTATGCTGAACCAGAAACAATCTTCTGGTGGTTCCTGGCCCAAGGAGTATCCAGCTGTCCTCAACCATTACCAGGGCTTTATTGGCCCTAGCCTGGTGGAACTCCCTGTCAAAAAAGAACCAGGCACTGTGGGACCTGGCTCAATTCTGCAGGGCCTGTAAGATGGAAACGTTCCACCAGGGCTATGGTTGTGGACAGCAACAATTCTACATCTGCTGGTTTCCCCTCCCCCCAATTTCCCCTTTTCCCTGATTTTCATCCCTTGTTTTTCCCCTTTCCCTCCTTGCTGGACCCTATTATACCCTTATATTCCTTACTGTTGTTTGCTGGGTTTCCCCCTTTGCACTCCCTAGGGCTAATTTCATCCATATTAAGGATGATACCCCCCCCCCTTTAAGTTGGGTTGAATTATATATAGGAAGGAATCACTATCTGGGCAACATTTTAATTGGTTGTTTTTAAGGTTTATTATTAATGTGAATGAATTTATGTTTTATGTTTTACTTGTTGATAAACTTTGTAAATTTTATACTGTTGCAAGTCACCTGAGCCCAGCTTATGCTGGGAAAGGGCGGGGTAGAAATAAAATAAAATAAATTTTAAAAATTGTGAATTTGACATTATAATCTGCTCCAGCAAACTTGCAAGCCCCCAAAGTACTGAAATGGATTACTGAAGTTCAGCCTGTGGTTGGAGCCCCGCATCAGGGAGCAGATAACTCAGGGTAGGTCGAACAGGGCAGGACGTTGGACAGCTCCTAGTGCAAAACTCCTTGTGGCAACAGAAGTTGTTAAGACCAAGGTCTGAACTCCACTGTGAAACTAAACAGGCCAGCTCCAGCTGCAAGTCTAGCAAGAATTAAAGGGGGACTGTTATTTATGGATTGGACCCTCACACTCCAGTGTTGATGAAGTCTCTATTGGCACTCGTGGGCTTCTTGACAGGGAATTTATAGGGGTGTGCGGCACCTTGGGAGATATGGCAAAACAGTGGACTCTGATTTTTCCATTGAGGAGTCTTCAGAGAAACGGCCAAGTAGCATTAGCAAATCTGGTTCATTTTATGACCTGTAGAATACTCTGGTCAGACTGAACAAGGATAGAGTCACTGCAGAAAAGCTGAATGATTTTTTTTTTGCATTAGTCTTTACTGCGGAAGATGGGATGGATAAATATATCTAAAGCTCTTTTACAGAAGAAGGTATCTGAAGTTAATTAGAAGTAGTGAGAGATAAAGTTCCAGGGCTAATTGACAAATTCTGCATTAACACGTCACAGAGTCTGGGCAGTATAAGCCTGAGAGTTCTTACGGAATACAAAGTGAATGTGTGTCTGTGTAAAGTGCCGTCAAGTCGCAGCTGACTTATGGCGACCCCTTTTTGGGGTTTTCATGGCAAGAGACTAACAGAGGTGGTTTGCCAGTGCCTTCCTCTGCACAGCAACCCTGGTATTCCTTGGTGGTCTCCCATCCAAACACTACCCACGGCTGACCCTGCTTAGCTTCTGAGATCTGATGAGATCAGGCTAGCCTGGGCCATCCAGGTCAGGGCTCAAAGTGAATGTTCCAACAAAAACTATAAACCTGAGGAAGTGAGGAAATTAAAGGCCTACTATCTGTCCAAATAAATGTGTGGAAGGTACTATTAAAACTAGAAATATTAAACCTATAATAATGTAGAATGGCTTTTGCAAAGGAAAGTCCCATTTGCTAATCTGTTAGAATTTTTTGAACGCGTCAGCAATGTGTATTTAGTGGGAATCCAACAGACAAAGCTTTTGACAAAATGACTCACTAAAGGTTTCTCAATAAACTTAGCAGTTGCAGGATAAAACAACAGGCCTTCTCATGGATCAGTAATGCATTAAAATATAAAGTACAGAGCAGAGATAATTCACAGTGCGTGTGTGTGTGTGTGTGTGTGTGTGGGGAATAAGCAGAGGGATCTACATCTCTGTTGGCTTCATTGTTACTTAATTTATAATCTAGAGTTGGGGTAAGCAGAGAGAGAGAGAGAGAGATTTGTAGCTGACACCACATTATTCATGATGGTAAAAACCCCAAATGGACTGTGGAGAGCTCCAAAAGTATCTCTTGAAGTGGAGTAAATGGGTAGCAAAATGGCAAATGAGGCTGAATATCATTAAATGCCAAAAATGAAGTTTTGACCATACAACCCTGATCGGTCTGAACAATCAGCATCTGTGAAATAGATCTTGAACTCTTGGTGGACAGCTTAATGAAAATGTCAGCAGTTTGCATTGGCAGTGGAAAAAGCAAATGCAATGTCAGGGATTATTAGCAGTAGAAAAGAGCAAGAGACCAGTAGCACCTTAAAGATGAACTCAGGTCGTTTATGCATGGAAGTTTTACCTGAGGTTCATTGGTCGCTGGACCCACACTTTTCTGTTGTGAATCTATTCACCAGCAGTCTCCAAGCTCAAACCAGGAAGCATTTGCGTCCCCGCCCCTTGAAACACTGCTTTGTACTTGGGTGTAGTGCTTACTGTGAGAGAAAAGTCTCATCCCACCCACAGAAACCAAACTGCCATATTAAATAGCATTTTAAAACCAAAACCAAAAAAACCCCCACAGAGCTCTCTAAAAGCATCTGTTACAGACTAAAAACTGATCTTGTTGATCCAATATGTTTCTCAAACTCAAACCCAGGCTTTTTATACATACATAAAAATATACTTAGAAGATTTCATATTAGCCCCTAAATTCAGTGAACAGCTAATCCTAAATCACTAAATGAACTTTATGATTGATCAGGGATTTGAACCTGGGTGTCTTTGGACTAAGCCCAACCCTCTGGACACTACACCACATAGGCAACCATTATTATTTACAAAATTTATATCCTGTCTTTCTGCCCGTAAAAGCGCCGCCAAGGTGGCTAACAATTTAAAACATACATGATAAAATTACATTATAAAACCATTAAAATAAACCCCTTCCCAAACATACCTCATTAAAATAACTTTTAAAAGAATAAAAATATATATGAAACAGTAAAAATTCATACAACACATAAAACGTTTGTTAGGAAGGCAGGAGCATTGGGGGAACACCAAAACAAACAAAAAAAGTCTTCACTTGCCGGGGGAAGGTGGCAAAAGAAGGGGACAGACGAATCTCCTAGGGTTAGAGAGTTGCAGAACTTTGGTGCTGTGACCAAGAAGACCCTCTCTGAGGTTGCCACCCACCCAATCTCAGAAGGTGGGGGCACCTGAAGCAGGGCCTCCAAGGAAAACCATAGTGGTTGGGTAGGTTCATAAGGGATTAGGCGGCCCTCCAGGTATGCTGGCCCCAAACCATATAGGGATTTGGAGGTCAAGATCAGCACCTTGAGTTGCACCTGGAAAGAAATTGGAAGCCAGCATAGGTGGGCCAAGGCTGGAGTGATATAGTCCCTGTGACCCAAACACAGCATCTTCTATGACAAACAGTAATTATGAAATTGCTTTCACTAGATCAACATCACTGTAACAGCCAATAATTGGTACAATGTGGATGGGAAAATCCATGCAACGGGAGGAGCCACAGCTACTATTTAGAGACTGGCAAACCTGGGGGAACTCTCAGGTTTGCAGAAACATTTTTAAAAATGTAATTCTGGCATTAATCTACCAAAAGTTAATAGCAATGTCTATGCATTTGTAGATTGGCACTCCCCTCAACTATCCAAAATGGTACATGAAAACTGGTGGTGTCCAACAAGGTGGATATGGCATATAGCGAAGACGATGTGTTTTTAATTGAATTTTATATTTTAATGGTATGTTAATTATTTAAATGTTTATATGTTTTTATGTTTGCCACCTTGTGGACCCTGATTGACCCTGAGAGACGACATTAAAATATTTTAAATAAAATAAATAATTTCATTGTAATCAAGAACTGTGAACTCCTTGTAAGGTGTGATTCACAGAGCTACACTATCACAAGGTGCTTAATTTTAGGTGAAATGTCAGCAGAATCTGGTGTTAGGCCACCCTCAAGGACCAAACTGTCTGACTCTGGATCCTCCATTCAGGGATCTCTCCATCCTGTTATAATCTCCTTTTCCTGTCTGACTTGCTTTTGAAATGCTTTCTGCATTGTTGTGAGCTCCCTACTTTGATGTTTTCATTTGTCCCATATTTACACCCCAGCATTCCAGTTATGACATGGCACCACTAGAAATCCCACAGTAGGATAAAACGTGGTGCAGCAATATCAACATTTAAACTGAGATTTGACCAAGCAGACATGTTTGTCTCAACAGCAATTGGACAAGGATTCCATTTTCACTGTATCCAAACGGATGACCTTGTGTTGACCACAGGGTTTCACCTAAACCACCTTTCTCAAAATAATCAATACCTTCCCATTAACCATCTGCCCTTTGCAATTCAGTTTCAAAGATCAGGTAGCGCCCATTCATAAATTGAAAGGTGATTGCGTTTCTCATCTAGAAAGTCCATTTGCGGCATAGGCAGAGGGGGAGAGCTGCAGATGAGGGAGGGAAGCAGCCATAGACCCCTCTCATACCTTGTGTGGTGTGCTAACGAGTCCTCCCCCTCCCCCCTCCCCTGAGCCAAATCCTTTGAGATGGTAAGTGCAGCGTATCCCCAGACGGGGAGTGTAAATGCTTGTTCTTTGTAAATGAAGAACATAATTAACATTAAATTAAGGTAATACAAATGAAGACAACCCAGAGCCTGACAGGATGAGTGTTTGGGGAGGCAGTACAGAGAAGTGATTCATATTTTTAATTTACTGTGCAAATAGACTTGCAGGGCTTGGGGAGAGGGGGAAGGGCCATCTAAGTGTGGAGTGGGGATTTCCCCCCCCCACTGTTGTTTTGCTGTGCTTTAAGCACACAATGACTATTAAAGTCAACTGCCCATATAATGGGACATCTCCTACATGACTGAACTCCGAGAGGCAGCTTGGTGTAGCAATAAATCCTTTTAGTGCTATCTGCCTGGTACACAACCTTGGGGGAGCAGCAAGAGATCATGAGGTAAATACACCTTCTTCATCCACATGGATATCCAGGGAAAGTACCAGAAGCCTCTGCCCATTGACTGGAATGGAGGGGAGGCTCCCTACACCATTACAATGGTTTGAGGTAGCTCACATAACAGCTCATAAGAACATAAGAAAAGCCATACTGGATCAGACCAAGGTCCATCAAGTCCAGCAGTCTGTTCACACAGTGGTCAACCAGGTGCCTCCAGGAAGCCCCCAAACACGACAACTGCAGCAGCACCATCCTACCTGTGTTCCACAGCACCCAATATATTGGGCATGCTCCTCTGATCCTGGAGAGAATAGGTGACTAGCATCCATTTTAACTAGTAGCCATGAAGTGGTATGGTTCCAGAGGATTTTTTTTACAATGGAAACATATCTAACTTGGTAGGGACTTTCTCTCATTTTTGATTTATAGTGCCTCCCTAGCATTGAACGCCACAAAAAGCCCCACAACATCTGAAATCAAGAAAGAGCAGCTTTTGGCTGACATAGAAGTGCTGATTTAAGAAAATATTGGCTCAAACATACTCCGTAAAGCTCATTTTGGCTAAGACTGCATTTATTAAGGATATTTTGGATCCTTCAAACAGTTGCAAGCAAACTCATCCCATACCAGGACAACTGGAAAAGGTATCTGGAACTTGGAAAAGTCCTTTAAGGCAACAATGTGACAGTGCTTGGCAGGCCTCATTGCAGGGATCATTAAGATGATCTCATAAAGAACAGCTAAGATGTGAGGCCAAGGATTCCTTTCTGCCTCAGATCCCAAACTTCCAGGAAAGAATTGTCCCCTAGAATAATGTTGGGTTCTAGTAATCAGCACCTTTGTTGCCCTGCTTCTCAGTAATCAAAACTGACAACTGAGTTGGTCTGTGGTGTCATGAATATGCTGGTGATACCCAGCTCTACCTTCTTTCACAGCTAATTCCAAGGATGCTACTGATGTTCCAGTCAATTCTCCCCCAGGGTTATGGATGGTCGGGTCAGCTCATTAAGTGGTGGGAAGATGACTTCCATAAGGCTATGTAAAAATGCACATGTGCAAAAGGACATCCATAATAACACAAACTTACCAAATGGTAAGACTTTATAAAAAGACAGTGTTTATAATCACTGACTGATTAAGTTGCCCACTTGGGATTGGCTAAGTGATGAGCAGCAAGTACAAGTCTTTGAGGGAGGTGGAACATAAGAACATAAGAAAAGCCATGCTGGATCAAGACCAAGGGTCATCAGGTCCAGCATTCTGTTTGCACAGTGGCCCACCAGGTGCCTCTAGGAAGCCCACAAACAAGATGACTGCAGCAGCACCATCCTGCCTGTGTTCCTCAGCACCTAATATACTAGGCATGCTCCTCTAATCCTGGAGAGAATAGGTATGCATCATGACTAGTAGCCATTTTGATTAGTAGCCAGGGATAGCCCTATCCTCCATGAACATGTCTATTCCCCTCTTAAAGCCTTCCAAGTGAGCAGCCATCACAACATCCTGGGGCAGGGAGTTCCACAATTTAACTATCCATTGTGTGAAGAAATACTTGCTTTGTCTGTTTTGAATCTCTCCCCCTTCAGTTTCAACAGATGACCCCGCGTTCTAGCATTATGAGAGAGGGAGAAAAGCTTCTCTCTTTCCACTCTCTCCACACCATACATAGTTTTATAGACCTCTATCATGTCTCCCTTTACCCACTAAGCTAGACAGCCCTAAGTGTTTTAACCATTCCTCATAGAGGAAAGTAGGGCTATGTGAGAACATGCATGGGTGAAATGCTGCCAGCTGTATCATACCATACTGTTTGAATATGTACAAAATAACCCAAAATTTTGAGTCAAACTGTTCCCAAACAGCTGAACAATCTGTTAAAAAATGAGCTTGCTGTTCATGCCCAGTGAACAGAAAATGAGTTGAACCAGGGCATGTTCAAGAATCCCTAGTTGCAAGAGAGACTCAGTGGCAATCAGTTTAAGACATATTTCTTGTTTTTGCAGATGGGTCAGCGTTCAGTTTCATTGTCAGACCTACTTTTTGGCAGCTTGAAAAAAATGTCTTGCTTATCCTCATGAGTTCTGGAATGCACCATTTCAAGTTGCAGAGCGGGGAAGAATCCTGTATTGGAATCTTCCCCACATAAAAAGTTTCCTCTGTGTACCAAACTAGCACAATTGGGAAGAAAAGCTGAGCATTGCTCTTCATCTGATATACTACTTTACTACATGTGGTGAGCTTATAATATGGGCTCAGTGGAAGAACATTAAAAAAAATGACCCCTATTTGTAGCTCACAGCTGCAACCAGCTCACTTTACCCCCTCATTTTGAATAATATATAGATGTCTGCTTTCCTGAGCCCAAAGCAGAAAGTGTGACACACAAAGGAGAGTTACTCCAGTCTAAGCCCATTCATTTCAATGGGCTTAGACTGGAGTAACTCTCCTTAGGAATGCACTGTAAGGCACCTAGTCAAATGCAAGAAGTATACTCTGAGTGTGTATTGAATATAATCCAAATATAGAACATTGGCTGGGAATCTCTTTAGCATAACAAATAGCCTTCTACTTTCTTTCACTGAAACCGTGAATGGAAATTATACCTACATCAGTTTAACCCTCCCATGTGAAAATGTCTTAGGACATTTTAAGAGATCCAGGTCTTTGACTTCTGAGAAACATTTTACTGGGTTTTATATTTACAGCTAAATGGTTTTCATTTTTTGCTCCTTCTTACCAGAATGTCATGGGTAGAGCTCAATGCTAGCCCACACTCTGCACCTCCTGAAATCCAGAAAGCAGGCTACCCCAGGTGAAGTCAAGGGGGCCTTAAGATCATGGCCTGGAAGGTCCTTTTTCCCCTCCCCATCCCAATTTTTTTGTTTATGAACATCCAGTATGATTACCGTAACAGTTCTGGAGCATTCAAAAGCTTGCATACTTTGTTGCATGATTGTGATTTGTCTTAATAAAAGGTATTACTTATTTATTTACTTTATTTATATCCCACCTTTCAGCCCAATGGGGACTCAAAGCAGCTTACATTATTCTCCTCTCCTTTGTTTTATCCTCACAACAATCCTCTGAGGTAGGTTAAGCTTCCATGGCATAAGTGGGGATTCAAACTAGCATTTCCCAGATCCTAGTACGCCAATTTAATCAATACACCACATTTACTCTCTCTTTTATTTTTGGATTTTGCAATGGACCATAGTAGATTTTGAGCTTATTTCTTTTGTCTGGATTCCTAAAGATTTCAGTTGTGGTGTGTGTGTGTGTGTGTGTACTATATAACTTTCCTGCACTGGCAAACCACCTCTGTTAGTCTCTTGCCATGAAAACCCCAAAAAGGGTCGCCATAAGTCGGCTGCGACTTGATGGCACTTTACACACACACACACATTTTATATTACAAGGTTGGGACTTTTCCTGAAGAAATCCTACCTATAAAGGTTATACTTGAACACATGAATTATACTTTATACTGAATCAGACCCTTGGTCCATCAAAGTCAGTATTGTCTATTCAGACCGGCAGTGGCTCTCCAGGGTCTCAGGCAGAGGTCTTTCACATCACCTACTTGCCTAGTCCCTTTAACTGGAGATACCGGGGATTGAACCTGGGACCTTCTGCATGCCAAGCAGAGGCTCTACCACTGAGTCACAACCCCTCCCCAGGTTTTCTGGAGATGGGGCCCATTGCAGTGTGGTGGTTAGAAAAACAGATTTCGAATCCCCACAACTATGAATTAACCTTTAGTTGCATTTCAAAAGAAAAAAATGTTTACATTTTAAAACATAGGCTTAGATTCAAGTCTTCTGCAACCAGAAGGACACTTTTGCCAGTAGGGGAGTGGGAGACGACTTTAAAGATTTCCCTCTCCTACTGCAGATCCCCATCCCACCCTAGTGCTGTGTGTGAGGGGCCCCTGAACCCCTGGGCAGCATTTGGGGAGGGGGGATACACTGGGCTGCATCAGGCTGGAGGAAGTAGGAAGCCTCCAATCCACAAGCAGAGTTCTGCTCATGGCCCTGTGTATCCAGCCTGTTAAACCAAAATTCTAAATTGACAACTTTGTGCACATGAGCACATGAAGATGCCTTGTCTGGGTCAGCCCACTGGTATATCAAGGTCAGTACTGTCTACTCTGAATGGCAGTGGCTCTCCAGGGTGGAGGTCATTCACATCACTTACTATCTGATCCGTTTAATAGAACACAGCAGGGATTGAACCTGAGAACTCCTGGGACTTCCTGCATGCAAAGCAGATGCTTTACCAAGGGCCTTTCTCCAAATCCAAGTTAATTTTTTATTTTAACTCTGTAGATGGTGCTCTACGCCACTGCTTGACCCACACTATCCACTGTATTCCCGCACTTCCAAAGAGCTCAGGGCAACTTATATGATTCTCCCCTCTTCCATTTTATTCCTCACAACAACCCTGTGAGGTAGGTTAGTTGGGAGAGATTTGGGGTTTGCCATTTTATTTTTGGTTTTAACTAGAAATGTTTTAACTATTATTGTATAAACTACCTTGAACCACAAAGAAAGGCAGGCTATGAAGATTTTCATAAGTAAATAAACTGATATAAATTAAAGAGTGCCTGGCACAAGGACACCCACTGTGCTTTATGCCTAATTGATAGGGTTGCCAGCTCCAGGTTGGGAAATACCTGGAGATTTTGGGGGTGGAGTCTGAGGAGGGTGGGGTTTGGAGAGGAGAGGAACTTCAATGCCATAGAGCATAGAGTCCAATTGCCAAAGTGGCTATTTTCTCCAGGGGAACTGATCTCTGTCGCCTACGGTTGCCAACTTCCAGGTACTAGCTGGAGATCTGCTATTACAACTGATCTCCTTTCCTTTATCCCTTAGAAGCTCCTTGATGCATTGATCTTGAGCGGCATAAATCTAATCAACTGATCTCCAGCTGATAGAGATCAGTTCCCCTGGAGAAAATGGCTGTTTTGGCAATTGGACTCTATGGCATTGAAGTCCCTCCCCTCTCCAAACCCTGCTCTCCTCAAGCTTCACCTCAAAAACCTCTTGCCGGTGGCAAAGAGGGAGCTGGCAACCCTACTATCGCATGGAGATCAGTTCTAATAGCGGGAGATCTCCAGCCACCACATGGAGGTTGACAACCCTACTGAGTGAGGATTGGAACTTTTTACTCTTCAGGCCCTAGTATAACACTCTAACTACTAACACCACACTTCAGAGTAGTGCAACTGCTATGGGGGCATACACATTAGACCGGGCAAGGGGGAAGAGGTGATGGTATTATGCCAGCCCTTCCCCTCCCTTCTCCTGGTCTTTCTAAAGTACGTTCCTTTCCATAGACGGTATAAATATCTCACTGTAGATCCAGCAAGCGCAGGGCTAGAGAGCAAGCAGCCGGCTGCCTGTCTTGTCTCCCTTAGCATCTGCCATTGTGCTTGCTCTGGGGACAGAGTTCCAGTTCACGGGGGTTGTAACGCTACTGAATGGCAGCCCAGAGAATGCTGGGCTCGCTCTGGCAAAAATCAATAAATGAATAAATAAATACAAGCAGCAAAGAGGCCTGAAATGATTCTCGTTTGCAGGGAATGAGAGACACCAAGTGTAATTTAGGGTTTGATATTATGAAAGCCTTGCTGCTCTAAAGCAGCGGGATGCTCAGCGGCTCATTAATAAAGGATAAACTTGGAGTCTATTTACAAGGCACTTTTTGGGATTATTTACACTCCATTATACATATGTAATGTTGAACATATTTACTGCTTGGCTCGGTGGCGGACAGAGCTGTTGGGGGAGGGGCCAAGGGACCCGCTCCTTCTACTACGAGTGACACCACCCCATGGGGGGTAGCTACAGGGAAGCATGCGATTCAAGTAATGCGTGGCCTGCTTTCTGTGTCGTTAAGAGATGGAGGAAGGTCAGCCTGGTTCCATCGCAGTGTGGCTTCAAGTCTCTGGCTCTGAAATGCGGCAAGTGCTGTATGTACGTTTTGCTGCATCCTCTGCAACTAGTTCACTTTTGGCCTGCCAGTGTCTCTAAGGCCGAATGTCTGCAAGGGGAAAAACAGCGTTGCACTTACCTGTAACTGTTGTTCTTCAAGTGGTCTTCTGTGCAGCCCCACATGGGCACTGCACAGAAGCCACGAAGATGGACAGAACAGAGTTGGGCTTCAAACCCCAAAGCAGTTATGGTATAGTATCTCAATCACAAGCATTGTGGGGACCCTGGCAATCTCGTATAAGAAGCAACTGTGTTCCTCAGACACACACACTCTTTATTGTACATCTGGAGTTACCACAGGTCAGCACCCATTCTGCCAGATAGTGGGTAGGAGACAAGGTTGGGAACGATGTTCACCCTTGTACTTGGATAAGAAGTGGGGAATCTTGCTCCCAGCCATTCTGGTTCCCCAAACAGGCAAGACTCCTACACAGGTTGCATACACATATCTTGGGATATTGTGTGATAGTAATCATTTGCAACTGGATTTTCAGGAGGCGAATGACTTCTATAGCACAATATCCAACAATGTGTGGATGCAGCAGATGGCCCTTTTTGAACCAAGGATATTTTCAAACAAGGAAATCTTGTAGGAACCAAAGCTAGAAGTCACCCTAAGCGCAAGCTATAACATGTTAAGTAGATTGTTGCTGACATAGGCCACAGTCTAGAGAGGCAGCCATTTTTAAAATTAGCACTGTGGTACTTATTCCATGGATCATGGAGAACCATGTTCACAATCTCCATCAACTAAAAGAGCCTCATGACTGCTGTATACCCTGCAATAACCATAATAACCTTTTAATTGCCAGAGTATGTACAGCTATTGAATCTTAGCTCCACTGCTGATCTTAGCCAGCCTTTGTGTATCTGGAGTGAGGGAAAGGGCTTGCAAGTCATGGTGATGATGCAAGACAGTGTGCGAGATTTCCAGTTCTCCAGAATTCATTATTAGGCTGCATGTTTTTTTTTAAAAAATGGCTTCTCTATGTCAATTCAGGGAGGGAAGGCAGCATGGCAGATCCCAATCTTGTCAGATCTTGGAAGCTAAGCAGGATCAGCCCTAGTTAGTATTTGGATGGGAGACCGCCAAGAAATACTGGGGTTGTTATGCAGAGGAAGGCAACAGCAAACCTCCTCTGTTAGTCTCATGCCTTGAAAACCCCATAAGGGGTTGCCCTAAGTCGGCTGTGACTTGAAAGCGCTGTACCCACAAGTTAAATTCTCTCCAGGTTTTACTCTAGTTCCACAGGAGGAGGAGGAGGGTTAGAATCTCTCTGCCTTGCTTGGTTTCTAACTGCAAGGAGGTTTGATTTATGGAATGACATTCAATAGTGGCATGCCCCATTCCTCCACCTCATTCAGCTGCATATGTTGGCCCCAGCCTCATACACAGAACTCCTGTATCTTCATAACCTTGATATGATCATCACAGGTATGTTAAGTGTTTTAAAAATAAAGCTGTCAGTTTTATCTTGGGCCCATAATGAAATTATTCTAATTTCTACAGAAACTGCCCACTTTCCTGTACCCCAGAGTGGCTGGCCACAGGGAATGGTTCTCAGAAGAGCTGTGGATGGCGTGACAAAGAACCCCAATGTGGCTTCCAACGGTCACTGAATTAGTGGGACAAGTCAGTTGCAACATATCTTTCTCTTCATGGGGACCATGGACTAAATCTCAAAGTATGGATGGGGTGGTGGCCAGTGCATCTCTCTGTCCATAGGATTACTTTGAGCTTTCTGTGATCCATCTAGATTACAACAGCCTGTAATCATGGCTGATGGGGGCTATTACTCTGTTCAGTAGGCTGTACCCCATCTTTTCACATATCTGATGCTCCTGCACAGAAGCCTGCCCAGCATCAGCAAAGTTGGACCACATTCTGGGCCAGGGCCACCAAAGATTCCCTCAACCCCCAACACCATCCTCAACCTAAACCATCTATGAAAACAAACCATATGGCTTGCCTGTCTCCATGGCCCCTCAGGTGACAAAGTCCCCTGAATCCCCACCTTCACTGTTCCCTTAGAAACTTAGCCCGGGATTCAGCAAGGCAACCTCCACCCCCGAAACTATTCTCCATCCTTGTCAGATTTTAAGAGACTAATAAAGACAAACCTTTGACAATTGCAGCAGATCATTATTCCAACAAACCAGCAGCCATTCTACTAGCACAATCTTAAATAAGTTTACTCAGAAGTAAGTTCTAATGGATTCAGTGGTGTTTACTGCCTTGTTAGAATTGCCACCTAAACCTTCAGATTCTTGCAGCCCGGTTTTATTGCAACCTTCCATTTGAGATTACCGACCAACAGCGACATCTAGTGGTCACACTTTGTAAATCCAGACAGCATGAAGAAAATTAAGATTTGGGGTGTTTATTTCTGCTTCAGTCCTGAGATCGCTAGAGCCAGAGTTTAAAGTGCAAATGCATGTAGTAACTCTAACCAAAAAAAAAAAAAAAAAGCAGCCAGAGGTAATATGAAGCACAGAAGGAGGGAAAGGGGTGATTAATTCTCTCCTCTTCACTGTTTGTCCACTGCAGATTGCCTCACCCTAGCCACTTTTTTCTTATACAGATTTCTAAAACGTGCATTTTTTCTCACAAACATCTAGACTACTAATCAAACTGGATGTTTTCACCTTTGAGGCTAAATTCGTGTTTCAATCAATCTATAATGTTAATATCAACCTTAATTTGATGAGAATTCATTTTCTACATTGATATTTGGTCTCCTCCCCCATGGAATTCAAGTAGGGTTGCCAAACTCCAGGTGGGACCTGGAGATCTGCTGGAATTACAACTGATCTGCAGACTACAGAGATCAGGTTTCCTGGAGAAAACGGCATCTTTAGAGTACGGATTCTATGGCATCACATCCATGCTGAGCTCCTTCTCCTCCCTGAATGCCACCCTCCTCAGGCTCCACCCCAAAATCAAATTATTGCCCAACCCAGAGTTGGCAACCCTAAATTCAAGACAGCTTACAGAGGGTTCCCTGGCAGTCTCTCATGAAAGTACTAACAAGACTCAGATCTACTTAGGTTCAGCAAAATTGCTGACTTGTGCACCCACAAACCAATATCAATTTTTCTCTTCCATAGGGCTTTTTAAAGAAAAGGTTCTGGTGCTCATATATATAAGTTGCACTGATTTCCACCATTCCCTTCCCCCCAGGACTTGGAAGATCCCTCCACCAAAGGTGCCCGATACTCAGTACCAGTGAGTATTGCCACAAAAGAGCACTGCTATTATGCATCAACTATTTATACATGCCAAAAATAGTAAATAGAATTTACAACCTGAAAAGTTGGTTTCAGGTAGCCGGCTCAAGGTTGACTCAGCCTTCCATCTTTCCGAGGTCGGTAAAACGAGTACCCAGCTTGCTGGGGGTAGAGGGAAGATGGCTGGGGAAGGCACTGGCAAACCACCCCGTAGAAACAAAGTCTGCCTAGTAAACGTCGGGATGTGACGTCACCCCATGGGTCAAGAATGACCTGGTGCTTGCACAGGGGACCTTTGCCTTTACAAATAGTAAGGGAGAAAGCTCAGAAAGAATTTTGGATGTCATATATTGCAAACATGAAGGACTGCCTCCTCCCATACTGTCCAGCCTGCCAGTTAAAATCTCCCTCACAAGACCTGCTCTCTGGGCCCTTGCGCCTTCAGAGGTGAGATAGGTAGCAGCCAAAGACTTTTTTAGCAGTGGCACCTCATCTATGAAATGGCCTTTCCTTTGAGGATTGCCTGGTGCCTATGTAATTCTCCTTTAAATAAAAATAAGCATCTTTTAAAATAATTTTATAGTGGGCTTTTAATGTGAAAATTGTTAAATAAATTTTAGGCTGCTCAATTATTTGTTTTTTTATTGTCTGGCTGAGGTTTTTTTTAATGCTAGGTTTTAATTTATATCTTTTAATGTTATGTTTTATTATGTTATTTTGTAAGCTGCCTCAGGCTGGTTCCCCAGGAGAGATGGCAATTCCCTCCCCCCAAATAAGTAAATAAATAATGGTAAGAAATTAACGATTCAAGTGATTACCTTTCAAGAGACTGGAATCCCAAGTTCAAACCTGCCTTAAGTTATTATTTTGAATGGGAAAGGTGGGGTATAACTATTTTAATAAATATAAATAACACACAGTATGATGTCCTTGGATCAGGCCACTATCACCCTTATAGTTAAGTGAGGAATTGTGCATAGTGTCTAACATTCTGGGAATGGTTGCAGTTGTCCATGCTTAAATAAATGCCAATTAACACAAGTCGTGCAGGTACAATGGGAAAGGACAGAGTACTAGTGAGGCAACCACCACAGCTTCCCCTCAACGAAGGAAAACACTTATTATGCCAGATATTTTCTCTGTTGAGTAGATTGAGCAAAGGATGGAAGAGGAGGGAGAAAGGTGCAGGTGCAGGAAAGCACTGCAAGAATGTGCATCGATAAAACATTTACATTATTATTTAGAACAGTTTGGAAATGAACAATTTTCAACTGTTCAAGAGTGCTGCTTGCAATTCAAAGAAAGTGGTGTTTGTTCCATTACTAATCACAACCCTGCAAACAGCAATGACATGGGAGAACCTTCAGGGGAAAAATATGGCAGAAGAGATTTTTCCCCCCACCTGGTTTGGTGGGGGATATGGATAAGGGAAAACACCCATGTGAGTTTTTGCTTGTGTAAATGGGTCCCTCTCGCAAATGACAAAGGCATTATGCACCACAGTACATCCAGACTTTTATTGACTAATAGGCACCTCATTGCTAAAAATCACTCACTGTCTTCTTCCATTTTTTAAACACTTTGAAATTTGGCCCACCTTTCCAAAGCTTAAGGTAGCTTACAGTAAGCATCATTAAAATCACAACACATACATTCATCGAAGAAATAAAACCTCCAACAAGAAAAAATCCTACAAAAAAGGCTGCTCCCCAAAAGACGTAATTTAGCACCTCTGTAAACACAAATAAAATGAAGAAATGCCTTCTGTAATAGAGTTCTTTTATGAGCTTTCTGAAAGAAGATTAGCTAACAGCTTTAGGCACATCTTCCAGCAAACTATTACAGGTTGCTGAATGAATGATTGGGAAAGCCTGAGTTCTTGAAGAGGGTGTGTGGACCCTCTGGATGGAGGGAACAAGCGAGCATCGAACAGCCAGTGCATAAATTCATACCATGAGAGACCATGTTGTGTTGTATCATGGCAGTCCTATAAAAGCAGTCTCTCCCAGATCACCAGCCATAGTAAGGCTCAGGCACTGGAAGAACAGAGAATGCCTCTTTTTCTTGGCATACTGGTCTCTAGTTTGGGGTGGGGGGTGGGGAATCTCCAGCTCAGGTTTCCTCCTTGACCTTAGATACCACACCTTAATGAGCCATAGAAGAATCCTTCCTGGTCTGTCACCCTTAAATGTGGCCTGACTTTGGTCTCCCAGAATCCCCATGAGACAGCCAAGCCTTGGACAAGTAGAACATGGATCTCCATTACCAGAGGAACCAGAACGTCCCTTCTCCTGTCTTAGCCAACACACAGGAGCTTCAGCTCAACAGTTAACTGCCTTACCCCCATGTTACTTGGACATGTCTCAGCAGGGAACTTTCCTGATAAGGCTGCTTCAGCCACTGGGATCTCCTTCCCCACTGTCCACCTGGCATGCAAACTTCCTTCCAGAATCCAGCCAATCAGAACTTGTGATTCCAAAGGCAAGGCTTGATTCAGCCACTTGTTCCTGTGGCCTGAGGAGTAGCTTCTGTCGAGAGGCAGGAACAGACATCTAGAAGACATATTAGCCTGACAAGGCGGACCACTACCTCCACTTCCTGGATTACCATAACATAATAAGGTTGATGGAACAAAACAGAAATTTTAATCCAGAACTTAGGTAAAGGGCATATCTGCTCTCAGACAGCCCAACTATCTATGACGTGACATAATAAAGACTGATGCCATGCACACAATAGCATCACCAGTCCAAGCTACAAGGTACAGAAAATTTAGATCTGTTTGGCTATTTCAATATTGGTGATGGTGTTAATATGTATTACTATACCTCATTTTAAAATACAAATTGGCCCAGTTTTTGACCCTCAATTATACTGCAAATCAAGAACCTTTCCCCACTAACGTTTTCCTCCAGATTCTGCAAGATTTTGCACATGCAGAGTCAGCATTCCACAGGCCAGATGTCCAAAGCATTTGGCTTTGTAGCTGCCAGTTCAAAACTTCTTTAGTGTGAAACCCTGCACTGCACTGAAACTCTTGTTGATGGCTGCGAATCATATAACCAAACTACCTGGCCAAGCAGCCATTTGTTGGGTGAGTATCTTCTCTATTGGAGTCTCTTGACTGTTCCTTGCAAATGTTTCATGCAGCTGCCACCCTCCATCCACACCTAAAACTCTGTCTTGCTTGTTCACGTTGGGTGTGTTTAGTTGCAGAGGAAGGGCTGGTTGAATCTCCAAGTGGTTCTGTGCTGTGGCTGGTATTGTGAACCAGAGATTGCAGTGATAAGGTGTGTGTGTGAGAGAGAGTGAGTGCACCACCAGCATGCACACACCAACCTTGTTGTAAGTTTTTCTCAGGCACTTGCCAAGAAAGCTCATAACTGCTGAGCTGATCCCAAATTAAGCCAAGGGGATTTTGCCCATCACTGCCAAACAGTGTGATCTTTGTCTTCCAGTACTCAGGGCCACCTTTAATTAGAGTCTGCAGCATGGGATCCACCCAGGTTTAATCCACTTATATAGGATGTGGATGTTGGCATGCTTTTCCAGTGCCTGCCTGATACACTGACTATTTTCTATGCCACACTGCTGTGGCTTCTCTATCCAAACATTTTTTTGTTCTGGGATTTCCTTGCTCTGGGCTATATAACTCACTCTAGTGCTCTCTCATACAGTTTTCCCTCTACTACATGTTGTACCTTCTCAGCACTTCATTCAAGTCAGATATAGTCCATTCCCCTTTCCTACAAACGTGTGCCTTTTATTAACAAAGACACAAACTAGTACCATACTAGTTTTCTAACATCTTCCTACAAACATGTCTATTTCTCCAGTGTCACAATTCTGTACCTCTTAACACACCTCCCGTGTCACATTATTCTGTCTTACTCTTGTCTCACTTATGCATACACCTTCCCTGTGCTACTATTTGTATATTATTTCAGGATCACTCTTTACTCACCTTGGCTTAATTTGAGCCAAGGTTCAGCCCTGGAACAATATAAAAAATGATAGTGTGCAGAAAGCATGTCCTAACCATCAAAAAATTACAGCATACCACCTTCAGACAAACGATTTTGAATGGCAAAATGTCTGCACATTCAAAACATCATGCAATGATGTGGGGAAGATACTTGCTTAGCCATATTAACTGTCCTCGCTCTCAAAACATATTGTACACTCCCAGGAACTAATTGTCTATGCGGTTTACAAATTCAAGCTCAATCTATATTGTACACACTCTGATTCCAACAGCTGAGAAAGGAAGGAAAACCAACAAGTCCCTCCCCTTCTAACACATTACTTGTTCAGAGGAGTTAGCCCTTTATTTCTGCTTTTCAATATCTCAGTAAACTGTATTTGTTCCCATTACTCTGAAGTCTCCAGGAAGGTAACAAAGTGGGGGAAGCAGTGGGCATTTGAAGGGTTGGTTTTACTTGGGGGCAACAGCCATTATCCCTGTTTCAGTTCTACACAAGGGAGGCCTCCCAAAAGGAAGGGAATAGCTTAAAGTCACAAGTTGTTTCGTAGGTACTTTCCAGCCCAGTCTCTCACTCAGGCACCTCTGCCTGGCCCAGTTCCCTCCATTGCCTTGGACATGGAAGGTCAGAAAGGCAGGAGCAAGTCTGCCTACTCTCTCTTTACTCTCTCTTGCTGTTGAGAGACAATAGCCAATATCTCACTTTATTATTATTTTTAAGGAAAATGCTTGGCAGTCTAGCTGCTGAAGTCTCCTATTGCAACACTCTGCATTGATGCCAGAAGAATCTGGGCTGTAACCGTCCATGCTCTGGACATGTTTCCTTCCATCAACAAAGCAGCTTGTTCTGAAGAGGTTCTGAGTAGGTCTCATTGATTATTTCTGTATTTACTGGAGTGGGGTGTGAAGAGTACAGATAAATTGTTCTTGTGTGATAAATGTATTTAGCTTCTGTCTGAAAGGGTTTTTTAAACTTTTGATCTTCCAGGTTTATAGGCTCTACCACCTGAATTATGTGTGAAGATGCTCTTCTAAAGTCGGCTGACTGCATTTGGGAACAAATACAAGATGTGTATCTGTTACTGTACACTTTGAAATATATGTAAATTTCATGTGGTCTATCAATGAGATTCTGAGGTTGCTGTTCAGCTGTAGTACAACAGGAGTGTCTTCTTCTTGTTGATTTCTCTGGCCTCAAACTACACATTAATATGCTGGTGTGGCTACAGGCAGCCCAAACCTGCAAGCTCATCAGTACATCTTCCTAAAGTCCCCTACATTTTAATCCAACAGGAAAGATGATCTGTCCCATCTGTGAAATTCCAGAAAGTCTGTTTAGACCAGTTTCCTGAAAATGACTTGTCACCTAGCTCTTTTGATTTCCAGCTCCCAGGAGAACAGAAGTGCTGGGTGGGGGGGCAGCCTCATTAGATTTGAATTAGAGACTTCTTCCCAAATTCTTTCCCATTATATTGTTGACCCTGGTAGGAAGAAAGGCACCAAAGGAAGAGTATCGTTATGAGCTCTCAATGAGCTCTTTTTGCTCAATGGCAGAAGACCTGGGCTTCCCAACAGGAAGGGCAGCCATCTCCCAAAAGTGCAAATGGGAGAGCATCCTGTTGGGCTGGATCAAGAACTGGAGAACTCCAGGGAGCTGTTTCCCAGGGCACCATAGCCATTGAACTTGACCATCTTGACAGAGTCAGGCAAGCCAGAGAAAGAGTGGCGAGAGGCAAAGATGTGGCTGATTTCCATAAATGTCTTGTTTTTGGTTTCCGGGATAATGAAATAAACATACAAAGCAACCAGAAGGCAGATACCACAGAAGACCAGATAGCTGAAGGCACCAGCTGACATCTGGAGATAGAAACAAAGTAGGATCAGGAAACTTGGAGGTAAACACACACAGGCCTTTCCCAGTCCTGTAATACATTCACTTTGTCCAACGATACAGGAAGCAACCTCCAGCATTCTAAGAATTTAGGGCACTCAGACCTGATTACCATTCCTAACCATCACACAGACTCTTGATGCATTCCTCACTGACAGTTGCTCACTAGCAGAGGGTTTGATTTTCTAGAATGCATAGCTCTAAAATTTGGAGCCAGAAAGCCCAAATACTATGACTAAAACAAATTAGAATGTTTTACCCCCTAATTGACCATATAGCAGGGTTGAATGGATGACTCTCCCAATTGTTGTCAATGTGCCTGCAAGGTCCTATGGATGGCAGCTGGTGAAGCCAGAGGTATAGTTCTAGCCTGAGAAATACCAGTATCTTTGTCTTGCCTTGCAGCAAGCAACCTGGTCTCCAATGTAGTCTTCCAATGCTGCTTATTCTGAGAGCAGATCCAGTTGCCTTTAGAATATAGTGATTTCTGGTCTTGAGGCAGTGAATTTCATTTATAAAACTTGCCACCTGAAGTAGGGCTGGTTTGCCATTTGGTGCATTCTTGTGACCTGGATTAGGGAGTGGTCTGCTCAGACCAGCTGGGACTTGTTGCAAGTTTTCTCTCCTTGTAATCTGAAGAGTACTAACTGGTCCTCCTGAGCTCTTTTGGAGCCTCAGTATAAAACATAAAATGAATTTTGGTAAAACACAGCCCATTTCAGGGTTTTGTCTGCAACACTGTTTCCTTCAGTTGTAATTTGGCTGTTTTCTTGAGTACCAACAGTTGTAGTGTGCCTATTATAACAATCTGTTTGTTTTTTCATTTCACAAGGATGGAGCTGTGTTCTCCCAAGAAAGTATTATACGGTGCAGTAGCTGGGGTGCTCTCAATCAGACAGAAGATACAGCACTCTGGATCATTTTGGTGCTATTTGAGAACTCTCACATGAGAATCTCTGTCCCTAGATCCTTACCCCACCACCCACTCAAAGCGCCATGCATTACCTGCAGGAAGGGAAACACAAACCCAATGGTGAAGTTTGAGAGCCAGTTGAGGGATCCACCCACAATGTAGGCAGCTGGGCGGTGGGATTGCTTGAAGAGTTCAGCTGTCATCAAAAAGGGGACCCCAGCTGCATGAGAAAGACACTGCTTAGGTCAACCTGGGCTTCAGACAAGGCCCTGCTGGCAGGGCCAGACTGTCGGCAGAGAGACAAAGCTGGATCCTGCAAGTGACTTTTGAGGGATGGTTCAATTTCTACTGAAGGAGACAATTTTAAATCTTAGGCTCCTAAAATATTGCAATTATCCACAAGATTATTTATTTCATGGCTTTATTTATAGCTCACCTTGTTGGCACTAGAGAGGATATTTACAAACCACTGCCTTCTTCAGAGACAAACTAGAATGGCAATTGTAAAAAGAAGCCAACTTAAATAGATCTGCACCAAATTTTCATCTTTGAATATTTTTCAAGAAAAAGTGCTTTTGAAGAGTGCAAATAGCATCTCCTGACTCCTATCTTCAATTTTGTGCTGTTTTTCATGCATATTTGAATCCACTCGTTCTCTGGTTTTGTTTTGTTGCTAATTCACTGTTAATTCTTTTTTTTTTTTGCACTAACTTAAAAAAATGTTAATATGTTTCTCTCTCTCTTGATCCCAGTCAATCAGGTGTCCTGTAGGGGAAGCACTGCTGCAGCTCAGTGGAAAAGCACATGCTTTGCTTGCATCTAAAGTAGGAAGGGTTGAGGAAGACGTTTCTTTGCTGTAAGCCAGAGAGAGCCACTGAAAGTCAGAGCAGACAAAACTGAGCTAGATGAGCTTCATATTTGAGTCCAGCCAGTCTGAACCATTTGCAGGGGCTTGGGTATTTCTCCTACACAACTACACTCAGATGCACATTTGGATGCACACTACAACTAGGGTTGCCACCCTCCAGGTACTAGCTGGAGATCTCCTGCTATTACAACTGATCTCCAGCTGATAGAGATCAGTTCACCTGGAGAAAATGGCCGCTTTGGCAATTGGACTCTATGGCATTGAAGTCCCTCCCACCCACAACCCTACTCTCCTCAGGCTCCGCCCCAAAAATCTCCAGGTATCTCCCAACCCAGAGCTGGCAACCCTAACTAGAACACATATCTGAGTGTTTATGTGGCCTACCTAGGGCCAGCCCATCAATTAGGCCCACTTAGGTGATTGCTTAGGTCACCAGAGGTAGAGGTAGGATTGCCAACTCAGGGTTGGAAAATATCTGGGGGTCGGGGATGGAGGCTGTGGGAGCAGGGTTTGGGGAGAGGAGGGACCTCAGCACGGTATAATGCTATAGACATTTTCTCCAGTCATTTTATCTAGGGGAACTGATCACCATAGTCTGGAGACTAGTTGTAATTCTGGGGGATCTCCAGCCACCACATGAGGTTGGCAACCCTAGGTGGAGATGTGCCAAACCAGTCCTGTTGCCATGCTGCCCATGGTGCCAGGGTCTTCCACAGCAAGCAGCAGCCACAAGTGGTACCTCCAGCCCTGGTGGGTGGCCCATAACAAGTCTGCTCCTTCCCTCCCTACATCATGGGGTTGAGGCAGGGGCAAGCCTTCTTCTTCCTTCTGTCTCTCTAGGAGCAGGCCTGTGGGTAGGCTGGAGGTGGGGCAGGGCCCTGTGAACAGTTTTACTGAGTGCCCCCTGAAAAATAATTGAAAATAGAAGCACTTTTAGAGGGTCACAAAAATGTTAATGATTCATGTCCCCCAGGATTTGGCTCATCTGTCCTCTTAGTGATGCAACATTCTGGTAACTGGAGACTTCTCTTGTCCATCATACAGATGAACAAAAACCTTTTGATCAGGAATGTTTCCGTTCCATACTAATTGCCCTGTGTACTAAGATCTGCCTCTATAGACTGTGACAGTTTGAGCACCATCCCTTTCTTTCAGGAGCATATAGATTTGCTTCCTCAAATAATTTAAAACAACTTTAATTTAAAACAAAACAAAACCATCCAGGGAGTGTTAAGAGAACCCCTGAACAAGCATTGCTCACAGATCACCCAAAGTGGGAAGAGAGATATTTTTATTTTAAAAGTCAGATTCATCATTGTTTGTGAACAATGAGCCATTAAAAACCTAATTAAAGATGTAATTACAGCGAATAAATTCTGGGCTGAGAATGAGTTATGGATCTGTTAGCGGCTGCACTAATATATCAATTGGGTAAACCAGCAGCTGCCTCGTCCATCATATTTAGAGTGCTGTGCTTTCACCCCTTTGTTAGCAGCAAGGAAAGGAATTGACTGCAATCCACAGCAAGATGGCACAGGGCCTCTGGAATTTCAAGTGACAGTCCAGATTCTACCACCTCTAAGGCATGACAGGAAGCTACGGAACTATATCAAAATATAAATCACTTCCTGCCATTGTCTCGCTATCCATGACCTTTAGAGCACTCAAAATTCCACAGCCAAACCTACATTTCATACCTTTGACCAAACCTACATGGGTAAAACACACTCATTAGAGGACAATTCACAAGAAGAAAGTCCCCCACCATTCATTTCCTAGGCACAGACTAAATTCTTGAGAGCCCAAATTAACCTGTATCCCATGACTTACTTCTCATCATTTGCCCCTCACAATCCTGCTCTTTAGTTCCTCAGCATTTCCACCTGGCACCAGGGACTTACCTGGTCCCATGCAGAATCCCGCAATGATCCCAATGACACATGCCACACTGACATAACGCATCCAGGACACATTAGCCTGCAAGAAGAATAGACATTCAGCAGAATAGTTAGCAGAAGTGCTAGTAGGTACCTTGTATTTTTCTCCTGCTCTCAAATTCCACCAGCCAGGTCTGCATGCAACAAGCTCCATTGATAAGCTGAGTTCCAGCCTGCACATTGCAGGCTATCCTATGCCTGTTTGATTGGACACCTTAGCTCTAACATTCTGATCCACAGCTCTTTACTTTCTTAGCTCTGAGATTCTTTGTCCCATCCTTATACCCACCGTTCATCTGCATGATTCATGCATTTCAAGAAGGATTCCACATACATTATTTATTTAAAACGTTAGTATCCAACTGTTTTCTAACATCCAAAGCAACTTGCAGCATGTTAAAAAAAATCACAATAAAATCATTACAGAAGAATAATTGTGGATTAAATGGTCAAACAGCAAAATCTTAAAAGCCAGAGAATCCAACAGTAGTTAAAACAGGAATATTAGCAACAAAGATCTTGATAATGTTTTAAAGAATATTAAGAGTAGATTAGCTTGTGAAAACTTAACCTGGAAAAGTCTCCAATCCAGAGGGCAACACTATCCAAACAATGTTGAAAGCTGGAGTTTGTTGCTAGCATCTGTGCAAACACCTTGACCCCAAAGAAGAGATTTGAGAACAATCCAGGGGACCTAGAGGGATTTTTCTGGAGTGGGCCCTCTTTCTTTTCTGTACTTAGCTGGGCTTCACATATATACACCCATCAAACTTCATTACCCAAAGATCTGTTACTATGTTAAATTCATCCGCATTTGACTAGGACCAAATTATTTATCTTTGGTCTTGTATCCTGCTCTATTTCCTAGCCTTTGTGTGTACATTTTAGCTACAAGAGAAAAGAACCTTTCCAAGAAGAACTGCATAGAGGACAGGAAGGGGCTACTGAGGACCACCAAATCATATCTCGGGGAGGGGGGGATGAAACTGGCAGGGATTCTGTTACCAACTTGTACTACGGACATAGCCATAACTAGAAGGATGTTCATACCTGCATCACCAAGGACATGGTGATACCTGAGCAGCAGATGCCCATGAAGAAAAATCCAACGATCATGAGAGGCCGACGCCCCAACTTCTCAATAGTGAAACACTGTAAGAAATGAAGACGGTTACATTAGGGTTTTGTGTGTATACATCCGTCTTCTTGTCTATATAAGGGCCAGAATGCTGACCTGTAGAGATTCAGGGCTTCATCTTCAGACCAAGGAGGAAATAACAGGAGCATCAGCTCTCCTGAATTATGCATTCCAAGACTGAATGGTTAAGGTCCTAAGGATGTAGAACTCTTTGGTTTTGTTCCTTATGTGGGGAATGGCCTGAGATATGGCACATTAAATGCAGGTGCTACAATGAACCAGAAAAGTTAGATTCAAAATATGGAAGAAGAAATGGGCCTGCTTGATTAAAGCTGATAGAGAGGAAGCTTGGACAGAGTAATTTGTGAATCTGTTTATGGAAGAGGAATGGTGTCCAGCAGACTGGCTGTGGCCTGGGAGGAAGGACCCTGGCTCTGCTCCAGCTATAGGAGGGGGCTAGGTCTGGTGGGGGAAGGGGAGGGGATGTTCTGGGATCCAGGAGCCTCAAATTGCCAGGATGGGGGTGAAAGGAGCTGCCAGAAGGAAGCCAAAGCAGGAAAGCTGCTGACAGCAGAACAAATGCCTGTAATTTTATAACCAACCTCAGTGCATCCATTGGGGGCTGTTTTTGTTGGCACTTAGGAGCAATCAGGCTGATGGAGCGATGAGCTTGCTGGAGTCAGGCATTGCTGATGGGCAGCAAAGGTGGTTGGTGGGTGGGGGAGCTGAGCATTTGTGTAATAGCAGGAGACTCAGGTCTGACACTTGAACAGCCCTGGGTGATACCTGGATGAAAACTTGTCCCAGTTATGCTGCGATTCAGAATCAGAGAGGCTGTGACAGAGCTGAGTGTAACACCTCTAGTACAAAGAGATAACTTCAAGATGCATTAGGCACAGGATTAGTTCATTCCTCTGGTCTAAGAACAACCACAAAAAGCACACCAACGTGACCAGCAACCCTGAACTTCAGATTGTCTGCATCTGACAGGGACTCCTGCGCCCCTCAGAAGCCCTTGTTCTACCAGTCCGCTCCATGAAAAATTATGGGATAATAGACAGAAGATCCCTTTTGAACCACCTACCAAGGCAAATCAGTGTTACAAATTTCTTCCTGTAGCAAGAAGTGAACTATTTACTCAATAAATAATTTCTGCCCTTCAGTATTACTGACAAGTCACTCTCTGTAGACAGGAGACACCATTGATTACCCTTCTTCCTTGAAACGACAAGGGCCATGTATATAATTGAGAGTCTATGTGACTCCCAGGGGCAAAAAAGTCTGATTGGCCGCACTATGATTAGACCCTTGAGTTTGTGAGAATATGTGAAGACTGGTCCTGCAATATCTATATAACCGCTGATGTCACCATACAAATTCGCCTACCAGCCACCCCTCACACCCATCTTTTCTTTAAACACGGGGTGTCTAAGGGCTAGTTCACAAGTTCCTATTTAAGAAGGAGACATGTGGAACAGGGCTTCACTCTGCAGATGATCATGCTTTTACCACCTTCTCCATCCCTCCCCTCTGCCAGTGGAGAATAAGAGACAACTAGTGAACCTCTCCAAGCAACTAGCTTTCCAGCCACCCTTGTCTGATCTGATGCTCTGGCCAGGACAGCATTGCTGCCTTCATTCACTGAGCAGCAGCAAATGAGGAGAATAGATGGAACTGTAAAGGATATAGCCCAAAAGCAGCAGCAACTGATAAATGAGGAAGAGGCCAAGTTAGGGAGAAGTGCTAGCTGTTTACTGGCTGAGGTGCTGGGCAAGATGAGAGGAGAATTGAGAATGAGTGCTTGAAAGTGTTCTCTGCTAGGACCATGCAATGATAAGGGGACCCATTCATGCTTCAGAGTGGAAGATCCGGCTTAGTTCTCCCAGGCAAAGCTGATGCTGGGGGCATGCCTCTCCTTCCATTCCCTTTATGCTGTTGCCCTCTAAGGTTACTTTCTACGGACCCCCGTTTTTGCTGTCTAGTCACCGCTGACTTATAGTGACACCTGTAAGGTTTCCAAAGCAACAGATATTAAAAGGTGGTTTACCATTGCCTGCCTCCATGTCACAACCCTGGTATTCCTTGCAGGTCTTCCATCCAAATACTAGCCAGGGTTAGGGCTGAGAGTGTGTAACTGGCCCAAAGTCACCCAGCTAGCTTCCATGGCATGAGTGGGGATTTGAACCTTGGTTTCCAAGGTCCTAGTCCAACATTTTAACCACTACACCACACTGGCTCTCAGACCCTTACTAAACCATTCCGAATTTCCCATCTGTCAGTCTCACCTTGAACTCAATACCTGCATGATTGCATTTCTTCATATTTTTGATCCCCTTAAAATGCTACTATAGCTTCTCTTCCAAAATTCCCTGAGCATCTCTGGCTATCATTCAGACCTGTCTTCTATACCAGCCCACTGCTTTCTTCATTCCCCTATCTGGCATTGACCCTTTGCAGCCAGGGAAGGTCACTCTAGCCTACAAACTCAGAGCGATTTTACAGTTGCCCTCTGATATCTCATCTGTTCATAGGGTTGCCAACCTCTAGGTGGCGGCTGGAGATCTCCTGCTATTACATCTGATCTCCAGGTGACAGAGATCAGTTCACCTGGAGAAAATGGCCAATTTGGAAGGTGGCCTATATGGCATTATACCCCACTGAAGTCCCTCCCCAAACCCCACCCGTCTCAGGCTACACCCCCAAAATCTACAAGTATTTCCCAATCAGGAGCTGGCAACCCTATCTGTTCACCCAGCCCAGCAATCTTTCCCTTAATATTGGCACGCAGAGATGAATATTAAACCTAAAAGGACAGAGGCAACAATACAGTCCCACCCAATTGTGGGTCCTTTCTTTCCTGCTGAATAATGGTGGGGAGCAGACTTTGCTTCCTAAAGTTGTGCCCTAAACATTTAAAAGGGCCTGGTTTCAAGCCAAAAGATCAGTGTCCCAGCTCACTATTAAAGAAGACATACAAGTGTATTCACAGTGGCCAAAGAGTAGCACTCAAACCATGTCACTGTAACAGCAAGCAGCACCCAATCCTGAATGTCCCACACTTACACCTATCAAGCCAGCAACAACTTCAATGGCTCCAGTGCCCACTGTGGTATAGGGAATCTCTGGATCAGGGATGCCAGCATTCTCAAAAATTACATTTGTGTAAAACCAGATCTGTTGAGGAAGAAGAAAAAGCCATGAGCTCAAGCAGACCCAATTTATATTCTGTTTTGACCATTTTTCTTCTCTTTGGTTGCTAGGCATCCAGGGAGGCAAGGAACTGATACAGAGTTTGGGCATGTACACATATGTATAAGCTCCCACATACAATTTCTGCTTAATCCTTGAACACAAACAAGAGAGAACACAATCGGGGGTGGGGGGAGGGATTGAATAGCCATAAACAAGATAGTGTTCCTCTGTACCCCATTTGTAAAATGGGAATAATTATCTACAAGACATGGTCTTAGGGAAATGACATCCATTTTAGCACACCATATTAAAAAAGAGACTAATTCAGTGGTGGGTAAATGTCCCCCAGTTGTGATGCATGTCTTTGGTGGCTCAGTTTTATTCAGCTCCAGTTAGCAGAGATGCTGTAGATAGATGTGTATTAGGGTTACTGATACAAGTATGACAAAAGGGCACACTGAATGTGAAGATGCAGAAGGTGGAAGAGATGGGCAAGAGGAAGACATTGTGGATGAACGGAGTGCCCTGAGAGCTATGACCCTGCGAGCTCTTACAGCATCAATTCCAGAAAGCTGCATGCCCATGTTGATCACCGCAATGGACAACACCTGCCATCGCACAGAACGGTCTGTCAGCAGATACCACACGGACACAGTCTTCACAGAGGCAAGTGAGCGCTGCTCTTCCCGCATCTCTTCAATCACATCCGCCACGTCGTATTTGCCAAGGAACCAGCGCAGGGCTGTGGAAGTAAGGTGAATGGGGGTGAAAACAATGGTGTAATGGCCAACTAGTAGCTCCAGATTTGCTTGCCAATGCCAAAAGTGTTATCAGGTTGTAAGGAACACATACTCTACACTCTTTTTTTTTTTGGATCTTACAACTAATATGGATTTATATATTATTCTATGACTGAATACATGTACTCATGGTATACTTACTGCTACATGTGCAAATTTTATCATGGAGCTGATCACTTCCAGTCCCAGGACCACCCTTGGGGGAATGGTGGGCTTTGGGACTAGAGAAGTCAATCATTTTTTAACTAGAAGAGGGCAGAGGAAAGGTACAATCATCCTATCAAGTCACCAGTACAAGTACAAATGCCTGTAGATGCTGTCCTTAATATGAGGGCTTCCATCTGATGAGCATATCAAAATAAAAGACCAAGTCCTCTCATACTGCCTTTCAAGAATTACTATTCTTGTAAGTTATAGATGATTTTAGCACATGAATGTACTTACTGACCAATAAAGAAGAACACAACACATTTCAATACATTTTTATTCTTTGAAATTAACTCTGGAGTATTTTGAACAAAAATACAGAGATTGCTGGGTGATGCAATAAAATGGCACACAAACAAACCTGAATAGTTAAAGGTCAAAAGGGTGCAAAAAAGGCCAAAAAGATCACTATTCCCCTAACGGATGGGAATAATTTTGATCTATTTGTTGATTTGTATATTTATACCCTGCTTTTCTCCATAACGGGGAACCAAAGCCACACCATTCTCCTCTCCTCTACTTTATCTGCACATAAACCACTCTGTGAAGTAGATTAGGCTGAGTGAGAATGGGCGAAAACGCATGGTCTCTTTAGCCTCCTTTATTCCATATTTCAGCCAGGATCAAATGCATGCATTTCGCCGAACGTGCGTTCGATCCTGGCTGAATCCTGGCTGAAACAGGGAATAAAGGAGGCTAAAGCCACCATGCGTTTTCGCCCAATGACTGCCCCAGTCTGACACTCTAATCATGACAGGACGGTGTCTCATTCTACTGTGTAGCTGTGGGCTGCAAAGTGAGAAGGAGGGAGAGATTGCCATGCCCTTCAGTGTTTCCCACCTTATTGATGATACCCGCCCTGATGATGTTACCCGCCCTGACCCGGCTTGCTGGGGAGGGTGGACTATACATTCGAAAATTAAAATAAATAAACTAAAGCAAATTATTCCCAGTTGCAATTTGCTAACAAATCTTTGATATGGGTGACTTGGGCACCATCAGACCCTCCTCAGAAAAAGACAGCGGCCTAATGTCAGGAACTCACAGCCCACCTTACAAGCAGGAGAACTGTAATCCTTGGGACAGACAGAAATACTACTCTCCATTTAAATAATTCTCAAGGGGTAAAAAACTATTCTGAAGGGGAGAGAAACTGGCTCAGAGTCTGCCTTGCTCCTGGGCAGCTACTCTTCTCCCCACACTGCCTTTAATGATGCCTCCCGTGCTGTATCCCAAACTAATATGCTTAAGTGAAGCAAGCAGAACTTGATGGTTCATACCCACTCGGCTTGGGGGGGCTGGCCCAATTAACCTGGGTGTTTAGTCTGATCAAGCATAGCATGAGTAGGAGAAGGTGAGGCTCCACTTTAGGGTTGCCAGCTCTGGGTTGGGAAATACCTGGAGATTTTTGGGGCAGAGCCTGAGGAGGGTGGGGTTTGGGGAGTCATGGAGTCCAATTGCCAAAGCAGCCATTTTCTCCAGGGGAACTGATATCTATCGGCCGGAGATCAGTTGTAATAGCAGGAGATCTCCAGCTAGTACCTGGGGGTTGGCAACCCTACCCCACTTCCCCCTGGGTCTAGGCATGGCTAGTACAGGCGTGTCTCAGTACAGAACCCCTGCTGGGGGTAGGTAGCAGGACTCATTCCACTCACCTTCAGTAGCCCCATAGACATTGTCCTTCTCAATAAGCAGGTAGCGAGGGCTATCTGGGAACCAATGCAGCAGCAAGAGCTGCAGGAGGGCAGGAATAACCACCACCGAAAGGAAGAGAGGCCAGTAAGGGTCCTAGGGGGAAAAGAAGAGTTTCCCAAGAGGTGGGAGGAGGAATGCTGGCAAGGAGGACATGCAAGACAGAAGTTGAAACACACATTTCTTTCACTTCTTTGTCCTCCTCTCTCTTTCCTCCTGATTTTCTTCTCTCATTCCCTGAATATCTTGGGAAGGCTTCTCCTGAGGTCTGGACTACAGGAAATGTAAAGGGCCAACATTCTAAATGCAAAGAAGGGAATGAGCTGCAGTATTATTGTGAGGGGTTCATATGCAGAGCGAAATAAGTGACTGGAAGGGAACCAAAGCCAAATGTCCTTTCTCCAAGCCTGGTATGAAATTGTGTTGGAGCTCCCCCACCCTCCAGCAGAGTCCATGCAATCTTATAACTAATCACAAAATATTTTGTTTATGAAATGACATAAAACGAGCAAAGGACCATATTGGGCCTGTAACCTGGGCTGCTCCCAGATCCCTGGGCAGAATGTATCTGTGCTTGGGCCTTGACCTGGACAGACACCCCACCCCTTAGCAATCCAACCAGCATTGCCAATCTCTAGCATAATAATTGATGGTTTTCTTTAGGGTTGCCAGGTCCCTCTTCTCCACCGGCGGGAGGTTTTTGGGGTGGAGCCTGAGGATGGGGTTTGGGGAGGGGAGGGACTTCAATGCCATAGAGTCCCATTGGCAAAGTGGCCATTTTCTCCAGGTGAACTGATCTCTATTGGATGGAGATCAGTTGTAATAGCAGGAGATCTCCAGCTAGTGCCTAGAGGTTGGCAACTCTAGTTTCCTTTGTCTATGGCAGGGACATTTTATTCATTTATTACCTACATCTTTTTTTCTATGAACTCCTAGCAGAGACTGTTTTACTCCTATAGCGGACAGTACATACTGTGAGCCTAAAGGATGGCAAATGCTGTCCCAGCCTCACCTTTTCTTCAGTTTACTTTCTAACAGCAACTAAGTTGGGACTGCTAGTGTGGCACTGGGATGGACATCTCCATGCCATTCAGCGTGGGATAGCAGGCACTTACCTCCCCAAGCAGCTCTGGAAGGCCTAGGACTTGTGCAGAGAAGACCCCTAAGCAGATGAAGATGCTTGGTACAAAGCCCAGGAAGCCACGCAGGTTCTTGGGGGCAATTTCTCCCAGGTACATGGGCACCACACTGAGAGAGATCCCTGAGGGAAAGGAGGAGAGAAAAGGAGGGAGGATGGCAGGAGGACCAAAGGCAACTCAGCAGACATGATGCAAAGGCGGGGAAAAGGTTCTAAGAACAGAAGAAAAGCCATGCTGGATCTGACCAAGGCCCATCAAGTCCAGCAGTCTGTTCACAAAGTGGCCAACCAGGTGCCTCTAGGAAGCCCACAAGCAAGACAACTGCAGCAGCATTGTCCTGTCTGTGTTCCCAAGCACCTAAGATAATAGGCATGCTCCTCTGATCCTGGAGAGAATAAGTATGCATCATGACTAGTATTCATTTTGACTAGTAGCCATGGATAGCCCTATCTTGTGTGAACATGTCTTCTCTTAAAGCCTTCCAAGTCAGCAGCCATCACCACATCCTGGGGCAGGGAGTTCCACAATTTAACTATGTGTTGTGTGAAGGCCAAGATGACACACACCCAGTAGCCTCAGAGCTTCAGCTAAATAAGAACTAATTACGTTTAGGAGTAACTAAGCACATAATTCTAAAGTAGCTACCATATTTGTAACACAAGGGCTGTATGAAGCGACATTCCACAAGCAATATCCTAATTCAGAAAATGCATTGAATAGAACAGAATTGACATTCAATAATAGATGAGCATTTTCTAGCACAGAGCACAACTCCTGGATTAAAAACCAGATTTTTCTGAACATCAAGTTCAGCATAGAGCTTCATCAGCAAAAAGGGGCAGCAATGACTTCAAGAAGGAGTTTTCAGTGACTAAATATTACTTGGCTACTTGAGGGGAACAAAGTTTCAGTACAAAGTGTGGGGGCAGGGAAGGAAGGAGGGTGAAAAGAAGTTGCCATGTCATAAAAGAGCCTGCCAAACTCAGGAAACTTGCCACGTTCTCTTCATCTCACATTCAACCCTTTTCCTTCTAGCATTAATCTTCATGCTTTCACTGCACTTCTTCCTACCCAAACTGTGGACCTGGATTGGCTTCCTTAATAAAAGCTGTATTTGAATTTCCACCTCATCAGCCTGGTGCAGTGTAAAGGGGTGAAATGCCTGTGATAGGATAATGAACAAGCCAGAGATAAAAAAAAACCCATAAGATTTGTACTGTGAATGGGTGCAAACGCACAGATTAACTATAAGGAAAAGTGACTGAATAAATGAAACTGGGGCTGGGGTTTTGGACAATGGCCTGGGAGTGGGAAACCATGACACACCTTCCCAATCATGCAACAGTGTGTATGTTTACAATGGAGTGCGGACTTTTGCACAAACCCCTTCCCCGCACACATACAAGACAGTGACATGTAGTAAAATGTGATCTTGGCATAATCACCCCCTTGTCAGATCATCCATAGCTGACTGGCAAAAAAATCAATCTGGATGCTCTAAAGAGATGAGAAGGCAAATCTGTTTCTGGATTGTACTACTTCATTAAGTGGGGGCTGCATGATTCACCTCCTCATCTACTGTTTGTGAGAAATAGGCCTGAATGTTGGTGCAACTGGATGTCTCATGAGCTACACCTCTGAACGCCCCCCAAGTATGGTGAAAAAATAGTGTTGCTTACCAGAGTGGACCCCAGTAATGAATCGGCCAATTATGACCATTTCAGGTGATTCCATGTATCGACTGAACCCCATTAGCCCACCAGCCAAGAAAACAAAGAAGCTGCTACGTATCAAGGTCCCATTCCTGTTAGAGAGGACATTGAATGAGATATTTTGAGATTAGAAAGCTTCAAATCCTACCATAGAGTTCCCTCCTCTTTAGTTTCCCTAACACTGTTGTTCCAAGCCCCAGTTTTTCCAGCGTAGCATAAAACACAGCTGCCATTGTGCAACAGTTACATTGTCCTAGGGCTGGATCTTGGGGGGGGGGGTCTGGTGGGGGCACTTGCCCCAGGCACAAGAAGAGGGAGGGTGCCAGTGCAGGCATAGGGAGCTTGGGGAGAAGGAATGGCACTGCAACAGGGGCGCAGCTGCCTGCCCGCGGCCTGATTGGTGTGTGTGCCACCCGCCCTCAGCTCATACTGGCGGCTTCTCTCCCTCACTTTCTTTCTGCGGGGGCGGCCACCATACGCCATACTGGGCACATTTCTCTTCACTCCTGGGCCCCCCAGCGCCTGGCTCCAGTGCATGTGTAAATGATCATGCATATGTGGCACACCCCCTCCCCCCCGCCCTGGGTGCTCCTTCCCCCAGCTCCATGCCTGCATTGTCCTCTGTCCTCCTTACCATCCACTGGAGCAGTGATCCCCTTCCTCTTCTCAATTCCTCTGAGAATTGTTTTAACATGTAGGCAAGAATGGACTAGCCAGATAGAAAATACGTCACTGAGTGATCTTCTAATGAGCTGGATAGTTGTGATATCCAGAGTTTAAATGGAGGTAGGGATATTTGCTAGAATACATGATAATTAGTCTTGTACAGATGAAATGTGGCAATACTCCACTCGAATCCATGACACAAATTGATAGCCAGGGGGGGAAAGTGAGTGGGTTTTGACAACTGTAATTTTATCTTGATTTCAGACTTTTACAAATATAGACTGGCAGAGCAAAGGAGAGAGAGAATGCCACTATTACTGTAGGCTGATGCAAAGAGGATTCAGACCATAACTGGCAACCTGCTCTATATCTAGCAAAATCTCTATGATTTTTAACTCTTCTCCTTCCAAATTCTTGTCTGCCTTGATCATATCTTTCCACTCCATTTTAGCTCTTTCCTCTTCCTCAGGATGCCAGTTTGGAGCCTAACATGTTGGTGACACCCATAAGAATTCTCACTTTCTCCCAAATTATTTGATGAATCTGATCACTTTTCTCTGTCCCTGAGCTTGCAGAATCACTGCTTTGTTGGTGCTGTTCTTACCTGCCATATCGACTGACCAGCATTCCAACAGGGAAGGACCCCGCTAGGCCTCCCAGGGCAAAGACTGAGACAGTCAGGGAGTACATGAGGGTGAGTGCACTCGTGGTCAGGCCCTGTCCATATCGCTGAGACCATGTGGCATTATAGAAGGCTTTGATGTGCTGCAAGGAAGAAAGATTTAACATGGGGGGGGGGGCGAATGTCAGAAATTTCAGTGAGTTCTAGCCCCACATTCACCACAAAGCAGCTGAAGCCCCATGATGTTAGGAATGGAGGGTGACATCCAGAATGAGTAGGCAAAGATGAGAGTTCCGCACTTCCTAATTAATGTCGAGTTTCTGGAAAGGGATGGAGGACTAGGGGTAAGCACCAATTTTTTTTCAGTATTTATTTGGGTTCGGTTGTAATAGACCTGGAAATTTTTGAAAAATCCGAAAAAGCTAAATACTTAATTTGGTTTCTCCCAGATAATTGAAAATTTCGGGATAATAAACCCAAACCTGAAAAATACAGTACAGAGCTGAAGGCTGGGCTCGGAGCGACCCAAGCCTTCAGTTCTGCGTCCCCGCCGCAACTGAACTCCACATGGAGTTCAAAGCTCTGAGCAAGTCCTGTCTTCAGTTCTTCACTGCCCAGCTGAATGCCACTTGGAGTTCGGCTGCTGCGGTGAAGCAGAAAGCAGGTAAGTGGGGGAGGGGGGAGGGGGAGATTTAAAAAATGGCATCAGAGCCATAGCGGTCCTGAATAATGACGAATAAATTCAGTATAATCCGTGACCCGCTTTTCTGTTTCCCTTTCATTGCTACCATAACCCCCACCCCCAAATACTGAAAATATATATTTTCAGGGTTTTTTTTCCAGTTTGGCATATTGATATGCACATTCCTATGGAGGACTGTATGGACCATTTGAGTGCGTGTGTAGATATGCATGTTTTCTGTTTCAATTGAGCACTGTCTCTGGTATCCCAGGACAGCATTAGGGGAGGCTGTGTCTCTTTTATGAAGTCTAGGGCCACTCTAGAGTAGGGACCAGGGTGGCTCAAATGGCACCACAGTAGAGTTGGCAGCACTCCAGCTGGCAACCCTCAGAACAATGAGCAGGCAGAGACTTCAAAAACAATCTAGAGCATTGCACAATGCCATGATGTCACTTCCAGGTCCGAAACTGGAAGTGATGTCATGGTATGACATGATGCCTGTCCAACCCCCCAACCCCCCCCCCATTTTGCTCTTACTGCTCCATCTAGTGGCAAAGGGAGCAGGCAACCTGGCAGTCCTAGGCCTGAAATTTAGACAGTGGTGAATTATTTGCCATTTGAGTTTTACAACCTGTTTTTTTAACATCCCTATCAGACCAAAAGGTGACACACTATCTCAGTATGAAAGCTACAAACGTAAGCAAATAAGACGTGTGATTTGGTGTAAGATATAACTTGTGGTCATTTTAAATAGGGGGCCTCAGAAGATGGAAGTGGTCCAGGCTTCTCTGGCCAGGCCAGATGAAGTTCCTGAAAGGTACAGCGTTTGGGAACTTTGGGGGTGAATCTCAGAATACAGTGAAGTAATAATGGGAGTAATTGTGTAACTTCTAGAGTCCTAAAGTTGTTTCACCTGCTCCTTCATTACTGTGGGGGGAGTTCTCCAGCATAGTCAGCTCAGGTTATGCTGCCACATACCAGATTTAAATCAGCTCCCCCCCCCCAATTGCACCAAGGAGCTTTATTTTAGCCCTGTCTTAATGACAGAATACTGTATTATCTATTTCACAGGTGTGTGGTTTTAAGTGAATGAATATATCCAAACAATTAGTGGCTCTTCTTCCATTCTCCATCTCCCTCCCCACCCCACTGGGAGAAGTGCACGATTCTAACTGGGGAGCAGGATGGAATGTTCATTTGGAGCTATTAAAGTGCTAGCCATTGTATCTTATGTCTTGAAAACACTGACCCCCTGCACTCTCAGCTTCCACTCCCGAGGCAGTTTCCAACCATCAAAAACAATTAAGATACTGCCAAAGCAACACAACAGAAGTCCAAAACACACTCACAGCAGCTTAGAAAGAGTATACAATTCAGTTCATTTAAAAGCAGCATTTGACTACCAAACAAAGCTCCAATAAAATGAAAGTAATATTACTTCAGGGCCACCAAGAGCATAAGAGGAATGGCGAGAGCCAAAATCCGCAAAAATGCTGGGGGCATAAAAATGTAATTGCCTGGCACCGACCTAAGACTCAGCATGTTACGTGCCAGGCAGATCTCTGTGAGGCGGGAGTTCCACAGTTGAGGTGCCACAATTGAAAAGGCCTTGTCTCTGGAGTCCACCAAAGTTGCCACCTTTGATGTCATGCTTTTAGGCAGAAGGATGGAGGGCTGAATAGGCAGAGCTATTCAGCTGCAAATCAGAATGGAACCTGATAAGCCAATGCAGTGACAGCACATATTGTTCCAAGGGCAGGCACTTCTTATGAGACCCTTAAGGAGAACTATGCATAGCGAATGGAAGAGCGGCCCCTCATCCCTTCAGTGCTGCCCAACAAACTCTTACCATGGCCTTTTTATGAAAACAACAAAAAATAAAATAAAATAAGAACTCTATAAAATGCTCTCCCTCAGACAGTGTTCCTCATAAAAGGCATCAATTCAGTTGCAATTCTTCTTTCTAATATATCTAGTGTCAGGATACTTCATTAATATGCCTAACTTTGAGTTTTGCACTGTAGCCTCCTTGATTTCATCAAGCTCCCCAAAAGACCAAGAAAGAGGCAAACCTCTTACCGCGGCTGGAGAGTTTACCACAGCCAGATTGTAACCATACAGCATGGAAGATCCAAAGGATGACAGGAGTGAAACAGCCACCAGAGGGAAGGTGAGGTGCTGGGAGGGAAAGAAACACATAAGAAAAAGATGGAAATGTACCAAGGGAAACCCAGATATCTCATCTTGCTCTCAAGAGGTGTCTTAGATTGATACGGCTTAGATTGATATGGCATTGGTGGTGTGGGAAAAAAAAGCACAAATCAAGAGCTACAAGGATCCATAGAGGAATAGAAAATAGCAGCTTACAGACCAATCTTGAATATCTTTGCTCAGCAATAAAGTGGCTCAAGCGCTAAGAAATTTGAGCTCAACTTATTAGGAATCTACTCAGCTTGTTAAAGAAGTTGATAGGAAACTATCTAACCACTTCACACACACTGTCTTTTATTCACACTGACACTTATAGTAATGGTATAGTAAGAGAACCTAGGGCTAAGGTGGGATGTTTGTGGGGTTGCCAGCAGGGGTCTGGGAGGAGGTGGGGATATGAGGGAGTACATTGTTGGCCAACAGTATTACATAACTTCCAGGGAAAACCTAGAAATGGCCTCAGTCTGCTCTAGGAACCACCAGAAACTCTATGGGTTTCCTAGCGCTCTGCCGGTGAGGCTGCCTTCTACAATGCATCTTTGGTCTAGAGAAACTGGGAACAGGCCAGATCTCAGGAATCATGGCAAATATAGATCCAGTTTGCTTATTTAGGTCCTGATAGGTAACAGTTCACTGGATATCATAGCACAAACTGGTGGTATTTGGAGAAGTGGATGCTAACTATTCTTTTCCTACTTTAATGAATCTTACCACTCAGCCCCCTAAAGAATAACATATCTATATATTTGTAAATATACTGGGTAGGTGGCAGATAAGTAATCTAAATAATAAATAAATAAGCATAGGGGACAAGTATAGAGACTTATGTAGGCATAGGCCAAACCTCTTAAACAGCCAAGGGCAAAACTAAGAAGTACTCTTAAATGGATAGTGAATTCAGTAGAAACAGAGAGAACATAACATAAATCAAATATGAAAACACCGAAATAGTATGCTTATAATTTAATCCATAATACTGGTTTAGATGGTAAAAGGCTGAGGAACAGGGCAGTATTTAGATTAGTACTAATGGGTAGTAATCTGTTTCAGGCAAGTGTAATTATTCTCATCAGGAATGCAAAAATAAGTCTCTCTTTCAGCATCTCACTGTGGAATTCTAAAAAGCAGTCTCTTGCAAAGAAAATGCTACCTTCCATTTAAAAGAGAAACCTCAGTTCAAGTTGAGCCTTGTAATCAGGTGGCTTTGGGAAATGATTAAAACTATTTCAGTTACAATTTTGCTCCTGTAAGAAAAATGAGACACAAAATTCTTAAACGCAGCAGGCATAAAATAGTTCAGAGCTGATCTGTATGATTGCAAGGAGGAAGCACAGTCCCCTCACCCAAGGTGGTGTCTGCATTTTTTAGAAAGTGTTTGGGTGGGCTTTGTTAAACAGGTATTAATACGGACAACACAAAACACCCATAAATAAAACAGAGGGGACTGGTATTCAGGAAGTTAACCTAAAGTTTACATGTAGTGCATTTGTTCATGATATGCTCCCTTCATGTATAGATATGGTTTTCAGCTCCGGATTGGGCAATTCTTGGAGATTTGAGTGTGGAACTTGGGGAAAGTGGAGTTTAAAGTGGGGAGGGACTTCAGCAAGGTATAGTGCTATAGAATCCACCCTCCGAAGCAGCCATTTTCTCAGGGGGAACTGATGTCTGGAATCTGGAGTTCAGCTGTAATTCCAGGAGATCTCCAGCCCCCACCTGGAATTTTATAACTCTACGGGCAGAGTATGACTGAATGCTTCATGAACATGTCTGCATCTGAGGGTATTTGTATGAGCCAGAGAGAGTGCACAGTTTCAGTGAGCAAGGCATGATAGCACCACGTTTTCACTATGAGAACAAAGCAAAACATCTGCATGTTACAAGTGATAGATGGGAAACTGGGGTTCCTGTCATTCCCCATTCCAAATGTTCACCCATCTTGTATCTTTCCAAAAACAAGTCACTTACATGAATTTAGCATCTGTTAGGTATGTAGCACCTGTGTAAAACTCATGCTACCCCACCCAGCCCAGGTTACTTTGTTGTACCTGTACATACACCTGAAGGACACAGCATATTGGCATGAGTGACCATACACACACACACAGTTAGGACTTGACAAGGTTACATTCATGTGGAACCCACTGAGCCAGGTTAGCATCTTTTTGCAAGGAATTCAGTATCTCTTGCAGTCAGTGGGAAATGGACAATCTACCCTCTTCCTTCTGAGCTATATAAATCAGGGGCTATCAACATTGCAGGCTAAATGGAACTTGCTCTTTCATACTGCAACCTGTCCTGGTTTACTTCTGTGCTGTGCTGGATTATGAGTAATTGGGACCTCAGGACTATCCTCAGGGAAGATATATGATTTAACTTTCTGAGGGGAAAGGAAGAAATTTGGGCTGCTCTTCTGTATGGACCCCCCTCCCAAACCCTAATAGTTGCTCATTGGCATAAAGCAAATCCTTACAAATAGGTGCAAATTTAAAAGAAACCACTCCCCAGCAAAAGCTAAAGAAGCCAACAGAAAAATTACAAAGCCCAATGTCAAACAAGATTTTTTTTGGATGGCCAAGTTAGAAGGAGCAAGACCGGCTGTAATAGAAAAAAAACATGCAGCAGGCTGAGTGAAATGGGGCTTGAAATGCATCACGGCTGCAGCAATGTTTACTAAAAGATCTACCCAGCAGCATGGCTGATGCACATCTGCAGCTGGAAAGACTTTTCCAATTGGACAAGAAGTCCATTCTCGATTGAAAATAGCCCCCTCCCCATTGCCCTAGGTACCTCTGTCAGGCATCAAGCCCCAGACCCAAGAGAGCAGGAAACTGTCACTCCAAATAGCCCAAAGCACAGTAGCTGAGAATATAGCCCTTGCCAGTGTCCTCAAGTCGTGTGCAATTAAAATCCTGACTAATCCCTTGAGGAATGCCAGGCACAGCAGCAGGCCAGACTGGAAGGAGGAGGTAGCTCTGTGGCATATTGAAGGCTCTCAAAATCACTTACCCCGGTCATCTTCCCGTGGCAGGGTTTGTCATCCATTTGGGAAAGGTTACCCGTTTTCTCTTATGCCCAGACAGTAACAGGCAAAAAGAAGTGAAGCAGGTTGGTTGTGGTGTGCTTGCTCATTTCAGTGGCCTATGAGTGGAACTGTCTCAGGAGGAAGAAAGAAGAAAACGTCTGGAAACAAAGTAAAATAGGGCTTGATTTTATAACGCCCTCTAGAGAGCGCCAAGCCAGGGAGAGGCCGTAATCCGTCAGACTTCATCAAATGATGGTCAAAGTTTTTTTTTAAGAGCCACTGGCATTGGGGCTAAGCCAGTAAAGGGAGGGTAAGGGAAGAAAGAGGCAGGGGGCGGGCGAAGGCTCTCTTTAGCTAAGCCTTTAGAAGCAGCATGCAATCACATGATGATTAATGTGATTCACTTCAGCCTTTTGAGAAATAGATATATGAACAAGATCTGGAGACGCTAGGACCTTCCGGCTCCGGCAACTACCCAAGGCATAATTAACCCTCTTTGTGCTTGTAGGATGGCTGAAGTTGAGATTCGTGGGGCTCTGGCAGTATAAAGATGTCAAAGGCAAAACCAAATGCCAATGAGAAGCAGAGGTGTTTTGTAGAGCTCCAGCAGGGCTAGATAAAAGAAGCTGGGAAGCCTCGCAAACCTGTCTTCTCACACTGGCATGCTGCCCCCATTGCCAGATTCACATATATGGTGGTAGGAGCGGAGTGCATTTCTTGGGGTCTCACACCTGCCCCTACAGTGCAGACTGTTCAGCTGCTTATGCTGGCAAGGTGAATTTTGAGCCAGTGTCTTGTAGTGATTAAGAGTGTTAGACTAGTATCTGGGAGATTCAGGTTCAAATCCGCACATGTGCAATGGAAGTTTGCTGAATGACCTTGGGCCAGTCACACACTCTCACCTAAGCTACCTTACAGGGTTGTTGTGAGGATAAAATGGAGGAGAGAACAATGTAAGCTGTTTTGGGTATCCACTGGGTAGAAACGCGGGGTGCAAATGAATTAAATAAATTAAATAAAAAAAAATATAACCAGCTGTGAACGTGACAATTGATCTTTGCTTTGGTGATAAGGGAAGAGACCTGGAGATGCAGGCAGCCCAGCTAATCTATACAGTGAGAAACTCCTACCAGAGCAAAAACAAGCACAGAGCTTGTGGAAGAGTACCAACAAGCAATGTCCACCTGTTACCCCATCTGAGCATTCATCCCAAGGGTGGGTATTCATAGGGTTGCCAGGTCCCTCTTCGCCACCAGTGGGAGGTTTTGGGGCGGAGCCTGAGGAAGGTGGGGTTTAGGGGAGGGGCTTCAATGAAATAGAGTCCAGTTGCCAAAGCGGCCATTGTCTCTAGGTGAACTGATCTCTATCAGCTGGAGATAAGTTGTAATAGCAGGAGATCTCTAGCTAGTACCTGGAGGTTGGTAACCATAGGTATTCAGGATCCAGAGCATGTTGCAGCAAAAGCAAAATAAGGGAGATTAGATTAGATTCCCATCATTTCTAAGAGAAGCCCCTAATATCCCTCTGACCACACAGGCTTTCTAAATGCTAGTGAAGTGCTTTACAAGTAGCACCTTAATTAAAAGCTCTTACATTTCCCAGGGCTGGATCTTGGGGGGAGAGGCGGGGGGGGGCAGCTTCCCTGAGCACAGGAAGAGAAGGGGTGGTGGCAGAAAGGGGGCAGCGGATCAATACTACATGTGGCTCTGCAGGCTCCCAATGGCTCCAAGCCCAGTCAATCGAGCCGCCCCCCTCGTCTCTTCTCCACCGCCCGTTCTCCCCTTTCTCTTGCCCTTCCCCCTTTCCCTGGGGCCAGATCCCACCCCTTTCTCATAAGTACATGGTCTTTTTAATATTGTTATGGCTCTTCTCTTTTAGGTGCTGCATTTGAGATATTACACTGTATTGTTTACAAGATATAAATCATCTTGTAATTTAAATAGTATAAAGAACAAGTGAAAAGATGTTCAGAGATATGTGAATAATCTTCCTCACCAATTACTAGACTGCTGTAGCTGTGATCTAAAGAGAAACATTCCCTGACGTTAATAATTATAGAAATTGGGAGCACTAGAATTCATATGTGGGATATCAGATCAATTATTTTATATGTTGCCTGCTAAGATAAAGGCCATGGCACTAGGGTTGCCAACTCTGGCTTGGCATATATCTGGAGATTTGTGAATGGTGCCTGAGGAAGGCAGAGTCTGGGGAGAGGCGGAAGCTCCCATGCCATAGAATCTACCCACTGAAGATATGCCATTTCCTCCAGGAGAACTGATCTCTGTAATCTGGAGGGCAGTTATGATTCTGGAAGAACTCCAGACACCACCTCGATAGGGTTGCCAAGCCACACCTACATCTGCCCAGGAACTTTATTATATTCTGGGATAGTTCTGGGCCTGGAACTCTTTGCCATCTTCATTTGAAGAGTAGATGACAGAAAAGGCACTACGCTTAGCACAAATGATGCAAAAACTGTGCAGTGATGCAAATTGCTCTACAGTGCAAATTAAAAATGAATCAAAATGAACTACATGGAGAGCCAGTCCTAACAACAACAAAATAAACACTGCATACTTTTGAATAGACCAGATAGTATGGTCCCAATCCTAAGAGCCCTTCCTCTGTGAGCCTTATCAGCTTACACTTTTGACAAGTGTCAAGTGTAATTATTCATAGATGATAATGTAAAAGTGTAATTATGCATTAACAATTCATAGAAGTCAACACAATATATTCTGTTTAAAGAGTTGTTGATTATATATGTATATACAAAGACAAATATGTATATAATGTATGGGGGTGTCATTTTGTACTTTTGCCTCTCTTTAAAAAAATGACATTTCCCATTGGCCCCTGAGGGGGGAAAAAGGAGACACTTACCTTCTGGAACTGGGGCATCTTAAAAGGGACAGGTTTGAGCCTTCTAATAGAGGATTGCACAGTGGGGAGTTATTCCTTCTCTAACTTACAAGAAGAATGTTTTCCCTATTGCATATTAATCTTGGGTGAGCTGCCCTGATCAACTTTCACGTAACACTGTGCAAATTGTCTACTACAGGAACATTGTGATTGCAGTAAGTCATGGAAGGAGGGGCTGATGTGGTCACTTCCTACACCTGAGGCATTTATTTATTTATTTACATCATACATTTCCTGCCTTCCCTTCATTGGGGACCCAAAGTGCCTTACTTCATTCTCCCCTCCTCCATTTTATCCTCACAACAGCTCTGTGAAATTCAGTTAGGCTAAATGTGTGTGACTGGCCCAAAGTCATCCAGCAAGCTTCCATGGCAGCTAGTCCTAGTTTGATACTCCAGCCACTACACCACACTGGCATGTGAAGCTGTAAAGCAGAATGGTGGCATGGAAATAATTCTGTGCATCTGCTAAAAATGCCAGCCTCCAGGTGGGACCTGGGGATCTCCTGGAATTACAGCTCATCTCCAAAATACAAAGATCAGTTTGGAGAAAATGGATGCTTTAGAGGGCAACCTCTATGGCATTGTACCCTACTGAGGTCCCTGTCCTCCCCAGGTTCCACTCCCAAATCTCCAGGAGTTTCCCAACCTGGAGCTGTTAACCCTACCCTCAGCTGGTGGCTAGGAAGGATCTACCAACCCTAGATTCTGCTAGATCATCAGGGTTGGACAGGGCATACACACATTCCAGAGTTTCTGTTGCAGCCCTCAAACTAGAGGGGTCAGGGTTAATAATACCCTAGGTCTTCCCCCTCTCTTTCTGTTGTCATGCCAGTTAGCTAACAGAAGGGCTATCCTGTCATAAGAAGTCCCTGGTTCTGAAGAGGGAGATTTCCAGGGATATGCCTACTTCTTCCACTTCATGCCTCCCTGAGGATTGTCCCACCCTCCTGGGTAGATTGGCAGGAGCTATTACCAATCGGATGTGACTGGGCCAGAGCAGCTTCACCCTTTACTTTCTTTAAATGGCTTCCCTGCCTGCCCCCAACCAGCAGCTGGTGGTACATTAAGGCTCAGAATGCCCCCCCCCATGTTATGTTCCTCTGTTGCCTGACCCTACTGGGTTGAGCATGCCACAGGCATTTTGGGCAGGCCCTACTTCAATGGTCCTACCACCCAGAGGATAGACTGTCTTGCTATGTCTACTGACAGAGGTGGGGTCAAATTCTGCTGTGTGCAGGCTATTACAAGGCAAGTTGCTCCAGCTGGCCCTTTCCTCTTCATCTCTGGTAAATACAGGGGTTCTGAGGCTACCCCTGGACATTTGAAAAAGCCCGGCTTTTTGCTGGGGAGGGCGGAATACAAGTTTAATATATAAATCAAAGTCAATGGGGCAGGACTGAATGATTCCTGACAAGAGAGAATAACAGCAAATACAAGCAGGCTTAATGAGCTCATGGAGGAACTGAATACTCTTGGCACAAAGGTCAGAATAGTTATTATAAGCATGGTTTGTGATTTAGGATAACCCACAGCAGGATGTAAGCAGGGTCGGCAGTGGTTAGTATTTGGGCAACCTTCAAGGAACACCAGGGTTGTGACGTTGACACGGAGGCAGGCAATGGCAAACTACCTCCAAATGTCTCTTGCGTTGAAAACCCTACAGGGTTGCCATAAGTCAGCTTTGGCCTGACAGCACATGCGCACACACACACAAATCCAGCTGGATGTGGCTTCAGCTGCAGATCCTGAATTATCTAAGGAAGTGCAATAGATTCATTAGTTAAGCAAATATTTTATACAACAGATCCATTGTTCTGCCACTCATACCACCCTTAGCCCTTAAAGACCATGGTTCCTGCAGGATGGCACTCCCTTTCCAGCCAGCAGCAGCACAGAAAACCAGTTGCCTCACATTTCCTCCTCCTGATGTAGCTCATCATGCACTGAACAAAATAGGTTAATTTTATTGTTTGGCACCTTAGTAGAGACTTGCTTGGTTATGCCTGAGTAATGTGTGATCTGAAGAAACTGTGGTGTGTGTGTGTGAGTGAAGAGCTGTCAAGTCACATCCGACTTATGGTAACCCAGTAGTTTTCAAGGCAAAAGACAGGGGTGGTAGAGGAAGGTTAAATAAGTGCCAGGTTCTAGGGATGTGCATAGAAATTTTCTTCAGTCTGTTTTTTTCCTTTTAATATTGTTATTCATTCTTTTAAATTATAGATCATATACTTTTTCCAACTGTGTGATATTGGGTTTCTTTTAAGGGATGACAGTCTCAGTACTGTATTTCTCATCTTCAGGATTCTTCCTGTGAAGTTTCAGAGAAATAGAAGTAAGTTTCTTATTCTGTACGCAGTTAAAAAACAAACAAATAAAAAGCTCTTACTCCCTAACATGTGTGGAGATGTAACATGCCCTGCTTTTGCCTTTATCTCTGTTAGTCTAGAGCTGCCTGCCTTTCAGGGAGTATAAGCAAAATAGTCTGTCTCTCCTCTGCAGGTGTGATGTCTGAATTTGCAGTACCTGTTTGTACAGAATGACAAACAAAATGTTTGCCACAATAGATAGGGAACTCAGCATAGTGCCACAACAGAGAATGGGACAGGAGGTAACCAGGACTTACTGCTTATATAACCAGGAAAGCCCTCTCAAAGCTGGTAAGGATAATGCTATGATTGGTGGGAAAGCGAAATCATTGTGCACAGATGCGTATGGGGACAATTTTCTTTGGCTGAAATAATCTGCTAGCTCTGGGCAGAAAATTCCTCTGTCCAGTTAACTCTCTCCCCTCACTGCCCTCCCACTTATCTCTCGTCTTGCATCTTCAAAAGCAGACAGTGAAGCACTAGAATTACAGCCAGATCTAAATGTTTCCAAATATTACCATATTATTTTTAGTGAATGGATTAGTTATGTTGAAGATATTATACAGGACAGTTGAGTCAGATTCTGATTAATTTCTGAGCACATATCCCTAGCAGATTCTGGTTCCTCTGAATCAGTACTCCTATTGTAAAGGGAGAAAAAGGGAGAAAAAAAATGAGCTTAAAGCGCACAACCCTTCCACACATTCAGTCAGCATGCAGACTGGGAGAATGGACAGTAGCCTCACCTCCTGCCTCCACATGATTGCCCACTCTCCAGCACTGTCCTTATGTTTGGAGAAATGTGCCTGCAAAGTTTAGAAAACAGAATCCCTAATCATAGGATGGAGGCTGTGACAGACAGCTGCATTCCAAGGAGTTGTCCCGGTCATAGAACACCTGTGATTGACAGGGCGTTCAAATAGAATTCTGAGAATGGCAGTTAGAACTCTGACAGTTAAGAACTGACCATTGACTGGGGGAGAAGTTGACAGAGCTTGGAAACAGCTGCGTAAGCTGTAAGCTGCCTGTTGGAGGATTTTCTCCTCAGGGGTTAAAAGGAACACCTTTTGGGGTTTTGGATCAGAAAAGGCCCCTAACCAGTTATATTGGGAAAATAACTCTAAGGTTTATAGAGTGGTTCCTAAGAGTTTAATGGGAGATAGCTCTTGTGAAATGAGTGATCCCAGGCCAATTTAAGAGAGAAACTGGGGAAGTGTGTTAAAGTGCCTTAACTCCTACAAGAACCACTGTGTAAAAATAAAGAACCCTAAGAAAGCGTAAAAGAAATTTAAGATTAAGAAACAAATCAGAGACTGCCAAGGGAAAGCCATCTCAGTAGAAAATCAAGATTTAGATACTTGTATGTAAAACTCCTTGATGCATTTAGAAGTACAATATATCGCTTGAATTTAACCATCCCAAACTTCTCAGTTCTGTTATTGTTACAATCTACATTTCCTGCTATTGATCTACATTTCCTGTTATTGAAGGTTTGCTAACCTGACTTTTAAATCCCACAAAAAAGAGACAAACAAAACTATATTTGTTTTTCAAAAAGTGTCCCGAGTGCCAAATATTTCTGACCAGCTTATTATTCTAAATAACCCCCTCTGTCATAGGGGCATATGTGCACACTTCCTCCACGTACCAGCACAGAGCTGATGATCATTCAGAGACAGGAGGTGGTGCCAGTTGGGTCATATTCTCTCTCTCTCTCTCTCTCTCTCTCTCTCTGCATTGACTGAAAGTGCAGAGGTATACTGTTACCCAAATCAGTCCCAATGTTAGGCACGTCACTCAAGAGTGTCTTGTATACATGAACAGCCAAGACACAACTTGGGGGCAAAAGAAATCATTTAGTCTGTTGAATTTATGACTCCCAGTTGGACATAATAAATCTCATATAAAGTAATGATGGAAGTGCTTACCCTAACCAAGATACAGACCAGAATATGAGGAATCAGCATGAAAAAGAAATGCAAGCATAGGTAATTACATCACAAAAACCAGTTACTTTGAGTAGTTGTGTTATTTTAAGCTAGATACCCAATTAAAGTTAGATTTTACTCCAAATTGTATTCCGTCCAATTGGCTAGATCACCCAGCAGGCTTCCATGGCAGAGTGGGGATTCAGACTTGGGTCTCCCAAATCCTAGTTCGACACTCTAACCACTACAACGCCCAGGGTCTGATTGGTGCATCTTCAGATCTGGGACCCTACCTGTGCAAATTTAAGATCTGGGCTGTGATAAGATAATGTAACCAACCTGTGGTAGAAGGGAGACTTACACATGCATAGAAAGTATACCTTGGATAGTTGAGAATAGATGCACTTTCCCTTACTCCTGACATAAGGCCAAAATTCTTGAATACAAAATCATATACACATCACACATTCATGTCATCTGAAAATCATGAGGTTTTGGGGGTGCCCTCTCACACTTCTGTTCTCATCTCAAGCCAAAGGCTCTTGGGAGTGCACATTTATACCGGTCTCAGTGGGGGCTAGTGGGCTATGCAACACTCAGAGCTATGAAGATCTGCAGAGCTTGAAAGAAACTGCAGTGGCAAGGAGAAAGAAGTGGTTGTAGGACAGGCAAAGAGGAGGCCACTGTTATTAAAGGTTGAAATTTCCTTCTGGGAGACAGTGATGATTTGGGCACCAGCCTTGACTTTACAGTGCAGGCAGCAAGGTATGAGACTGAAAATCCACAGGAACAAAGGAACACTATTTTCTTCATACTGTGCAGCCTCCCCCTTCCCAGTCCTGTGGCTCTTCACTCATTAGCTATGAAAGAGCAATTTTGTATTTGCCAGACTTTGGAAGGGTGGGGGGAGAAGAAACTGGGCATTCTGCCAAACTGGAACATTCCTTGTTATCCCACAAAATCAACTTGTAGCACATATCAGGTTGCTGTACAGCAACGTGAGCATAGTATCCTCTGAAGATCAGCCCCATATCATTGCTGTTTCAGCCCCAGTTCATCATGCATGAGAGATCTAAATTTCCAACCTGCAGGCTTCCTGCCAATTTCACAAGAGGTAAACTTATTTTTCCTGCAAGATGGGATCACACCAATATATTATCCATGATCAAAAGGTAATAGTTTTATATTTTAGTATCATTTTCTTATGCCACTGCTTTAAGGTAAAGACAGTGATTAACCAATGCATACCTTCAGTCTGCATCCATGCACAAGATTATGATAATGTGCATCTATGAAATTAATAAAACTATATGCTATGGGATTACGGTCCACAGCCTTTATCCCATCCTTTTACGTACATTAATCATATTCAGAACCCCCCTGCCCCCCAATACAGAAAACCACTCTTTGCAACACTTTGAAACCTACCCATAATTCTGATGTGGGAGTTCAGATAGTCCATGAGGCTAAAGGACGTTCCACTATTGTCTGCACATCAGATTACAAACTGTATTCTAGGTGAATGGCAGTGGGCTTTCAGAACAAGTTGGGAAGGCTGATGTGACTCATGTATAGTGTGGCAAAAGGGTCTACTGCAAAAGGAGCAATTCATTGCCTAGTCTGGAATATCAAGCCATTTTCCCTGGTGCAGTATGTCAGGTATGCTGTTATTCAGGATGCCCGTCACAACATCCTAAGGATTTAGACACCCTTGCCACTTCTCCTTATCACTCAGCCTCTTGCTGAAATGGCAGTCAACTGAATGGAGCGGAGGGAGGCCTCAACAGGTAACGACCCAGAATATACTACTTGACGTGGCCCAAATTCCTTCCCTTGAGTCATGAGGTACAGAAACAACCCAGGAAGGCAGTCAGGCAAAGATGAATGCCCACATCCTCTATCCGTGTAGTCAAAAGATACAAGGGGTGGGCACTGACTTCCTTAAGCAAATTACATTGGTGGCTGACAGGAATGCAGACTGCCCTTTCTTTCTCCCCCTGCCCTGTACAGGCTCCATCACCCTCCAAGCAGTTTTGAAACGAGGTTTCCACCAGATAACTAGCTTAACTAAGTCACCTGTGCAACAGTGGATCACATGAAGGGTCTCAGATTCTGGAAATTCCATTTCAGCAGCTAATCTTGCTTTTTGTTAACTACTGAAGTTAGAAATCAAACTGGAATATATACATTTTCCCACTCTCAGCCTTTGACTCTTGCTCTTTTTTCACATCCTTTGAAATAAATTATAACCCACTGAGCAATTTACAGGGGATTTCCAGAGTAAATTACAGGCAATGCCTGCGGCATAACAATGACTTGAGACACTACTCTCCACAAAAATCTCTAAAGCCTTTCCCACTCTTTTTCTTTTCCCATTAGGAAAGTTCCAAAGAAAAGGAGAGAAGAAGCCAAAGGACATCTCAGGTCTCTTTCCCGAAGTCTCCAAAATTGAGACAAATCCAAGTCACCTACATTGTTTTGCCATATTTTTTTTTGCTGTATTAGATCAATTTCCTCTTTATTAATCCAGATTATACATTTCAGTGGACAAAGTGTGCTGGCAAAGGAGCAAGCTTTCAGGTCACAAAGCACACTAACTAAAGGAAGGATAAGGGGAGCACTGAACTAGTGATCACACACAAAAACATACTAGTTGAGAAAGGTTAGACCAAAGTTGAATGCATTCAGAATGGATTCAAGAGTAGATCAGATTAAATGGCACCATGTCTGAATCATTTTGGAGCCCATCTTCTTTCAACCACCAATATTAAACAATTGCACTGAGAATAACTTCTAAAACCAAGTTTGTGATTTTTGTGCCACTTGTGTATGTTTCTGGTTTCATTAATAAAAAGCATCTCCCTTTTAAAAATGCTTTGCCTATGCTCATGTGCATCCTGATCAATTTACAGTGCTCTCAGCTGGAAGCCAACATGAATAAATGGAATTTTGTACAAAGTATGCAGAAATTTGATGAACAAGCTTGTCTCAGTGTGAATGAATGACAGCTAATAGACTTAACTAGATGAAGTTGTGTTTCTGCACTAGTTTGTTCCTTGCCAGAATGCCTGGGAAAGAAATTTTTCATTCAAAATACAAGAAATCAAAACACTTATTGGGTTCACATCTTAATCTTATATTTGTATTTACGTTATCTTCTTAACAGTTAAAATAAAATTATAAAAAAACCACACTTGTTACCATGATCCTAGCTCAAGTGAACATTAGTACATCAGCTACACATCACCAGAACGTAATCACAAAAATTCCAAAGCACTCATTTACTTTAAGGATCTAGAGAACAGAGAGAGCAGTTACAAATAAAATTTCAGAGATCATATGCTTACTTCCTAACCTTTTGTGCCCACAGTTCTCTGAGCGTCCTGCAGTTGAAATAGGCATGTTATCGGGCTGCAGTGTACTTTCAAAGAGCAACATGCTATTAGATTAGGGGAATTGTCACCAGGTGCTAATTCTATTTTGTGAGGTTTTGGACAAAGCTGCATCCTTTCCAAATGTGTTACAAAAAATTCCTCTATGAATGGTCCATTATTGTATTTGCAGCAACATTCATGCAAGGCAACCTCCTGTGTTACACGGACCAGGCATTCTTGGCCCTTTCCCTACTCAACCAGAACTCATCATTTGGTAAGTAAAAATTTGCAACCATTCTTCTAGTTCCACAGAACTAAGGAGAGCTCTTTGCTTACCAGTAAAGGCAGCGGTGACACCTGAAGAACAAACATTGGTTGCGTAGAAGCCATTTAAGATGTCCAGCCTTCTTCTAATGAACAATCTGCTTAGATTTTCTGCAAGTCTCTGTGCACAGATATTTGTTTTGGGTTCCTGAGGATCTCAGCTCCTCCCCCCTTTTAAAAGTAAAAATACCATCCCTCTTTATTGTCAAAATACACTTGAAAACAGGCAGGAAGCACGGTGAAATTACCCAGTCAAAAGGGGATGCCTCTGCTTACTGCAGTCTGTCTTCTTAGCACTCAATTTATTCTCTCCCGTTCAGCACCTCACTTTGCACTTTCCCTTTGTTACCCCATCACTCCTCACCCAAAGTTTGTGCAGAAACTCAAATCCATGTTCAGAACGAAGCATGCAAACTGATACAAATTAAGAAAATCTGTGTACATTTTATTGATCTGTATTTATTTTGAGCACTGGATTTAAATTGTGTACGCACATGAGAAAATAACGGACCACTCATATTGTCACCAGGAGAGCTGTGCAGTATTCCAGAACAAACGTTCCTGTCTCTAGAAAGGTGATATTAGAGAAATGTTTACAGTGACTTTAGAATCATGAGCTAGTGACTTTTGTGGGAACTGGACCTGTATAATGTTCCAGTGCTTGCAATGGGTGTGAATTTCTCCAAGGCCCCGAATCCTATGCATGCCTCACATAATTGAAGAGTCACTAAAAAGCGATTACAAATACTGATAGGATTACTGCTCCTTCAAAGAACCTGAATTCAACTGAGCTATAGCCCAATTGCATGTTGCGTTATTGGGGGGCGGGGGAGGTCATCCCTCCAATGTGATGCTCATGATGAATGATAATGCAAAGCCCTGAAGAAAGTTGAGTTGAAGAGGCAGACAGAAGCAGTAACTGATCAACTGTAGCCTCCGTCAGGGAGACCAGCTGTAAAGAGGCTACACTGGTGCTTTATACGAAGAGCCAAGTTATAGCCCAGGAGGGAGCTAAAAGGGACTTACAACAGATATACGGTGCTTTCAGAATATGCACCTCTAAGTACGCAACATTTAACTTGTGCGGAGGCTTCTTGGGCCAAAGTGACCCACAGTGAGTATTGCTTCCAAGGCCACAGTAAGTTCACTCCTGGCTGGATATGCAGGATCTATTTCATGTGAAAGAGGCTCATCCAGAAGTGAAACCTGGAGGACAAGGAAGCTGTTTATAGATCTCTTCTGTATCAGGAAAGGAAAGTATTTGACCAAGGGTAAGGATATAAACTGGATCACAACCCAGCACCGCGTCACACATGCCGCTTAGGAGGCCATGGCAGTGCAGGTACTTAAGGGACTTTCCCAGATCTTCCTTTAGGGAAAGGGGGATACACTAAATGGGAGACAAGCAACCTGGATAGTTACTGGAAACTTTTGACCATTCTTTAAATCTTGCAGAGAATATCTTCTCTCTAGAATGGGTTAATAGCAGATAATAATACGCACACAGTTATTTCTTTAGTAACACTGTTAACTGCTAGATATGCCTGGCCTGGAGGGAGGAAACCCCCAGGATCCAAAGGGCCTCATGTCAAGAGATGCCAGAATACCTGCCACTCATATTGGCTCAAACAGGCAGAATTACATAAGGGAGCCCAGAGAAAAGGGGGGACACACAGATATCCTGCCTTCTTATTTTGTCCTACAGAGTTAAATACAGGATTTTTTTCCAGCAGCAATGGGATCTCATCATCTTCAGATTCACAAACAACCCTTGTAATTGTCATCAAACCTTCATGCTTGCTTAGAAGCTTAAATAAGTACAGTGAAAGTGACTCAGCAGGTATTCCTGCAGGGGATTCCTATGTGACATATCTCATTGTGCACCCACATTCTCTCGACAAACTTTAAATTAGCCAACTGCTCTGGTGCTAGACATGTACTTTCTTGTAACAGGGATCTCTCCTAGTGAACTGCTCTGCCTCCTCTGAAAACCTGCCTGCAGAGCTCTCTGCTCCAGCGTGAGAGAGGGCAAGGCTAGTTTTTCGTAAGCAGCAACTCCAGATTGGCATTTCATTTCAAAGCAAGATGCTAGGGCTCCAGCTCTGGCTTACAGATCTTTCAAAGAACCATGACAATAATTTAATTTCCCTTTTTCTGCTTTGAGTTCAGATCTGAGAATTACTCATCCAGAAAACATCCATATACACAGATAAAAATTTAGAATCACTTCCGTTGAACATTAACCCCCTCCCAAATAGTTGGAGATGCAATAGAATGAAGGCTGTAAACTTCAAAATTCCCTTCAAGGTCATGCACCTCAAGTGGGTAGTGAGGGAAGGCCTTTGCTTTGTGGTAGCCTTTTTGTCTATCAGGAGAAAAAAAAACCACTTCCAACTTTTTCCTTTGAAATGGCTTATAGCAAAATCTTGCTACTTCTCCCTTGAGAACATGCTCTGTGCACTAGAACTCATTCTCGGGTACCATCTTTGTTTTTTAAAGTTCAGTGCTTATAAATGTTTTGAGAACAGCAGCCAGGCAAGGCAACGTCAGTCAAGGAAGAGCTGCCTCAACAATGGCACAGCCTCTTTTCTGATCTCCAGCTCCACATAACTCAGCAAATCAAAAGTCATGTCAGTCACTATTTTTAAAAAAATGCTAATTGATAGTCTGTAGCATTCAGGGAAGAAAACATTGTGGTCTCACAGCCCCGCTTGCAAGCAAGAGAATAACTTGACGATGCTCCAGCTGTAGCAGATCTGCAGTCTTGTTCCACATACACAGCCAACACTGCAAGCTTTGTAAGCACAGGACTCAAGGGAATAGTGATTAGGCAATGTTAAAGGTGAGAGAGAGCCACTAATCATAATGGGGAATAATACATGGGAAATTCTGTTCCTCTCGTTTCCATTCCTGCTATGCATGGAGTTGCAAAAATATATTGTGCACGGCAAAATTTCCCATCCACTGAAGGGCAGCACACAATAATAAAATTCCTACCTGCAGCTCTGAATTTCCTAATCATGGTAATTAATGCTTAAAAATAAAATAAAAATCAGACCAGCACTAATATTTCTGTTCAGAGAAGAAATGCCTCTGACTCTATGACTTTGGTGATAATATGTCCCTGGCTCATGTGTAGGTTGAAAATCCCTGGATTGGGTACCCCTTTCGAACCAGTATTGTGAACAAGGGCAGGACCAGCTGCCCACTTATACTAAGTACCCAACAATTTCCAACCTCCGGAGCCTGCTGTGCCAATTGCCAAACGTTACCATGGATTCTACCAGGACAACAACTACTCCCAATGAATAAAGGCAGGGCACAGACAGAGCCTGCCTGCCTAGCAGCATGAAGTAAAGCTCTCTTCTTTCTTAAATTAAAACGAAACTGTACCAAAAGAGTAATCCCATTACTCTTAACCCCATTTCAGGAGACAAAGGGTCTGATATTTCCACTGGAAGGTCAGAGTTTTTCTTAAGTGTTCCCTAAAGTAATGAGAGTTACTTAGTACCAGAGGCTTGCTGCTCATCCTGCTGTGCTCCCCTGGCCTCTCACTCTTCCCCCACACTTCCCCTATACATCTGCCTTGCTGTTTGTGGGCTGAGATGTGGAGTCACCATAGTCATCCTTGCAACTGACTGGGAAGGACAGTAATTCAGTAATTAATGTCAGCCCATGAACACAGATACAAGCAGGTGGGCAGGAAAAAAGTCTGAATTACCAAATCATTCATTCAGTGCTGATGAAGGCACCATCCAGGATGGTTTCCAGCTTTGCTTTCATGCTGGGCATAAAGAGTACTGGTGCAATATGGTGTATTTGAGAAAGGCAAAAAGAAAGGACAATCAGCACACAGTGCTTTGTAGGAGGACAGAGAAACCTACCTTTTTGTAGAACACCCCTCTCCCCCTTTGATAGAGAAACTTTTCTCACCACATCCACAAACTTCTCGCAATCTTAAGGATTTAATATCACCAGTAACTCTCACCTCTTAAGCGATAGTAGACTTTGGCAAAAGAGAGCTTTCACTTGGTGGTATCTACCAAACCAACAACTTGTACAGATGGAACTATTCCATAAGATCTGGATGAAATCGTTTGGACTTCATTATAACTTCCTCCCAACTGGTTTCTGGCCACCAGGGCCTTCATTTGGCATTAATTTGCCCCTTTTGTAAAGTCTCAGGCCATTCTACAGCTAAACAGAGATGCCCTTTATACAAATCCCAAAAAGTAAAGGCATCGGCCTGCTGTTCCCCTCCACCTGAAACACGAGGTGATTTTCCCAGCTGAATGAATGGTGGCAATGATTTTACTGCTTAGGAGCAAAGCAAGAAATCCTGGTAACATGTTAAATATATTTATAGGATCTGTGTACTCAGGACAACAGAGGGGAATTGGAGAGGGGAAAGAGTGCAAAGGGGGAAGTTTAGCACATCAGTCATTTAGGAAAGACAAAAGAAATCTTCTGATATAGCAGCACTGGAGCAGTCAGCCGTGCTGAGAAGACCCTGATCGAGATCAACCGCATGCCAACTTGGTTCCAGAAGTTTGTCTGAGAGCCTCTCTCTTCAGGAGTATCTGTTACATGAATAATTCTTTTGCCCTGGCATTGGCAGATAATTTAAATATCGAAGCTTAAATGAGTCCTGGGGAAGAGAAGACAAAAGAAGAAGAGTTCTTCATCCACATCTTCGCAAATGGAACCTTGTGACTAGTGAAAAGATTATTATTAGCTGCTGTAGAAATTCAAGACTGATAGAGCCAGATGAATAAATGTAGTCGATTTTGCAGACTCTAACATGCCCACCAGCCAAAGTAGCAGCAGTTGCCCACCTCCAGATTCTTTGCCTAATTCTCTATTCTTTGCAAAATTTCAAACGCCAGCCCATTTGTTAGTGTCCAACAGTCATTGCAGGAGCAAACCCAAGACAGTCTGAAAGTGGATTATGGAGGAAGGAACTCTATCCAAGATTATGTAAAACCTTGCACCCCCCCTCCCTCAATACCACTTCCTCAGTCAAAGCTCTTCACCTTCACCAACTCAACTTCCTGCCCTGTTCTCTACAACTGCAAGTAAATTTTTAATTCCATGATATATATGGTTTTAACCCAATTCTCTACATTCCAGCATGTCATAATCCCCTAGTACTCTTCAGTCTCCATGACATATATCCCCCCTCATCCTTCCCACATATAAATTCCAATTAGCATTTGGGGGGGGTGTTCAATAAACTTCAGAACTGTTATATAATCGTAGAATGGGACTTTAGCTCTCTGCAAGTCATTTAACTATACAGTTGTGTTAAAGCATCTCAACCCTAACACAAAGTATTCCACTTTCCATTTTGCCTTGCGTCTTCCCTTTGCTGCAATTTTCAAAAGGTCAGCTGACCTTACAGGCAGGAAACTATATTCCTGACTAGTTGAAGTGATGACAGGCTGGCCATGTAGTCTCACTTTGGGCTGGCTATTAAGCTATGAAGGAGGCCTCCCAATTTCTTGTAGGAAGCAGAGAACTACCTGGCCATTTATAGCCCCCCCCCCATACAAACAAACTGTAGCATCCGAGGGTTCTTTGTTTTTACCTGTGCAAGTGTGAGGTACAGTGTAGTGCTATTTATCTGGAGATGTAAGTATACGTTCTGGAGGGGGAGCGGGTTGATTCTGCTTGGGTAGCTGGATCATTCAGGAAGTCCCAGATGAGGATGGTGTCATCATGTGAACTGCTGACAATCTGAAACTCATCAAACTGGAGCCGGAAAACTCGGCCAGAATGCTCCTGAGATGGGGAGAGGGAAGAAAGAAAGATGAGTCCAATGCAGATCATATTTCTGGAATTGCCGAAAGTTTAATGCTAGTCAACTGCAAGTTCTGTTTAGACCTTATCCATAGCTTACAAAGTTAAATGATGAATGTATTTTTGAATATAGTCACTCAGTTGTAAAGAGCCACAGATGCACAAGCTCAGAAATGTGTGGGAAGATCCTAAGGGAAATTAACCACAAAACCTCAAAGAAGAAAACTGAATAATGAAATAAGAAGAACAGACATAGATAATAGAATGAAAAAGCAGGCCTCGCCCACTGAATAACAGGAGAAAGCTTTCAGCGATGCTGCTGTGGTTGAAAGAGAACTAACTGGGATCATGCCACCCTGCTTCTCCAGGTATGCATATTGTTGCTTCTTCCCCATGAGGGTGGGAGGAGAAGGTGCTTTGCCACCAATCTTATGGCTTTGTCTCTAGGAAATTCCAAAGGATGCTCTCTGCCAGCACAGAATCTATACGTGAGCCTGCAGAGACTATAAAGAACAAGATGTGAACAGAAGCCTCAGAAATTTGTACTGGATTAGAGAAGAGGCCTGTATCTATACTATGCAACTTATTTTTCTGATGCATGTAAAGTCCAGACCATCCCTAGTCGTCTCCTCTCTTTCAAGAACTCATGTCCCCACTAAAAGCCCCCAAACCTTCTACATTTTATGAGTGAAATACACTAGGAAGAATTAGATGCATCATATGTAACTAGATCACAATGGGTAGCCATGTTAGTCTGTCTGTAGCAGAGTCTAGCAGCACCTTAAAGGCTAACATAGGCTGTTACCGCACTAGGTATTCCCAGCGATGTATCAAGAGTTTGGAAATGTTATAAAAAACATCGCTTTAAAAGGGTTTTGGGATACTACGGCTAAAAAATGGTTGGAAGAGGTCTTCACAGCTAAAGGGGGCAAACAAAGTGCGAACAGTATTTTTTATAAGTTTCAAACTCTTAATACATCGGTGGGAATACAAAGGCTAACACATATTTTACCAAAGGATATATCACGGTTGGAACAATTAAAATTTGGAAAACTTTTTACATCTTTTAACAAACAGAAAAAAATAAATGGAATAGCTATGTATATTCCTTTGGTATTGGAACCTAAGATTATATATAAAGATGATAAGGGGAGGATCCTGTTAACAGAAATTGTATGTGGTTTTCAAAGAGTATTGTTGGTGGGTATATATGCACCTAATATAAACCAAAAATAATTTTATAATAACTTGGCGTCAATATTAGCTGAACATGCCAAAGAAAAAATGATTTGGGGGACTTTAACAGGGTAATGGAACCTAAGTTAGATAGATCTGCAAAGAAAAAAAAAGGGAAACTCTGAAGGTAAATTACCGGGTATTTTTAATGATCTTATAGATCAATGGGAAATGTTTGATATTTGGAGATTGGTCAATGGTAATAAAAAGGGATATACGTATTTTTCATCTAGACATCTTACCCATTCGAGAATAGATATGCTATGGCTTTCCAAAGGAATAATAAACATGTTGGACAATGCAGAGATCGTGCCCAGGGTGTTATCAGATCACAATGCGGTTTCAGTTACAGTTAAATTAGGAGATAGGAAAAATAGACCTTGGTCAATAAATGAATTTTTATTAAAAAATTAAAAAATAGTAGACAAATTAAAAATAGATATAATTTTTTTTTTCTAACAATGTAGACAAGGGAACATCTGACGAGGTAGTTTGGCAAAGCAGGTAGTTTGGCAAAGCAGTGTTTAGAGGACTCTTAATTCAACAAAATACAAGATGGTTTAAAGAGAGGGAGACACAAAAGAAAAAAATACTAGAAGAAATCAGACAAGGAGAAAGACAATTAAGAAAAACACAAGACAAATTGTTTAAACAGGAACAGATAAATAATTTTAAAAAGCTCCAACTTCAATATGAATTTTTATTAACCTCAGAAATTGAAAAGAAAATAATGTTTACTAGACAGAGATTTTTTGAACATGCTAATAAACCGGGTAAGTTGTTAGCTTGGCAGCTTAAACACAAGGATAAAAAAGCACCAATATTGAAAATTAAGAAGGAGGGCAAAACAATAATAGATAAACAAAGAATTATGGAAGTCTTTGTAGATTATTATACAAACTTATATAAGAAAAATCCAGTTTCAGAGAAAGAAATGGATGCTTATTTGAATCAATTTGACTGGGAAGAATTATCACAAGAAAATAGGGAATTATTAGACTCCATGATAACCATGGAGGAACTAAAAGATGCTATAGGTAAAAGCAAATTAAACAAATCACCAGGGGCGGATGGTTTTACAGCATGTTACTATAAAACTTTTAAAGATCAACTATCCCCACACCTATTAAAAGTAATGAACTCTTGTTTGCAGAATGGATCTATTCCCCAAACTTGGAAACAGGCACATATAGTTTTAATACCAAAAGTTAATTCGGATTTGTTAGAAGTGAAAAATTATAGACCCATTTCATTATTGAACAATGACTATAAACTTTTTGTTTCCATTTTAGCATTCAGATTACAAAGGGTTTTAAACCACGTTATATATGAAGATCAAACTGGGTTTTTTTACTAGGGAGACTGATCAGTCAAAATGTTAGAATGGTAATAGATCTGTTGGAATATGCAGAATCAAGATAAAACTCCTGTGGCTATGATATTTTTGGACGCCGAAAAAGCTTTTGATAATGTGAATTGGAAATTTATGAAGAAGGTACTAGAACATATGGGTTTGGGAGTAAATTTTAAGACAGCTATTGAAAAAATATATACACATCAATCAGCTAGTTTGTTGATTAATGGTTTGTTGATTAATGGTATATTATCACCATATTTCGAAATACAAAAGGGCACTAGACAAGGTTGCCCTCTTTCACCTTTGCTATATATTTTAGTGTTAGAGGTTTTATTGAAAAAGATGAGACATTCTCAAGATTTAATTGGAATTCAATTTGGGAGAAACCATAAGATAAAAGCATACGCAGACGATCTTGTATGTTTTTTGACTAACCCTATTTGTCAAATTGATAACTGGAATAAAATTGTGGAGGTTTACGGAAAGCTTGCAGATTTTAAGATAAACAGACATAAAACTAAGTTATTAGTTAAAAATATGACTCTATCACAACAACAAGAATTAGCAGAAAAGAGGTTTTAGTAGTATTGAACATAAAATAAAATATTTGGGTATATGGTTAACATCAAATAATCTTAATTTGTTCCAAAATAACTATATTAAATTATGGCAACAAATTCTTGTAGATTTTAAAAATTGGGAAAAATACCATTATCGTTATGGGGTAGAATCGCAGTAGTTAAAATGATGGTATTACCTAAAATGCTTTTTCTTTTTCAAACTCTACCAATTATAAAAGGAGTACACATTTTTAAAAGTTGGAAGAAAGATATCTTAAATTTTCTATGGGGTAAAGAAAGGCATAGAATAGCATATAATAATTTAATTGAATTAAAGGAAACTGGAGGCACGGGGCTACCGGATTTAAGAATGTACTACGAAGCATCCTGTTTTGTGTGGTTAAAGAATTGGATTCTATTAGACAATTTTAAATTATTGGAATTGGAAGGATTTAATTTGCATTTTGGATGGCATGCTTACTTATGGTATGGAAAAGATAGAGTTAATAAAGAATTTAATTCTCATGTTGTTAGATAATATAAAAGATTCCTGGAAAATAAAACGCTAGGTTGGATTAATCCTGTAGAAGCATTTATGAAAAGAGGTATACAATTAAATATGGATATGGGAATATATAGGGAAATCATGGAGAATAAGGAAGGGGAGTGGTCTTTGAGGAGTAGAGAAGAGCTTAAAATTCAAGATTGGTTTATGTATTATAAATTAAAAGATATATTTAATAAAGATAAGATAATAGGATTCAGTAAAGATAAATCCAAATGAGAAATTCTATTGAACAAAGGAAATAAAGAACTGATAGGATCTATAAATTATTAATTGAAGTAAATTTAAATCAAGAAAAAATTAAACCATTGATGATTAAATGGATGCAGGAGTTAGGATATAATATTGATTTGGAAACCTGGGAGAATCTTTGGAAAAAAGAATATAGATTTACAATTACCAATGAAATTAGAGAGAATTTATATAAAATGTTTTTAAGGTGGTATATAACTCCCGTGTTGATAAGCAAAATGAAAAAAGGGGACTCGGATTTATGTTGGAAATGTGGAACTGAAAAGGGAACCTTTATGCATGCCTGGTGGTTGTGTAAAAAAATAAAAAGTTTTTGGAGAAAAGTAATGAAAGAAACCAACAACTTGGTTAACATAAAAGTTAAAAAGGATCCGGCTTTTTGTTTATTAGGAATCCCCCAAGTAAAAATGGAAAAATGTGATAGAGTCATATGTCAATACAATTTTGCAGCTGCAAGAATTACAATAGCTAAAACCTGGAAGCAAACAAATAAACCTTCAATTAAGGACTGGAGAGAGAAATTACGGATTTATATGCGGATGGCCATATTAACTGATTTCCTACATGGAAAAGATATGGAAGAATTTAAGAAAACATGGGTGAAGGCCGCCACATATTGAGATAAACTGGCAAAAATGAATTTTACTGTTATAGTTAATGAGTTATAGAAATAAATGTGTTTAATCTTTTATTATTGTTAGTATTGAAATATTTGTAAACTGTTAACACACTTCTCTGGAAGTCTGGTGATGGGTCACTGTAACAAGGTGGGTGGTGGGTTTTAAGAGTACTAATAATTTCGGAATTTTTACGGTACCATGTAGTTAAATCAATTGGTATGTACTCTTATGTATGTTATTTTATATTTTTTGTTTGTTTTGTTTTATATTCAAAAAAATAAAAAATAATAAAAAGGAGTATGTGATAGCATTTTAGAATTTAGAGAGTGAACAGTGCCTTGCAAGTGTGTATTTCTCCCCATAAAATACTTACCTGTTTAACAAACAACAGAAGTAACCAAGACAATATACTTAAAGGCTCATTTCTGGGGTCACCCCCCCCACACACACGCACCAGTGCCAAGAGCTGTTAAGGAACAGACCTGGCGAGGAAGGCTTTAAAGGACAGAGGCCTAGAATTCATAATACCATCTATAGACCTCCTGCTTAACTGTTTCAGCTACTGTTCCTTCAGAAAAAATGTAAAGGGAAGTACTGGAGATAGATTATGAAATTATAAATGGTGAGGCGAACATGTTTGAAATTATAAATGGTGAGGCGAACATGTTTGCTTTCTCTCATAAGGGACTGGTAACAGATTTGGGACAGAGAAAAAGGAAGTACCTTTTTGTACAACACATATTAACTTACAGAATACACAGCCACAAGTTGCTGTGATGGCTGCAAGCATACAATGAGGACCAGACAGATTTCTTTAAGGTGTTATGTAACCACCTCACCTCCAGGGAGATGAACTGCAATGTCAATCAAAATACATAACCGGAATATAACATCATTAAAATCAACAAATACAACATTAAAATTACTTCAGGCAACTAGAGATCACAATATGAAGCCAACTTAGACATCAAAACAGCTGCTACTCTGGAAATGCTCTTCTGAACAATTCCATCTTACAGCGGTGCTTGAATACCAGCAAAGAGGAGCCACCTTGAGGTATTCGGGAAGGCCAATCTACCACACAGAACACACTGCACAGCAGGCTTTTGTCTGGGCAGATAACTTTTGAGTACACCTACAAGATGGCACCTTAAACAGGGCATGATCTGAGTAATGGAGCTGCCACACAGAAGTACACTGGAGGATAAATTAATGGAATTAATGAGGTATTAAAGCCATGTAGCCATGACTACTAAATAGGATCTCCATAATCAAAGGCAGTACACCTCTCAATACTAGATGCTGAGGGACAAACAGTGGGAGATGGCCATTGCCTTCATGCCCTGCTTGCCAGCTTCCCAGAAAATCTGCTGACCAGGGCGGGAAACAGGATGCTCAGCTAGATGCATCCATGATCTGATGCAGCAGGGCTCTTATGTACCATGAAGAGTAGTTGTGTGGACTTTTCGCTTGCGTTCTGGAAACTGAACATAAAACAGCACGAGGAATGCTATGTTAATTGTGCAGTCAGGCTTAATTTCAGGCAGTGAGGAGAACAAGAAAAGCAGGATGCCCTTCAACGCCTCAAAAATGTTGCTGCCCGCCCTTTCTAGGCTAAGAGCATGAAGGCCAAACCAAATGAGATGCTGTAAAATCTGTAACCGGCTCTCCAGCATGTGGCTCTCTCATCTGTGTAAATTAGCGGCTGTAAAAGTGTGAAAGGGGTTTCCTTATCTCAAAAGTCCCCTCTCAGAGACTATTTGCCCCACTCACTGAGGAAATACACAGACACCCTCTGTAGGCAATCTGTATGTTTCCCCCAACAGGGCAAATATTCAGTTAATATATTTATATCTTGCCTCTCTGTTCAAAAAGAACACCTAACGTGGCTAACAAACACCAAGAATCCTAATAAATCTCAACTGTGGAGTCTCACAGGGGGTGATCCTATCCCCAATGCTCCTTAACATCTATACGTGCCCAGCTAGTCACGTGTTTCAGGCTGGGTTGCCATCAGTTTGTAGATGACAACCAGCTGTATCTGTTGATGGACAGCCAGCCGGATGTCATTCCGGAAAATCTGGCTAGGTGTCCTGAAGGCTGTGGTAGGATGGTTGAATCAGAGCTGCCTGAAATTGAACCTATCAAAGACGGAGGTCCTGTGGCTGGGCTCTTTAACCTTTCTTCCCTCCCTTTCCTTTTCCCTCCCTTTCTTTGCCCTGACCTGGATGGCCCAGGCTAGCCTGATCTTATCAGATCTCAGAAGCTAAGCAGGGTCAGCCCTGGTTAGTATTTGGATGGGAGACCACCAAGGAATACTAGGGTTGCTGTGCAGAGGAAGGCACTGGCAAACCATCTCTGTTAGTCTCTTGCCATGAAAACCCCAAAAGGGGTCGCCATAAGTCGGCTGCGACTTGACGGCACTTTACACACACACACCCTTTCTTTTCCTTTGGTTTTTTCCTGTCCCTGGTTTCCTTCCTTTCTACCCACGGACCTGTGACCTCTCAGCTGCTGTCGGTCTCCCTATTATCATCTTGGACCTATTTTACATATTAAGATCAGCTGAACCTATAGGAAGAGATTACGTAGCCTTGGATTCCATCTAGAAATTATCAGAAACAAGACTAGGATTTTAAATTATATGTTTTAATATTTTAAAGTTAATTATGTTGTATATTTATTATGTTGTGAAGCCGCCCTGAGCCTGGCTCTGCCTGGGGAGGGTGGGGTATAAATCTAATAAACTAAACTAATAAAATGTGAAAAAACCTGAACAATTAACCAGTAATTCATGAAACGCTACTAGATTTCAAGTCCTTTTACAGATAAGCAGCTGGGGGCAGGGCTAAGCCCCTGGACGGCAAGTCCTCCCCAAGAAAATATCAGCTATTGAAGCTCTTTGGCCTCAGAAAAATGGCATAAGAGTAAAGAATTAAACCCCTCTCCCCAGCCTGAATTGGGGTTTCTTAGACTTGCTATCTATTATAAAACACACAGGAGATCAAATCATGGATCTTCCAGCATTCTGTCTGATTTAGCTCTGAAAGACCTTTAAGAGGCAGCGAAGCCTTAGGCCTTATGTCTCAGACTTAGCCATGAGCAGCAGATCCACCACCCAGGCTTTGCGCAAGCATAGGCACAGTTAACTTAGGAGTAATTACCACCAACTGCCTAGAACCTTATAAATTCCCAACAAATTCTACACAGCTTTCCTCATTTTGTCTGCTGTATCAGCAAGGCACAGCCAAAGTGGCCATGTTCCTACAACCTTTTAAAGAAACACAATTATATCTAGCAGAAGCTCTTTGTAGAAGAAGCAGAACTGCATCCTTCTGACAGCGGGAAGTTAAGAACATACCGGACATAGAAGTGGAAAGACTAAGTAGACAATCACCCTCATGGTAAAAAAAAAGTTCCTATGAACTATACGATATTAACTTTACTAGGTTGCAACCTACACTCAGCTAAGGGCAGCATTCTTTGTTAGTGCATGGTGTGTCCCACCACTGGAGAATGACTTGAATTAGCAGGATGTGACTTGCATTGGTAGATGGGCCAGGTCTAGCTGAGCAGTGCAGTCAAATGCAATCCATTGTCTTTACCCTCTAAATTTTCTCTACTTTGTGTATAATTATAAAAATGCAGTGGCAAAATCTACACAATGCAGGCAATGAAGAGAAGAGCAGTATTACCACCTTCTCCGATTTTGTTATAAACTCACTTGAACCAGAATTTTTTTCTCTCTTGCAGTGGAACCAAATTGAATTCTAAACCGTTGTGAGTATTCTCCTTAGATCCAGGCTTAAATGGATCTCAGTGATAGAGGAGAGCCATATTGTATTGGTGGCAACTGTTCTTTGCCAAACCATTAAGATTTCATTACATACTAATGGCATAACAAATCCCTCATACAGCCACTCAGCAACTGAAGGCTCTTACCACAAGAGTGCGTAGGCAGAGAGTTCCAGCAGGGGCACGAGGGTCCAGGGCAGCCACCAGATCCCACACTTTAATTTTCCTGATGACAAAAGAAAGAAAGAGAGGTAATCAAGATCCCACTGGAGGGAAAGCAAACACTTTCTGAGATCTGAAGTTAGCCATCAAACACAACTCAGATGATAAATCCAGTTCAGGGGCAAAAAGAATAATTTAAGCCTTGCAACTCGATTCCCCCATTCTCTCCTGTGTAGAGCTTAGTGATCTTGATGGAGGTGGAAAGTATATGGTGACAGAAAAATCAACTCAAAACTAAAGCGGCGACATTGACTAAAGAAGAAGCAATGAGAAAGGTTACTCTGTATTATACTGTGACTTCGAAGCAAGGAGGCAGCAGTGTAAATGTGACATGATCAAATGTACACCTAACCTTCCAGCCCCTTCTTGAAATGCTTGGTGACTGCTGTGGTTCAGCCTGCCTCCTAACCTGTGGCACTTTACACCTACAGTTACATTCTGTTTGTGGAAGTATTTCTTATCCTCAAATTCTTAAACAGCCTGGCCACAATACAACCAAGAGACTGTCTTTTCCCAAATTGTATTTTCAATCTCTTGTCTTATTGCAGTTGTATTCTTCTTTCTGCTTGGGGAAAGGTGCACTGTGAAGGTAAATGAGTACAGCAGCCAGCCTGCCATGATGGCTGGCCAATTCTGAACGGACAGTTTTCATTCTGCAGAGTCCATAATAAATTTGAACCAGAACACCACAAATAGTTCTGTAAGTGAGCAGGTGATGGGCACAGAAGTTCAAATATAAGAAGATGGGAAGGAGGCAGACTAGCTTCAAGTACTCTGAATCTCTGTTGTACTCACTGTTTGCACTTATGCTTAGCTAAGGTACATGGTGCCAAAGAAGAATATGAGATGTGCATGTGTTCTTGTACAAAGAAGAAACAGACATGTACAATAGAAACATAAACGGTAAAGCAGGTTTGTTCATAACTGGACTGGATTTCCACAATGACTAAAAGTGTGTCTACCCATATCTCCTTTTTCTAATGGAGAGTTAAAAAAAGATCAATGAATTTGTTCCCAGATAAGAGGTAATCAATCTAACAGGAGGGTTGGAAGAACTTGTTCCTGTAATGACATGAGGTCAAGTGAACAGCAAGCTTGATTATTATGGCAGGCAGTAAGTGATACAGTTTGGCCAAGACCTGCAGATATTTTATTCCTTCCTGCTTACATTACTATAGGTATTTCCTCCTTCCAAATTTTGTAACTGAATGGGGAAAATTTGACTTCCACTAAAAAAATAAAAACAAATTGCAGACAAGTTCCTTGATAACAGTAGGGTGCTGGTCCCATAAAGTGCTTCTCACGCTCCAGTATTCGGTGCATGAATCACAGAAAATGTGGTGTAGAGTGGGTTGAGAGAGGAAACAGAGAGACCAGTCCTCCCCCAATTCTTACCCATCGTATGCCCCGCTGACTATCCTCTTGTTATCAAAGCGTATGCATCTCACCAACTCTTCATGGCCTTCTAGGACCCGCAAACATGCCCCACACTCGATGTCCCATAACCTGGGTGAAGACAAATCAAACAACTGCCATTATGTAGCGGTTTGAAATTTTTCATGAGAAATGCAAGTTTTTAATCAAACCTACCTGACTCAACCAAGGGCTGGAAGGACTTTCAAATGCTCACTTTCCTTCTGAATCCAAACTCTAACCCAACTATTTTTCTTTACTGCCTCTGACTCACTGCTTGCATGGTGTTTTGGACTGGATGAAGGCTAACAATCCATAGGAGAATCCAGACAAAACAGAAAGAGAGACAGGGGCCCACACAATCTTGAAGTAGAGTAAGACTGCCTCTTCTGGATTGGGTTACGCTCTCTTTGAAGGAGAGGGTTTCCCCCCTCCCAAGTTACATCAGTTTCTCAGAGGACATAGACCCTGCTTCTGTCAACCACATCTTGATCACCTCTCAGAGTGATTTATTTAAAATATTTATAGGCCCAACTTTCTCCCAGACAGCTCAGACCCAAGGCGGATAACCAAACAAAATCATTTTAAACAACAGAATACAAGGACAATCAATAATTAAAAAGAGCCAGTAAGTTTAATAAATCATAAAATCATAGAGGGTGGTGCCGAGTTGTTTTCTGCTGCCCCAGAAGGCCGGACCAGAACCAACGGGTTGAAATTAAATAAAAAGAGCTTCCGTCTAGACATTAGGAAGAATTTTCTAACAGTTAGAGTGGTTCCTCAGTGGAACAGACTTCCTTGGGAGGTGGTAAGCTCTCCTTTCCTGGAGGTTTTAAAGCAGAGGCTAGATGGCCACCTGTCAGCAATACTGATTCTATGACCTTAAGCAGATGATGAGAGGGAGGGCAACTTGGCCATCTTCTGGACACAAAGTAGGGGTCACTGGTCACTGGGGGTGTGGGAGGGGAGGTAGTTGTGAAGTTCCTGCATTGTGCAGGGGGTTGGACTAGATGACCCTTGTGGCCCCTTCCAACTCTATGATTCTGTGATAAACATTTACTGATCCCTGCCCTCTAAATTGTAACACTGTAAAACGTTCAAATAGCCCCAAAAGCTCTCTTAAAGGATTTGGACTTACTGCCCCTTATGAAAATGCTAGAGGGATGAATTCCACCTTAGTTCATCTGGGAGACTGTTCCACAAGGCACTCTCATTTTATGATCACTCTACTGGTTGTCTACATGTTTCTTGACCCAGAGTGACCATAAAATGAGAGTAGTATGTTCCACGCAGCCAGCATGTGATAATGAATGGGCTGCTGTATTCTACATCAACAGTTTCTGAGTGGACTTCAAGGGCAGCTCCATATAAAGCATATTACAGTAATTGCATGTTTTGATTACTGCTGCATGGATCAGCTGTAGATTACGGCAATGCACTGTACACTGAATTACCCCTGCAGTCTAATCAGTGCAGATTGTAGCTGTTGGTTATAACTGAAACAGGTAATAAGGAATGCATTACACCAATTTGTACCAGCGACAGTGTTTGTTATTTTGCTTCTGGACCTAAATGAAGGTGCTGGTCATTCAGTCAAAAAATCCTCAACATACAAGTTGTTCATGGAGATCAGAGTCCTGCATCCACAGGAAATTAGTGTGCAGAGCAGGGCCTATTGTGTGGTGGCCCTGTACTGGTAGAATTCTCTTCCTAACAAGCCTCCCACCGGCTACTTCACCGTACCACAATTTCTCCCACCCAGTTTTTCCTTTATACATTTTAATATATTCATTTCTACACTGACTGGCATTGTTCTGTGTTGAAGGCCTGCTACTTGGTGCATGATATTCCTTATTTAATTGACTTGACTGATATTGTTTTATTTATTGCACTGAGAAGCTTTAGCTGGAGCGATGGTTTAAAATACTTCTTGAAAAAATAAATTATTGCTTTAAGGTTCATGGTCTCCACATTTTTGCCTGGATTACTTAATCCCCCCCCACACACACACAAGGACTGCAGCTAAGAATCAAACTTGATGTCATGGCAGTGTCAATTCTGGCCATGCTAAAGTGAGAGGATTTAAAGCACAGAATGGTAGAGACGAAAGTTCTCCCTCCCTTCAAAACTGCTTAGCTCTCATTCACTTTTCTTCCGTAGTTGATTATCTTTCAGTCTTGGAGACCGACCAAGTAAAAAGAAATGGCTAAAGCAGAAGGGTTTTTTTTGGGGGGGGGTGTAGGTGGAAGGAGGGCTTAGCTCTCTCTGCCAGCCCTCCTCCTTCCACATATAACTTCAGTGAACACTTGACGTTACACATGTGTCTGCCACTTTAATGTCTAGTTTGTCCTAAACTTGCAATGGAAATTCCATTCTTTGGCACGCAAAGGCCCATTTTCCACTGGAATAGAAAGAAGGTTGCTCATAAGGAGGAGAACCATGTGTTTCTGTGTGGAAAGAGGTTTACGTGAAGAAGTTCCAGTATCTTACAGGCTGATTTTTTAACCTTCACCTTAAGGGCAGTTATAATTGCAGCTGACTATGTCCATGTTTAGAGAGCCAGCGTGGCTCTCCTCCCCAAACAAAAATGGATGTTACCAGCATAATATGTGAAGTCAGCATATGTAAGTATATTTGGAAAAAAGTTCTGAAGAACTTGAAAGCTTGCACTCTGTTTTGTGTCATTTTGGTTGGTCTGACATGGTATTGCATAGATTTTGTCATTATATCGGTTTTAGTGGCATCACAATGGTTTTACTCCAAGCCTTGCCTTGCATCCTGATCACTCCTGTTACCCCTGCAATAGGGACTGCACTATCGAGGAGGAAAAACTGGTTTTCTAGCTACTGCTCATTCCTGGCCAGCTACGGAAGAGTAACATAGTTTTAATTCAATACCACTTTGGAAAATTTCAGTGCTAAGCCTCTGAGATATAACCACATTGTTCTTTCCAGTAAACAAAAAACCAAGTACATATTTATTTAGCAGTTCCACCATTACCATATACCTTACTGCCAAACACTTCTTTTGCCCCAACAGTGTGAGGTGCTGTACAGAACACTGCAGTTATGCAGTCCCTGCCCAGTGGGTCCACAATCCACATTTGACTGACACAACAGGAACTGAAGAAAAGGACACCTCATCAAAATTTTCAGCACCATCCCTGAGAAGCACATAGGCCTGTTTTGAATACTACCCAACCTGGACTCTGCTGGGATGTACTGCCAACCTCTGCAAAATTCTAGCACAAGGATTTTATTCAGTGTAAGCATAAAAGTAATTGTATTCTTCTTTAAATTTATAACCATATTGACATTTATATTTGCTGGTTATTGCTATGTATGGTATTGTAGTTGTTTTTCTAAGCCCTGTAATGTTTAACTGTTTCCTGCTCAGATTCTATTGATGTTTGTGCCTTCCCCATTTACAGCTTCTGTTGTTACGCAAGGACTATAGGTTTGTCTATCTTTCTTTTTAAAATCCAAAGAGCAGGCAGGCTTCTTGCTACAGTGGAACATCTGACCCAAGTTCACCATATTTAACAAACACAATTCTCCCACAAATACTGGTGCTCTTATCAGCCTTCGGTTTAGTCACACCTCAAAGTCAACACCACAAAGTGAGCATTTCTTCAAGCAAAGCTGTGGTGCTGTTTACAATCCCTTTGATCTTTACAAGGCGTTAAACAGAATGCAGCTGGTGAGTGAAGGCGATAATTGGTTAATGGCTTCAACTGCCCCATCACAATTCCCCATGTCTCTTATTTAAATTGTCGGCTGCAGCACTCTGATCTGTGTGTTTTTCATTACTCATGTTACTGCAATTACCCTCAGTAACTAGCTTTCTCTAAAGCTATACCAGTCAATTACCAGCCTCTAAAGTCCCTTATCGAAAGGATTTGTTTCTTTGTTTTGTATCTTTATTTGGGTACTGGTGGCTTGGTACATCTGACCTTGAACCTAAAGAATTACACACAAAGAAGAGGAAAGACGATACTATTAATTAGACCTACCTCCGCTGGCCGGACTAAAGGGATCCCCTTACCAGTTTTTAAATTTCAGCAAACTCACTAAACTTTACAATTTTGGGCTGGCAACAGCAACTGTATCTGCTTTTTAAATTGCCCATGGCATCAACTAGAACAAGGCTGTCAACACATTCCCAATGGAGAGTTGATGCTGAAATGGTAATGACCATTAACTGAAAGAAACTCCTAACTGAAGCAATGTACACATTGGGCTAACACTGTCTGTTGTGAGAACAAAAAAAATGCAAATAGAACCAGAGTACCAGGCGATTATACTGAGTTCCTCCTAGCTTGATCCTTTATGTTGGTCATTTTAAACTGGACCTCCTGTCAAAGTAAATATCAACAAGAAGACTGGACAAGGAAGCAGGTTGAGTTTTCTGTAGAGAAAACTCATGGCCATAGCACAGCCAGAGGGCTTAAGACTGGCTTTCTAGGAATGGGAGAGATATATGAAGTCACTGGTTACAACTTGCTGAAATCTGACCAATCAATGTTAGTTTAGTTTTTCACTGGTATCTGTCATGCTACTGAAAGCTATCAAGTCCCATCCAAGGGACACTATTTGAAAGGCATTTCAAAAATCCTCAGTGCCTTATACATAATGGATTAAGGTTTAGACTGTTTCAAATAAAGAGAGAGCAAGCTGACTCCATGACTCCTAGCCACCTGTTTCAAATGGAGCCTGAGGCCAAACACCATAAGAGAAGAGCTTAGTTGGCAAGATCCCAGCAGGATTCGGTGCTGGATTAAAAGCCTCTTATTGCAAATCCAGCCCTTTAAGTAGACACACAGACCAATTTAAAGGATCATGCTAGGAACTATCCTACACAACAGCCCACAATAAGCTCTTTCATGTACTACGTTTTGAGAAAACAACCATTATAGCTTTTAGTTTAAAAAAAATCAATGGCAGCTGTACTTTAAAAAGTCCAGATTAAATGAAACAATCATATAAAATTAAATTATATACTATTCTCAATTGTTTGATTAACGACTGATGGATGGGTTTGGAGCTTTTTGAAGCTTTTCCATGATGAAAAAGAGACAATTTTACACAAGTGTTTCATTTCTTCTCATTCTGGTGTTGGGTCTGTGGTCATTTTAAGCACGAATGAAACATGGGGTAGAATCTGGATTACTGAGAATGTTCCTGAAAGGGGCTAAGATGCTTCTTGCAGTGCTGTCCACTGCTCGTGTTGTTCCTGAACCCACTGAGTACTTTCACGCTTGAGCCTTCCAAAATATTCTAACTCCCGCAAAGCCTCAAAAGTTTAACTAAAACATAAATTAAACATTATTGAATTCAAGGTGGCCTTAGAGTCTGTGGTTCATTGAAACTCCTAGGTACGCCCTCCATCCAGCCTCTTTCACACTGGATAAAGCTACCTCTCAGGCCTGGTCTCACACATTTAGTAAACTGAAAGGTCAAAGTAGTAAAACGGTCCGTTCCACGCCATACTGCAGGAGAGGGAATTTGAACACTTCCCTCCCGACGTATAATAGGCTGTCGTTACCATGCATGTGTGTGTCTGTAAGGAGCTGTAGGTTGGCCTAAAGAGAGGCAGTATATGCTCCGCGCAAATGTGGCACTGCTTACCTGATTGTATTATCTGACGAACCACTCACTACTAGTCTATCTCTATACTGTAGACACGCAATGCCTCGCTTGTGGCCATTTAATGTACGCACGAACTCACAGGTGCTTGTGTTCCATACCTGAAATAGAGACACATATATAAAAAGGAAGGGACTGATTATTACCAGTCCAGGGCTTGTGCGAGAAAGACATATACTGTTGATTTTGCCAGAAATCTCCAAGATTTGCACCTTTATAGTTCTATCGCCTGACGCTGACACAATATACTTGTCATCAAAGTCTACCACGTTGACAGCTGCTCTGTGTCCAACCAACACTCTGCGAAGGGTGATGTCTGTTGGGGAGGCCATGTCCCACACGGCAATAGAACGATCTTTGGAGCAAGTCACCATCATGCCGTTATTAAAGCGCAGGTGCAGGACTGCTTCGCAGTGGTGGATCAGGGTGTTCAGCATCTCACCTGTATTCACATCCCACACTCTGTAGAGTGTAGGATAGAGGATAAAATGAAAATAGAGAAAAGGGTGGGGGGAGAGGAGTTATTTTTTAGTGAGCAAGGGTCCACCAATATTTGAGTACATTATCAGGGGGAAAATGTGATTTTACTGTAGAAGCATGCCAAACACCATCATGAAAAGATATGCTAAATAAGCCTTTCCAGCCATCTTTATACCTGCTGAATTAGTAATTTATGCAGCAAGTCTGATATGAAAAAAGCCTTTCAATAATAACCTTATTCCACCTGCCAGCAATTCTGTGCAGCACGGCAGTCTTATTCATATTTAGAACTGAAACTTTAAATAGTGTGAAATTTGCTCATGGAGAATTGTGGCTGAAGTGGTATTTGAATCCAAGTTCAACATCACACATTGGACTTCTGTATTTTTTCAACAGAGCTACAGCGTTTCAGAAGCAAAAATGTCACACAGGTTATTTAGTGGTGTGGAAGGTGCAAGATGAATGACCAAGGAATCGTCTGCTATAGGAAGTGTATGTCTGTGCTTGTGGGTATAATACAATGTCTTGTCTCTGCTCTAGAATTTGGTTTCTGAAGATCTTCATTTTAGTTGTGCTGGCTATTGAGAAGAATATGGTCAAAAGCTACAGAAGGTCAGGTCTCCTGTGTTCTAGATAGCTCACCATCCCTCTGTGGTCTTTTAACCCATAGCTCCTTCAACCCAGACTCTTCTTTGGCAAAATTTCAAGGCTGGCTCTACCAGGGGAAAAATGGGGGTGGATGGGGTAGAAACCTCCTGCAGTTCTTAGCCCAAGATATCTCTACACACTTCAGTCTGGGAGCTGGAACACTTAGGCCTTTTATGCATGGCTGTTTCCCTTGTGGTCACCCCGCCAATGACTTTGGGTCTTTGTTTTGATTACGCATCTGACCATCAGAGGTTGCCTTGCTCTCCCTCTGCATTTCCTAGTGTTTTGCCTGTGTTTTCAAATTTGAGATAAAACAGGTCTCTGAATGCAGGAAAAAGGGGGGAAACATGGGGGAGAGCAAGGTGACCTCTGACAGTCAGAAATGGCTTGAGTAATCAAAACAAAGACCTGAAGTCGTTGGAGGAGTGATGGTAAGGGAAACAGCCATGCATAAAAGGCTTTAGTCTTCCTTGCCTTCTCTCTCCCCATCATCCTTAGGCAACCCATTTATACCTGATAGGGCTTGCTAGAAGATTTCTTCCTCTTGTAAATAATTTGACCCAAGCAACTATGGTAACTGGCAGTGTTGCCTATTCTGAATTCTCATGAGAAGGAACTGTATTGCGCGAGTTGGGGAAGCATGCCTTGTTACAGTGTTTTTAAGGCTGGGGGTGAAAAGGCAAGGAAGACTAGCTCTGGCTCCTAGCCAGCAGCAGTGGGGAGTGGGGTGACAGTTGTGGTTGGTGCCTTAGGCAGCAAAATGTATTGAGCCAGTACTGCACATTCCACTCTTCCTTTTGATTTCTACTAATTTTGAGCCAGATCCCTGACATTTATTCCTAGCAAAGAATTGAGCCAAATATTATGTTCCTTCTACCTCTCTTTCACCCTCCCCATTTTAGGCCATAAGTCTGGAAACTTTTTAGGTATTTAGTGGCATGGGTATTTGTTTGTTTTTTTAAAAATGGCACCTAGGATATGAAATATTTATTTAATCCTGCACAAGTCTGGTACATAAATATGGAATAATTAACATAATTTAGAAATCCATCACATTTTTATCAGAGCCTTCCTTAAAGGAGTTTAGAGTAGCATACATTGTTTTTTCATCCTCCAGTGAATGTAACTTTTTTTAATGTACTGCTAAATTACGACATGGCCTAATGGGATTTTTAAGCACGTTTATATGCATGTTGCTAATCCTGAAATTTAAAATTGCCACTGGTGACTAAAGACTTATTCCTATGAAAGCTTGGGGAAAACAAACAGTATTCCTTTCCATTTATTTATTCAGATATTTATACCCTGCTTTTCTCCCCAATGGGAACCTGAAGTGGTCAACAATAACTTTGTCACCTTCTCCAATTTATCCTCACAATAACCATGTGAGGTAGGTTAGGTTGAGAAACAGTGGTTGGCCCAAGGTGACCTGGTGATCTTCTTCTATGGCAGAATAAAGATTTGAACCTTGGCCTTCCAGATCCTAATCTGACACTCTAACCACTGTACCACACTGGCTTTGCATGCCTTTAATCTCCTTGGCTTTGAGAGTGAAATCTGACTAGGTCTTAGGGAACAAATCCACCCATCCCCACCCCACTTCCACATAGTGGGTGTAGCCAATGCCAATGTAGCCTAAAGTTCAAAACTCAAATTCAGTGAGGAATGCGCTCGGTACTGGTAAACCATTAATAATTCACACTCCACACCTGCTGCCATTTTTAAGATGGTGATAATACTACTTGCCAGTCGGAAGAGGCCACAGATGGTAACAGGGAGAGAAGGTTGCACAGAGAAAATTGCACGACTGAACTCAAATCCAGATGTGCATACCTGACAGTGGAATCTGATGATCCAGTGATGATCACCCGCTCATCGTACTGAAGGCAAAGGACCGATCCTGTGTGCCCAGTCAGAATCCGCTTGCATTCTAGTGTATTCTTGTCCCAGATCTAGGAGGGCAAAGGGAATGGAATGTATTGCCAGTCTGGCTCCTTTTGTTTTCTACAACACAGCATTTTATCTACTAAGGCGAGCAGAACTTCTAAGTGGCACGCAATGCACTTTGTATTCCACAGGCACTTTGGAGCAATATAATGTATCCTTAATATCTCTGTTTTTAATATGAACATAGTCTTTACCCTTCTCATTAGGGAACAGGAAGACTTTAATTACTGAAGGACCAATAACACAGCTAGCAATGAACAATGTGCAAGAAAATGAAGCAGATAATATAGATTTATCATTCCTCTTCAGGAAAGAGGGAGGAAACCTATGCAGTTCAAAAACAAACTTGATTGGGTGAGGCAAAGGACCGATCCTGTGTGCCTAGTCAGGAAGAAGCAAAGCCAGGAAGAAAAGGATTACCCTCACTACCTCTCTCTCCTGCTTTGCCCCTCCCTAAATCAAATTACAGCCACATTCTTTCTGTGACAACATTTTCTCTGCCCCCTTTCCCCCTCGCCATCACCTACTGGGGAGCTCTCACCTTGATGGTATTGTCTCGGAGGCCACTCACTATCTTCTGATCATCATATTGTAAACAATAAACCCCTTTGCTCGTTTCACTCCGGCAGTGGATTCGCTGTAAGCTGTGCCTTCCACACCGCCAGTTTGATTCTATCGTCTGGGGGAGAGAGAAACAATTATAAAGTGTGGAACAATCATCATGGAAATTTTGCAACAATAAAGCCTGCCAGACTCCTGGGACGACAGACACAGCATTAATGCTGAAGCCATTTATTATTAGATAGTCCCAGAGCTTGCTAGAAGTGGGACAGACTCTCCCCACCCCCCGCCCACTGCAGTCTGTAGCATCCACAGTGATGCAAATCCTAAGGGGATTTCAAGACATTCTTAGGAAGGCAAAAGTGCCAGCTATCCATTCCAGAGGTCTTCAACATAGAAGGCAGGCATGTCTAAGGACACAGAGCTAGTTGTCAGTGGGGTGTGACTTCTCCTGAGCCCTTCTACTGTAAGTGGGTCAAAAAGCAAAGTGAAAATCCACTCTTCTCCCCATCAAACTATTTGTTCATCTCCCCTGTGTTGACTGTCAATCTCTGAAGTCTATTAGAGAACAATTTCTGCTCCCTTTGCTTCCAGCTCTTTTACGCACTCTAAATATATGTTCTTCTGGCCTTATTCCACTCCCTTTCTTTGGAACAAGCTCCTTCAGCATTAAGGGCAGTGATGGCACTGACCAATAAATTGTCTTGATTTCGTCTTAGCTACACTAGGGAAAGCTTTGATATGGGAAGATTCACTGTGATGACGTTTCAAAACTGCCGATCAAGAGCGAGGCACTATGAGAAACTGCTTCTGTGGAACAGTTGTCATATTTAATGCATTGTAAGCACTGAAGTGGAAACAGAGATAACCTGGAAGTTGAATGCTCATGATTTATAGTGCATTTGAATTGTAATTGTGAAAATAAGGTTGTACCAGGTCATATATCTTCAATTTTATGCGAATTTATAGACAGGCAGACAGGGTAACCTATCACCAAATGTCTGAGCACTGTTCACTTACAATGAAAGGGAGACCAACTATAAATGGGATTGGTATATGACATCAGTCTTAAGGGACAGTTCATAAGTGATAATCTGTAACAGATATGGCTTCTTTGCACATGCAGTAGGAAGGCACAACCGGGTGTGATATTTGTGTGGGAATTTGTTGTGAATGAAGCAACTCTAAAGAACACTAGTTCAAGTGAAGTATTCCCATCCCACTCAAGCTGACTGCCTCCAACATTTTCTTTTCTCGCTCTTACCTCAATATCCTGTATAATTTTGGGATAAAGTGCTCTGTAGAAGGAGTTTGGTGGGGCTATTCCATCAAGTGGCTTGTTTTTAAATAGATATTGCCCCCTAAAAGAAAACAAAATAAGCAGCACTGATTATTCAGCTGTCTGGTCTGTTTATTTTGTGCAAAGATTTGGGAGACATTAAGAGGGGCATCTTTCCCACCCTCTGACACCCAACACTACTATCTTTAGACATGTGGCAGATTCATAGACTAGGAAGCACCTAAGTGCATATACAGAGCCCCCGCCCCCCTGTATTTTAAAGGGACATGGTGAACCTTCCCAAGTGCAAATGGGGATGGGGTGGTGGTGAGGGACCCAAACTGACAGCAACAGGAGAAGGCTGAAAAAGCCTGCTACTTCCCCACAACATGATTGTTCAAAAAACGGTAGGCAATTAGCAGTGCATTTTACTGCTGATTCTAGCAAACATCACTGGATTCTTCCTCAACTTAGCCTTGATGTGAAATCCACTTATCTCACGCCAGAATTTTGTCAAAGAAAAGGGGAGGGGGAGGGAAACAACAACAACCCAAAACCCATCAGCAAATTGCAATCACTTCCTGCTGTGCAACAACAAAAAATTAACTCTGCATCCTAAAGTTAAGGAGCCACCAAATACTGTGCGGAAACTAGTAAATCCCACCATGGGTGTACTAACCATTCTTCAGCCTGGCAATGTGCCTTGTGAAGCGGAGATGGGCACAAATGCCTTAGAGCATACTCCTGGCATCCGAGGCATGGCATTTAGCTTAGGCGAGCTCTCGGCTCTTCTGTCTGCTGCTGCACTTCAACAATACACACTGACAAGTTTTTTCCCCCTATGCTTCTTTCCCTTATGTTGAAATTCTGTTGAAAAGCATCAGTATGAAAGCTCCCTTGCGCATCTGGGAATGTGTAGGGTAAGGCTCAGGATCCAACAGTTCAAGACCCCCTGACCCCAATGAAGGTTTGACTCTTGCATGGTTATATCTAACTCAAACCAGGGTAAAAACTTAATATTTTATTCCAAAATTTAGCTTTGGATTTCCCAGATTACATTATAGACAATGGAAAAAGTTCTGTCACTATCCACCTTGACTAAGTGGCTCTGTTCTGGGGTGCAACTCAGCACCATATCTCCCATCCTCAAAACAAGTTCCCTTCATCACACTATAGTGTGACTGGGGGGTGGGGGACAAGAATGTCATCTGGCAAGTTATTCAGCAAAAACATGAGTTCTTTACTGCTGTGAAGAACCAAAACTGTAAAACAAAGGACTGACATTCCCAATGATTTATTTCCAGCATGTTTACAAGTTATGCTCAGGTATTCTAGCATTTGGGGTTTTGTTCTCTATTTTATACGAACAAAAACCCTTTGGGGTAGGCTAGCCTGACAGTCTGTGACTAGCCCAAGGTCAACCAGAAACCTTCCATGGCAGAGTGAGGATTCAGACCTGGGTCTCCCGGATCCTATAGTCGGATACTCTAACCAGTACACCATACTGGCTCTTGTATTATTATGTTAATTTGTTGGAGTTTTTTCGGTGCTTGGAAGAATCATGGAGCACAAAACATTAGGATAATATTAGGATATTTATATATTACTTTGTAACTGAAATAAATCAGTCTTCTTAGATTGGTAACCCGTAAATTAGTTGAATTAATTAATTTAATCATGATGAGGGAAAAGACAGATTTTTTAATATTAAATTACCGGGGGGGGGGGGGGTTGTGTGTGTGTGAATCAACTGAATATAACAGCCTCCACGATTCAAAATCTACCAGTATGGTCTTGTAAACCATCCTCCCCCATTGTGCATGTAGCTCAGCATCCCATTATAATTATGCTACAGTACCCACTACAGACTGACACAGATGTAGAGATGCTCCTGTTGCTACAGTGATTTGTCCCTAGTGAAAATCAAAGACAGCTCTAATACTGAACTGCTATCCAAGAACGTATCATAATTATTTCATTCCCTACTTCCCAAGACGCAAGAAGGGGTATGTATAATTTCCCCCCCATTGTATTGGGGAAAAGAAGTTTAGGAAAGACATTGCTGTTAGAATCCTGAAGGTGCGCAGAAGCAAAACATTCCCATTACGGCCCACTCACTTTGCCAGTGTGCTGTTTTGTGTGTAAACTATGAGCCACCAAAAACTGCACGAGTGGAACTCAATGGCATCAGAGCTGAAAAAGATCTCACTCCTTGGTCTAACTGGGTCCATATTGTTTAACTATGGAAAACAATACTTAGGGGCAGAAAGAACTGTGTAAGTAATTGCAAACAAAGCAAAAACTCAACAGGTCATTGGGAAAGGTTAAGGAAGTACAATGGTACAGGAACACTACTGTTCTCAAAGATGAAAGAGTATGTCCTAGTCCAGATTTTTGTTCTGAATATTTGTAATGCTCCTCGGTAGCCACAAATGCAGTCTTTCAAATGTAAGTTGGTGGCAGATATTACTCCAGTGTGTAACACAAGATGACCTCATGATGTAGCCAGTTTGCCACCCAAACTGGAAATCAACACCAATTTCAAAGCATTACATGGTTTGTAATGCTACTGGAGCACAAAGGTTGGTATTTGACAGGAAACTGACTATTCTTTACTTCAGGTCTGGAGATGCAGCAACCAGTGATGTGGCATGGTTCAAATATAAGGATTTAATCATGGCTTTGCTACTGTTGAGATCAGCCCAGGGAATCCCTCAAGCTTGTGTGTACCCTCCTCATCCTTGTTTGCAGAGAAGAGAGCAAACCATAATTTGTGGACGTGATGTAACAACAAACTGTGGGTTGCCACAGGTTTGGAAGTCTTTCATTAAGTGTGCAAGAGGGGAAGAGGGAGGGGTGGCATAGCAAGAACCCAAGGATTCCACAGATTTGTTCCCTTTATAAGTGACCCATGCTGAGTCTCATTTGCTCAACGCTGCCCTGGAACAGGTACTTTCAGTAGTCAGTACTAGAAAAAGAGCTGTCGTTTAGATAGTTTAAAAGTTTTAAAAATTTCAAACATTATGTCTTGATAATCTGCTAAACTACAGCATACTGTTAATGTCAAAACCCTTAACGGAATTTGCACTTGCATGTTTGTGATTTTATTTTTTTTAATAGCTGTTACAATTCCTTAGCTGTCACTGTTGTCTCATTTATAAAACATTCATAACCAGCTTTCTCACAGACAACATGCTAGGGAGGCCTCTTGGATGGAAAATTATGTATTAAGGAGATTACCCCAGAGAGGGAAGCATCTAATGAAATGTTAACAGAGCTTCTCTAGACTTGGGCAAGTCCTGCATAATGGAAAGACTGCTCCATCTGATTAACTAATCGGTGTTTCGGTGTGCCTATCTTCAGCGGTCTGTATTCTGAGATTGATAACTAAAGATTAAACTGATCTCCAATTGCAAAAATCTGCTGAGGAAAACAAAGTGACCAGCTGTACACATAACATGTGAAAATGCATCTACCTTTCCATTCAAAAAGGATACTAATTCTTGTTAGATTTCAGCATGAGATTCTCTTAATAATGGGAAGGGAAGATACTACACACAACCGACCACTCAAGAAATGAAAAAAGCTGCTGCATCTTACCTGGGGGAATTGGGGGTGGTGGTGCTGGAGTAGCTGTTTTTCAACCAAATGACATAAAAACTGCAGGGGAGCTAGTGCTGCTTGTCCACTAAAGACCCCCCACGCTTCAAGCAAATTGGACAAAGGGGTCCAATTCTATGGGTCCATGAAAAAGTGCCCCCACCATCCTACTTACAGGGACAAAGACCGGGAGGAAAAAATGGCCCTGGAAAATGGCCTGACCCCCACAAAGGATGGAGGGAAGGTGAAGGAGCCAGCCAGACCTGCAGCTCTTCTGGGAGCCACCTGAGACTTGTGCCAGCTGGGAGCCACCTTCCTGTGCCTGGGAAACATCTTAAAGGGGGAAAGATAGGCCTGGGATCCTTAAAATGCCAGCCCCAGATATTCCTGAATATTTCCAGAAATACATTGGACCTGGACACTAGTATTCCTGAGAATCCTGAACACTGCTCCAGTTACCTGAATATACCTATACAGTATTTTGGGGTATATATTCAGACCGAATATTTCCGAGCACACATCCCTACTCACACATTTTTAGGTAATATAACTTGCCACACTGAAGGCCATGCTATTAATAGAAACAAGGTATCACTAGCACTTATTTACTTTACGGATCAAGGGGAAAGTTGCATATCAGACGTCCTTACCATCCTCTCCGCTCTGCCAAACCCCTCCAAAGTGAGTCTGTCCGGACCATTCTCTCAATCAGCTTCTTCCACAACATGCCATCTGACGTCACCCGATACCACTCCTTACATACCAGCTCAACAGCACACAATGACTTGGCGTCCAGGTATGATAAGATATTTTCAGCAATGTGATCCAGGCCTCGGGCTGAAAGAAAAAGTAAAAGCAGCCCGCCATTACAGGGGGAGTGCACCAGGAGCACATGTCCGTTAAAGATACATTTTCATCCCCATTGTTGCTTGTTCTTGATAGTGCAGTGCAGAGCTGGGGTGACTGAGCAGAAATTGGTCTCTTGTGAAGTTCAGATACAGCAGCTTCTTTTGGATAAGAAACAGCAGAGCATTAAAGATGATAAAAGATCCAGCAATTTGGTCTGATCTATTTCTGCGGATTTTAGCACTAGGAGGATGTTCTGTGGAGGGCTTTTCTTACTCGGTGATACAGCCCCCCAAATCTTGCTATATTAAGCCCATTTCTCATTCTGCTGCTACAGCTGTTCTTGTACTCCAAAAGCTACTTTTGCTAAAACAGGAGCTTTTTGATGCAATGAAGAATAGAAAACATATATATTCCTAATGTGCAGCCTGAAGGAAAGTGGTACCTAAAAACAGTATTTGGGTGTGTGTGTATATGCACAGATGTGCGGCGAGGCTGCCTGCACATAAAGAGAGAAAGAGAGAATGAGCAAAAAAAGCAGTTTTACTGGTGTTATTTATTTTGCCAGGTAGAAGAAAGCATGCAACAAATACTGCAAGTTGCAATAATTTGCCAGTCTAGCAATTAGAAGAGACTGAGAGAGTGTCTCACAAATGTTTGGAAGGAAGGTGACAATCATCTAAAATATAAGGGCACTGCAGCAATAAGCTGGTTAATACCCCATAAGCAGATATGTGATATGAATGTGTTGACTGGATTCACCATGGGTTGCTCAAACTGGATGGGTTCCTTCATTAAACTCACTACCTTCCACTCAAGCCTAATCAGGCAGTAGCCTCAGAATAGCAGGCCTATAAAATAAGATGGTTCCACTAATAAAGCTTCACTTGACTGCTGTTGTAATGCATCAGAGACAGAGGTAGTTGAGAAGGCATTTCTCTTTTGACAGCTGCATTTTGACAGACATGTAAACAGGCAGATGCTGTGTCAAACAGGGAAGCAGGAAGCTTTACCTAGGTTACAAAATACATGCATTTAAAAAAAATGCACCAGAAGATTGCAGAGAATCTTGGAAGGACACATGGAGTGTTTGTATTAATGTAGCTCCTATGTTGGCATAGTAGGGAGGCATTTCTGCAGCCACGCATGTAACCCTACCCTGAACCTAACTATAGGGGAAGGAAGGGGCTTTAAGTACAGGAGATTCAGACATAAATTGTCCAAATTAGAGGTGGAAATTGCCTTTCTGTAATCTCAGTGAGAGCAAGCAGAGTCAGGAGGGAGACTCAATACCCCAGTTATAGGCCTTATAGAGAGGCCTGATTCTCACTTATAACAAGGTGAGAAGAGAGCATACAGGTGGAGATCATTTTGATACATGGGAAGCACTGGATTCCTGAGGCTTGAATTTGAGCAGAACTGCACTCACATAAGCTCTGTTACATTATAATATACATGATTCACAGATGATTCTCAGTAATCTGGAATGCAAACTGGGCACAGGAAGCAAGCAATATGCCTTTGCAGGATTCAGAGAAGGGGGCAGATCTGAAGTGTGATGTAGTACTTAGTGTCAAACTGTGACTTGGGAGACCCAGGATGAACTCCCCACTGAGCCATGAAACTCACCAAGCAACCTTGGGCTAGTTGTTCACCTTGTGGGCTTGTTCTGAGGCTAAAATGAAGGAGAGGAATATAATGTGCATCCCACCTTGAGCTCCTTAGGAGGAAGACTGGGGTGCAAATATAGTAAACAGATTAGTTTTCAAACTAAGGAGAAGCTGATGCAAAGAAAAGGGAGATCATCAGTGGGAACAGTGGGCAATTCAGAGGTTGTTGTGGTATCTAGTAAACATGAGCTGATTCCACATGCAGGAAAATGAGTGGGTGGATCATATTTTGGAATTAATCCCTATGATAAAAGCTCCCTTCAAATAGAATTCCAGTGAGACAGGGGAAAAAGTTTCTACTCCTTCTCCTTGCTTGTTGTGCTGATTTGGTTTTCTATTTGTAGGGAGGGTTTTATGCAAAGAAACGTTAAAAACTGGATTCCACAACTTGTATTCTGAAGTGGCACATTCTATAACATGAGAGCTCTTCTACCTCACTCACACCTCATTCTCTTGCATGCGTGAACTTGGCCTTGGGTATTCTGAGTGGGCAGATGATTGTCAAATCTCTTTGCAAGACTACTTTAGCTGTTCGATCAAATCCACCCTTGCCCATTTTCACTTGGGAAAGGGGCAAGCATTCCCGATTAGCATTACAGGCAACTTTTCTTGGTTCCAAGTAAAAAGCCACTGAACATCTGCAGAGATCAAATGCTCTTTTTCTTGCTCCTGTTACAGCCACCCACAAGACTAAGCATCATATGTCGGGGCAGAGGAGGAGTATAGGAAGCGGTAAATGCATTTTGGGCTGACTGAGGTCATATGCCTACACTTAAGCAGACAGATGCACAATGAAGCCTATCAGATGATTCTTATCAAAGTTAATGCAGGACATCATGTATTCAGCCTCTGCTGCTGACGGTAGACAAGCAAAGAGCCCCATAATGAGCTTCTCATATATGAAAGTGGTGTAACTGCATGGCTGTTCATTTCTTTCATGGTCTTTGGAAAAATTCATTATGCATTACTTTTTAAAAAATAAAATGTGACTTTATCTCACAGCTTTGACTTTACAGAACGTGGGTACAGTGGTTCTTGAAATACAAGACAGTGGGGAGAAGCGGGTAAGCAAGGAGCTGAAAGAAGAAAGATGAGATAAGAAAAAAGTGGAGGTAAACATAGGATGTCTCTCTGAAAGGAAGGGCTCAAGAGGTTTTTAAAAAAATAAAGAGAAAAATCAGTAGGGAAGAAGACGAAAACCCAACAAACTATATCTGTACCAATCAATTTGAAGGCATGGCATAGTTATATAATACAGCAACAATTATCTTGCACTGTGCATCACAATTGTGGCAAGGAAAAGTCATCTCTGTATGCCACAGAACACTTCTGCTTTAGTTTCCTCACCTGTAACTTCTAAATATTGAAGAAATATGTATAGGAATGGGGACTTTATGATCCCATTCTAAACGCTACTCAACTCTACGATCCAAAAGACCCAGTTCTTTAACTGAAATGGGCATGCGTGTCAACTGAAAAGCAACTGATTCAAATCACAAGGCCACTAAAGAAAAACTCATAGAACATAAATTTTGTGGAGTCACAGTATTCCCAAACGATGAATCCTTTAACAACCTCCAAAGAGCAGTTGTCCAACAGATACAAAGGAGAAAGTACTATAAGTCAGGCTGATGAGAAGAAAGCAACCAACTGCAACAAAGTTGCAAACTACTGTTTAAGAAACTGGAATAAAAAAAGAAAATGGGATTAGTTTTTTTGTGAAATAGATCATGAACAGCTTGGGTAGAAAAAAATTAAATCCCATTTAAAACTGGAAGTTACTGAACTCTAGTCAGTAACAGATTATACAGAAGGAGTTCCTCACAGTCTCTTGCAAACAGGCTATTAAATACTATCATCCAACATTAAATACTCTCCTCCCCCCCAGCCTCGCTGATCTCCCCATCTAGCCCCTGCTTTGGCACTCCTCTCACCCCCACTATCAACTCTGGGCTCACCCGCCGGGCTGCAGCTAGGCTGGAAAGTGAGCGGTGGGGATGGGGGGATGGGATCCCACCTGTGAGTTTTGCAGACTCCCCCCTTCGACTCTGGGCGAGCCAGTGAGTGAGCGGGGCTGGGGGGGAGGAGGCCTGGAGAAGCGATGGGGGAGATGGGATTCCCCCCTGCGAGTTTTGCAGACCACCACTTAAGCAACTCTGGGCTGATCTCCCAACCTACCCCCTCAGGTGGGCCCAGAGCAGCTGCTGGTGTCCTCCTCTGGAGCACCCGGGCCTGCTGCAGCTTCCTCCCACCACCCATTGCCACCGCCACCAATGCCGGCCTCAGCGAGGCTCCCAGCCTTTGCTGCCAAGGCTGTTACGGCTTCCTTACCCTTCCCCCTTCCTCCTCCATGTGCCCAGGCCTAGAGCACATGCGCAGACAATGCACTTTTTGAAATAATCTGGGAAATTTATCCCCTGCCCTCGGTTTTTCTTTTTTTACTTTTCAGAGTTTTCTGCAGACCCAGGGGATCCCGAAGTCTGCAGAAAAACTGTTGGGGGGGGGGAATGCATGACCCCTATCTGCAGATTTAAGTATCTGCAGGCAGAGGTCACATGTGAGAATTAGATATATACACAGAACCAATTATATACAGAAATAAAAACAGACAAGATCGTGTCTAAGCACAAATAACTGTCCCTGATTTAACAATTCTGGTACTCCTGTGAAAGTGGACAATCAATTATCATCCATCAATCACAAAAAACACCCCACAGACTTTTGCAATATAGCTGAATCTAACTGCCAATGTAATTAAAAAACCTGGGGGGAAAAGCCAGAATGAGTATTCCTCCTTCCGCTGTCCCACTGAAATACCTGGCAGTGCTGTGATGAAGTCCCTCTGGAGCATAGGTTTGAGGTATGAGTTGATATGTCCGTGCTGATAGTGACACATCTGCGAGATGAGATGTTCCACGAATTCCACTTGGTCAGACTCTGACCATTGTTCAAAATACTTGATACACAGCTCCTTCTCCTTTTCATAGCTTGCAGATAGCTTCCTTTGCTTGGGCACAATCATGCTTGAAGTGCCATTGGCAAGTTTTGTCTATTGAAAGAAAGAAAAAAATGATTTTTTGAGTAGAGAATTTGACATCCTTGGAAGATAACATAAGATGCACTTTGAAAACGCTCATCCAGGTGATGGAGAAAGCAAATATATCTGGGTCTTAACTAGCAATATTCAGACTAAACCGCTACCAGGTTCCTGCATCCCCGTCACCAAACACCTCAGCATACAGCTGCCTTTCTAACACTTTGCTTCTAACTGTTTGCTCTGGGGCCACAATGGGCTGCTACTAAAATTAATGCACAATACACCACATATAAGAATGAACAAACTTCTTGGTGCTGATCAGCATAACTCAGAACACAAACACTATAATGTAAGGTCCACTTGCATGGTAAATATTATTCCAGCATTAAGTCCAGTGGCACCTTAAAGATTAACAACACTTATTTCAATTTTTCTGTTATTCATAATCTGCCTTTCATATTGGGACTCATGGATTACACACAGTGAGTCAATACAATATGAGCTTTTGTGGGTCACAGATCACTTCTTCAGAGATACGTGAAGGGAAAACCATGTTGGGAATTCTTACGGAGAAGATGACTGGAACTGGAGCAAGCTGAGGCATAAAGTGAATTGGTGTGAATTCCCCTGAAATTTAAAATTTCATGGTGGAATTCTTACCAAGCCTCTCTGGCTTGGTTCCCCCCTCCCTGATAATCTTCTCCATAATAAGAATTCCCTGCTTGATTTTTCTTTTCACATATGTGAAAAAGGGAGCTGAATCTCACAAAAGTTCATATTCAAAGTTCTAGGGGAACTTGAACAGTATAGTGTCCAGATCACGTGACGTGATGGTATCGCTTTACTCTGCTCTGATTAAACCTCACCTAGAGTACTGTGTTCAGTTTTGGGCACCACAATTTAAGAAAGATATAGATAAGCTGGAACGTGTCCAGAGGAGGGCAACAAAGATGGTGAGGGATCTGGAGACCAAGTCCTATGAGGAAAGGTTGAAGAAGCTGGGTATGTTTAGCCTGAAAAGGAGAAGACCGAGAAGGGATATGATAACCATCGTCAAGTACTTGAAGGGCTGTCATATAGAGGATGGTGCCGAGTTGTTTTCTGTTTCCCCAGAAGGTTGGACCAGAACCAATGGGTTAAAATTAAATCAGAAGAGTTTCCATCTAGATATTAGGAAGAATTTTCTAACAGTTAGAGTGGTTCCTCAGTGGAACAGGCTTCCTCGGGAGGTGGTAAGTGCTCCTTCCCTGGAGGTTTTTAAGCAGCGGTTAGATGGCCATCTGTCAGCAATGCTGATTCTATTGACTTAGGCAGTTCATGAGAGGGAGGACATCTTGGCCATCTTCTGGGCACTGGGTGTGTGTGTGGGAGGTAGTTGTGAATTTCCTGCATTGTGCAGGGGGTTGGACTAGATGACCCTGGTGGTCCCTTCCAACTCTATGATTCTAGGATACTGCTGTTAGAGAGCAGGAAAGAGATCTTCTCCTGAAGCCTCCCAATTGCATGAAGAATTAAGCACAGTGGGGACCTTTTGAGAAGTCCTCTTCCAAGATGCAGGCTAGGGTAGGGCAAGCCTTGATAAAAACAATGCCCTCCTCTGATCTACTGTCAAGAAGAAAGACTTGTCCAAAAGTTTTTGCAGCAACTTAACTTGATTTAGCTGCATGCATTCACTGATAGGAAGACATATTGCATTCCCAACAAAGTGAATTAGCTTCTGAAGTCTCCATGTGCACAACTGAAAGCCATTTACAGTGGAGAACTTTTCCTTCAAAAAAATAGTACACTGAAATATAGTTAGAGAGTGTTAACCTGTATAGCTATATGTCCTGGGGTGTCAAAAACATTAAGGATATTGGAAAAACCAAATACTTCCTTACAATGACACAGGAAAGTGATTCAGCATTCTGATAAACACTTAATAATAGCCGAAAAATAAGCGACTTGCTAAAATATTGTAATGTGTGATGCTACAAAACAAAGGAAACTAATGTCCCAATCCCGTAAACCAGTGCAATGAGGCAACAACTCACAGAATCATGCGCTTCAATGTGCAATTGCGGGGATCAGTTCCACACTGATGCAGCTGCAGCATTTGGACTACTGTACAGACAATGGGTGATTTTGAGTACACAGAAAATCACAGATTGATCTTTATGAATGAGCACCTGTACCCTAGGTAACTGGGAGCTTCAAAAGCTGTATCTTTACTGGGGAGGCTCTACTTGCTTTTCTTTATTATTCAGTTATGAGGGCTTGACATTTCCTATTTTAAAAATGGAAACAGATTTTGTGCATGCCTTCACATACTGCCCGGATTCAGATCCTGACACAATCAGATGCTACACTTTACAAAACATACCCACGTTGATAAGTAGTCTTTCAGCATTTGAGAGACATCATAAACAAAACTGGGTTCTCTATATGTTGAAGCCTCAACAGTCTTTATGGAAATGATAAAACGTAATTCCTTAGCCTAGCAATGCTTGGTTTCTCCATGCACTAATGTTGCTGGTGATGGTCTGGCATTAAACCATGAAGGTTGGACTCTATTGAACACTGGCCTGGAGGGATTCAGTGGCTGTGTTCACAGCAGTTCAGTTGTTTGCAGAACACAAAAACCAATGAAACGCTGGATTAAGATTTAGATAGTTGATAAATGGTGTATTTTATAAGCCTGACCTCATTTCATTTCCCATTTCATTTGCTGCACAGCCAATCTTACAGCAGGCTGTCTTCATCCAGCATGTTTTTAAAACCACCAGCGTCTGCCTTTTTACTTACTCTTTTCTCAAAACCATATGCCTTTAAAGTGTGAACATAAGCAAGAGAAATCAGTAACTTGCAGCAGGGACAATGTTCCTATCAAGTAAACAAGGATCTCTAGATCTCCTACCCTTAATGTCTTCTTTCAAGAGCAAGGGCCAGTTTTTTTTAATTTCTTATTTGCTTCACACATAGTTCGATGTAGTAATGGAACACCAAGATTTCAAAACTGAAAACAAGCATATATAATCCCTGGTATTATCAGGTGGCCCTGGCTCACCTCTTTTTCCATCTCTGAATAAGTAACCATATAAATAATAGTGTTTGTCAATTCTAATGTGCGATTCCACAGAGCAAGACAATACTTGGTAAACAACCCTACCAGTCATCAAGGATTTCACACTGGAAAACTTTGCAATCTCTTATATGTGCAGATAGGGATTCTCTCAAGATAACAAATTTAAATCTTGTTAGCAAAATCCCACCCTCTATTGTTTCAGCACTTATTTTGTTCTTCCTTCGATGTACACTTTCCTTGCATGACCTCAAATGAGACCCAATTGAATTGAGCATGCTCTACTGCTTGGTACTGAGATTGAGGAAATGAATGAAGATCGTAACAATACATGAAGAAGAGAGGGAGTGAAGCACAATTAGAAGAGATGTCTGGAACTGGAAATGCCCCATTTGGTTACATGATGCACTTTTCATAGCTTTGGGCCAGTCATTTCAACCCTCCCTGCTTTTGTTTATGGAAGGTGCTGAGTAGGTTCTAGGCAGTATAACGCTTTATGACTGCCCCCCCCCCCAATCCTAACCCTCACTGCCTGTCTTTTAATCTCTAGAAGAAACCATAAAGCAGTCTTCCCACTCCACTGCCACCTCTAAAGCATTAAAATATTTTAAAATCTCTGTAGAATTTTGGTGCAACTATCAGACTAAAAGACAAAAATCATTTGGTTTTCTCCTGCACAGGCAGGAAGGAGGAAGCTTATAACAGTGACAGAATTGACTGAATCTCTGAAAAACAACCAATGACCCAACTGCTTGTTTCTACAGGTTAAACTAGACATGATGTTTAATCTCTTGGGACCCTAGATCAAAGCATCTCCTAGGAGGGGTGGGTGTGTGTGTGTGTGTGTGTGGAGGGGGTGAACTGGGTTGGAGATATTATCGCCCCCTCCAATAACCATTTTCCAAATCATCACTCTCCCAACAGCTATTTGTCCAAAGGTGTGAATCACATACATGCATTTGTATGTTTTCCATTGGAAGGCAAACAGTAGCTTTGGGTGTACATATATGAGTGGGTGTCAGTTCTTGTTTTAGCTGGTCTCCACATCTTCAGGGGAAAAAGTACTGGTAACAGAAATCAGCTTGGATCCAGCCTAATTTTCCAAGGGCACAAGGAGTTGGGGATTTTCACTAATTTCTCACCATGCTATTACTGGTGGATCCTCTATTCCCCAAGAGCAACATTTTGATGGGTGTTTGGGGCTGCTGCGCGATGGGGAAAATGGCAAAATTTGCCCCCACCACTTGTGCCTTGGAAATCTAGGCAGAATTCAACCCACTAACTGCTGCAATACTGAGTATACATCAACATCTGCTGAGTCCTGTGCCCTTCAGAGCAACTTTTAAAAGTCCTGGCTGTCAGGCCTAAACTATATGATAGTGGCAGGAGGATGGTGACTCACTTACATTTAAACCTTGAGGATAAGGGAAGAGATATAAAGTGACAAAGAAGCATGGCTGCAGGGGTATAAACCCTTCCTATTTTCTCCTCCACAGTCCCCCCCGCCACCGGAACTGTCAGGAACATTATTTGTTTATTTATATGATGCCTCTCCACTGTAAGCCCGAGACAAATCACAACAATATAATCCGTTCCAACAAATCATGCAATAAGGAGCATCTTGTGCTAAGCAGTAACTGGAAGAGATTCCTCAGTCCTCACTGGTCAATACTGCATAGTAGCAGGGCAAACAGGGGACAGATGGCATGATGTTAAGCAGCAACGCCCAACGCTACCCCAAGTTCTTTTCACTCCTGATTCTTAAGGCCTTTTGGGAAAAGGGTATTTGGTGGGATGGACTGCAGGGGGTAGCAGTAGCAGGCAGGATGTGCATTTTGGGACCCCCTATTTCCACTCCCACGCAGACATTTAAAGCATTTTTCACATAAATGAGGCAAACCCATGTTTAAAGACTCCTGCTGTCAAGTGCAGTTAGACACAAGATGTACAAGTGCACAGTTATTAAAAACTGTTAGCTTGAAAGTTTGGAACCCTGTCGAAATGATGATGGATCAATCTGCTTCAGTACCCGTCATCAAAAAGGTATCTCACAATAGCAATATTTCTAGAAGAACCTCAACTTGTTTACCTTTTCCTGCTTCCATTTCTAAGGTGAGATAGGACTGGCTGAGACTATGAGCCTCATTTCTTGCCCTATATTTTTGTTGGGGTTTTTTTGTTCATTTTATTAGAATTCAACCTACAATGCAGCTCTCTGTGCTGCCGAGGTCTCTCAGTGGGGCCTTCTGAAGATAAATCGAACAGTACAGAACACAAGGGCACTCTATTGATCTCAAGAAGGACACAAGATGTTTCTGCTGAGCTGTCTATTGAAAGATCCTTTAGGTATAGTATTTAACATGGAAACCATATTATAGGCACAATAAAGTAGAGAATAAGGTAAAAAGGATTAATCTAAAGTTAGCCAGTACTTGAGAACAGCACATGTTTCATGTCACAAAATTCCATCCCTATGCTTATAGTACTACCAAGAGATAACTAGCTTGATTCCAAATTTCCAATTGTTAAGTCCCATATCATAACCCATGGCAAACTGGCCAAGGTCAACAGAAACATGTGGCTTGACCTAGGGAAGGGGTTATGGCTTAATTCTGTTTGCACATTCTTTGTATACAGACAATCCTAGATTCAAATTCTGGCATCACCTGTTCAAAGGAGCTCTGGTAACAGGATGGCAGAGCATAGTCTTTCCCAATAGGACACTATAGGGTTGCTGCAGGTCTCAGCAGACAGTTCTTAAGTAGATAGACCAAAGGTCTGATAAAATATCAAGCAGCTTCCTATGTTAGTTTGATACTTTGTTTCTTTCACTGAAGTTGCCACTGGTATTACAAGTCATTTTTAAAATCCAGTCATTTGAAATGCAGTAAGGGCACTGCAACATATATTTTAACGCTTTACTGGGTGTGCACAAGCCCATCCACATGCCTAACAGGCTTGCTTGATAGTGGCCATTAGCTGAATATCAGCCGTTGATAGGAAGGGTTAAGGCCAAATGCTTCCCTGTTATATTTACAGGAAGTGTAGGAGGCATAATGGGAATAGCTGTAATGCAAATTATTTGCAGGCAACATGTTTAAATGAACTCACACTATATACCAAGAGATAAATTGCCCAACACATAATGTGAACAAGAGGTAAACTATCCTCAGTGGGTAAGCAAAACATTAACAGGAGGAAACTATAGCTGGAGCCTATAGTAACAATGGAATGGGCAAATGTATTGGGACAGGAAGTTTAATCCCAGAATAAACCACACAAAAACACACACAATTTTGCAAGAATCTATGCTGTGACCCAATGCTGCATACTTTCAATTAAATTAAGGGAAGTGGGAGCTTTCTGGAGCAAAGAAGTTCTGTGCCATACTTCTCTACTGGACTACCAAATTGACAGCAAAAATTAAAAAATGAGTTTTTACCATATTTCGTACACATTTGCCAGAGCTTATGCAGAGCACCTTGTCATTAAACTGATCATGAGAATTTGTACTGTAGCTGCAAACAGTTGAGTTCCCAAGAACAATCTGTCCCCACAATATATTGCTGGGTCCAGTTCCCCTGTAATATTTTCGCTTAACCGGGAAGTATTATACTTTTGGCTACTGGTGGAGGCTACTCCGAGGCAAGCACAATTTACATTAATAGATAATGCACAGCATATTTAACTAGATGCATCTGAGTATTCTGAGAAAATACAGCTTATGCCTCCCCAGTATTTACTCTGGTCCCATAAAGCAGTGCCACACGATTTTATACATCAGGGGTTAAGAAAGCATTATTAACTTTATAATGCAGACATTAACCATCAAGGAACATTTTGCTAGTTATCTCTTGACAGAGGAACCAAGGATTGTCATGTGCTAGCATGTGTCTTCCAAAGAAGCAGCACACTCTCCAGATTTGCACGGGGGAGGGAAGCGTGGACTGCCCTCCCCGTTCTGCGCTACTTGATGCACTTACCTTTGTCTCCATACTTTCCAACACGCTCTGTAACCAGAGCACTTCAAGTGTAAGGTAAGGTCAAGGTCACCCTTGCAGACACTTACTGTGGTCTTTTACACACTGCCCACAACTACAAGGCTGTGTACATAAGGGAGAGCAGCAGAAGGACTGGGGACCTATGTGTTCAGACAATGCCACCATAATGGTCTCACACAATACAGCAATCTGTACATAATTCCAAGACCCCCAGAAGGAATCAAGCTACATCCAATGCTAGCCTTGAGTTCAAATTAAGGCTTTGGTGCTCTAAATAAAAAATACAAATAAAAAAACCAGGATAGAAAATTGTCTCAAACCCTCCTGCATTTCTTATCTAGAGCAGCTTCTGGTCCTTGCTGGTAAACATGATGATCTGGAGAGAGCCACCTTAACAGGGTTTTTTGGATGGGCCCATGTGAAGGGAGTGGGGGGGGGAGGGAAGAGAGGACATAATGTTTAATTATAAGAAATGATTGAAATAGGCAGAGACATACCCCGGGTGCCTCTGCACTGCAGCAAGCTCTAAACTTGTTATCGTTAATGGTTTAAATTTCACTGTGCTAATCATTTCAGGACACAAGCCTTTCTTGATAATCTAATGAATTATTCCAACATCCTTCAGCAAAAAAAATCCTCCATGACAGCACTAATTACAAGACGTTTTCCCAGTGCTTATGTAAAATATGACAGAGCAGCAGCTTAGGGAATTGCAAAAAAACTGCTTCTAATTTCCACTGAGAAACTGACAAACACCTCTCTTGCATCTCTCCCAGCTCTCAAGTAAGATTTAACTTTCTCATTTAGTTAATTACCGAGTGAGGATCATCATTTTCCCGGATCGGAGCGGCACAGAGCCTTTATCGTGTTAACTTGTGAACTTGATCGATGGCTGCTGCTAAAACTTAATAACTTCACCCCCTGGCAAATTGTAAGATAAATATAATAGGAGAAACTCTGACAGTAAAAACCTGCCAGAAATGAGTGCTGTGTTTATGTTTCTTTGCAGGAAGCAAAAAAACCCAACAAAACAGAAACAAAAAAATGAACAAAAAACCTTCAACCAACAGCTTATTACTGGGTGTATGTTACTTATATTTAAAAGACTCCAGGCAGTTAACTTTCTGTGTACTGTTCAAACTTTGCTGAGAAGATAAAAAGCATTAGGGATCCTACCAAAGTAAACGCAGGAAGGGAAAAAGGGAGAGGGAAGGGTAATGCAGTTCTAGGGAGGGGGGCCGTGGAAGACAGAATACCTTGGATACTGAAGCTCTTATGGCCTTGAGCAAGCCAATTCTGTTCCCCCTTCCCCCAGATTTTTTTTCTCAACCTTTTGAGGGCAATGAGCATGCTCAGTCCTTTCTTGTTGAATTTTTCCCTTTTTAAAAATTATAAGCTAATATTTTCTGCATGATAGTGAGTTCCCCATATATGCACAAATCTTGTCTGTAGTTGGAACCGGTTTGCTGTCTTTATGACAGGCACTTGACTATGAAGAGGGAACAATCTGGGAGCCCACAATTAAATGGGGGAGGGGGAGGAATGGGGAAATAAATTATTTGGAAAATCCTTTCCCCACATATTTCCAATCCTGGATTCTATAACCTCAGGGGCTTGGTTTTGCTGCTTAAGTGTTTGGCACAAGCCAACAAAACTTGGTCATTAGATATAGTAGAAATGGGCTGGATCCAAATTTCTGTGAACGTAAGTAGCTCATGCAAGTTGATCTCCCTCTTCTTTCCCCAGCAGCCTGCTGTATACCCAAACATTCCACTGCTGAGAGTCCGGGGATCCTTGGGAACAAAACGTATCACAGGCAAAGAGGACTGCATTAAGGAATTTGGGCAAAATTGCCCCTTCATCTTCCAATAGCAAAGCAAGTTCAAAGCTTTGCTCTGCAAGTACAAGAGTAGGCAAGTGTGTATGTGCCATTTTGGCAATGTTGCTCAATTCTGAGGCTTTGATCTCCTGGCACAAAAGCAAGGGGGTAATTTTGCCTGACTTATCACTGCAACTGCTCATGCCATGGTGGTTTTTGTTTACGAAGGACCCCTGATCCTCTGCAGAGGATTTCTGAGTCATGCAGGTGGCTGCTGGAACAGTGGAAGGCAGAGAAAGTCCACTTGCACAAACTTCTTTATCTCACTCACATTTGGTTTGGGCTGGATCCCACAGAGCATTTCCACTGACTGAAGGATTTCCATTGATGGAGCACTACTTCCTCATCTCACCCCACACACTGCAGCCCAAAATGATCTCCAAAATTCTCCTCCAGGAGGTTCTCTGTCCCTTAGGGAGTAATATTTTGGACTGCAGAAGAATGGAATGGTGAGAAAGTCATACAGCACAGATGGAAATCTTTCAGTCAGCAGAAATGCTCAATGGTATCCAACTCAATGGTGTATAGATTCATGAAGCATTTAAGTCCATCAGTGACTACTAGCCATGGTGAGCAGAGAAAATCCCTGGGAGTGTAGATTGTGGTCCTCAAGTACACAAACAATAGAAAATGGCTTTTAAAGAGAGAAGCTAAGAGAGATTGCTGGGAACTGGCTATTTTATGTAAAAAACATTCCTTAGTCTCTCTCTTGTAATATCATCAGAAACTGGAATGTCAACAGATTCGTAGCCAAGTCTTCTTTTTGTGCTGGGTACCAAAAGTGAATTTTATAGAGCCAGTGTGGTGTAGTCAGTGGTTGGAGTCCTGGGCTGAGAGTGAAAGACCTGGGCTGAAACCCCTGCTTATCATGAAACCTACTGGGTGACCCTCGAACCAATTATTCTCTCTCATCCTGACCTACCTCATAGGGTTGCTGTGAGGAAGAACCCCATACACTACCCTGAGCTCCTTGGAGGAAGGTGAGATAAAAATGCACTAAATAAATATATGCTGAGACACAAGGGACACTGACTTCTTCCCATTTTAATGATTTAACCCATGTCATTAGGGATGATTTTTATAAACTTTTTAAAACTATTGCAACCTCTGTGTTTTAGGTATATAAAAGGAAGCTTGAAAAGATTTACTTCTGATGGGGAGGCTCACTGTGACAATGTTTGCCATCCACTAGCGCTCTAGTTGAGATACAATAGCAGGTGGTAAAGGAGTCAGCTCTATGAGGTTCAGGCAGAAATTATACTCTCATTTTTCTTTTTCTGCTAAATGAATGAATTGACCTTATTTTGCTAACATTTGACTTGACAAACTCAAAAGGAACAGCACTAGATCTTTGAACAACTCAGTCCATTTACTTTTATTTTCAGAAACTCAGTTTGGAAGCTACCAATTTGTTTACCTCCCTCTTTCAGCCCAGCTTGTTCAAATTCATTCCAGGAGGTTAGCTAATGAATCCAAGAATCTGCTCACCCAATGCTGAATCACCCTTTCCACACTGTGAGCTCACTGAAACATCTAAAAAACCCTGGGTAACTGAGGAGTAAATCATCTGAGAGAAAGTCAAAGTGAACAACCATGAAAGAAACCAAATACTTCATTGCTATTTATTTCAGAAAGGAAAAACAAAATATACGCCAACTGAAATTAACCCTATCTCCAGTTCTGAAAGACTCTTCTGCGCCACACATGTGGCTTGTAATTATGCAGCAGGAGGTTTGACGCATCTCAGTGAAATGGCTTGCGGAATTACACTGAAACTAACAGCCACTCCAGCTCCTTTAAACTGTAAGACACTATGGTATAAGGCTTGCGTGGGTACAAAGTCAGGGCTGCTGGCACAGGCCTAGAACAAGGAATCTTGAGAGTGTTTGCTTTCATTTTTTTAAAAAAAGCTTCCAGCCATCATGTTTGTGGAAAAGAACTGAAAAATCTCAACAAATACTAGTAAGATAAATTTCTTAGCTTACATGAATTTATTCATTTTTTTTCCTGAACACATTCCTGGAATTCCACTTAAGTATAAAGACTGGACACTGCCCAGAGTCTTAGCACCACAAGGTATAGCAGCCCTAATGACACAGTAGGCACTGGGGTCCAGCATCATTTATTCTTCAATATTTTGTTCTGCTGAACTACATATATGAAGAAGAGAAGGGGGCCGCACCAAGGCAAAATGAAGGCAAGGAAACAAACGGTGCAAAGGGAAACAAATTCTTATTAAAGAATCAATTTCCCTCTGCATCATTTGTTTCCTTGCCTTTGAACCACATATATGCCTTGATTCTAGACTGGGCTACTGTAATGCATTCTATGTGAGACTGGAAACTGCAACCAGTCCAGAATGTGGCTGCCTGACAGCTGACAGGAATAAGTCACTTTGATCATATTACTCCAATTTTAATTCAACTTCACTGGCCTCCAGTTTGTTTCTGGACCGAATTCTGAATTCTAACTTAATCCCTAAGCTATGAGGAGATACTTCTCAACTTACCCTTCTTTTTTATGAATCCGCATCACAGCCCACCAGCCATGTGGATGGAAGAGGCAATGGGTATAAGTCTACAACCATCATTATCTGCACGGTTTGTCGTTGGGTGGAAACTGAACCCCTAAGAATGAATGAGGATGCAGGGCAAAAAGAGGGGGGGGAGGAATTTGGGAGCTCTGCCCTCTTCCTCTTCCCTTCCCCTCCTCTGTGTGGAAAGGGGCTTAGAGCTCTTCTCTCAGTTCAGGAGTTTGAGCCTCATGATAGGGCTGTTGATTCAGTTCGGTCCGAACCGAAAAACAGCCGAATTTCCCGCAATTCGGCGGTTTTTCGGTTCGGACGAACCGAACTCGAAAAGGGGGGGAACCGGGGAGCCGAATTCGCCGAGTTCGGGGTGTTCCTGAATAAATTCGGCGAATTCGGCCCCTTTAAACAGATCTGTGCCTTCCAGCTGGAAGGCACAGATGTGTTCCCCCACCCCCATGAGCCTCCAGGGAGCTTCCCTGGAGGCGCGCGGCGGGCCCTTTAAACAGATATGCGCCTCCCGGCCGGGAGGCACAGATCTGTTCCCCCCCCCCCACGCGCCTCCAGGGACTTTCCCTGGAGGCGCACGCTGGGCCCTTTAAACAGATCTGTGCCTCCTGGCCGGGAGGCACAGATCTGTTCCCCCCCCCGCCTCCAGGGAGCTTCCCTGGAGGCGCGTAGCGGGCCCTTTAAACAGATTTGTGCCTCCCGGCCGGGAGGCACAAATCTGTTCCCCCCCCCCCCCACGCGCGCCTCCAGGGAGCTTCCCTGGAGGCGTGCGGCGGGCCCGGTGGGACTCCCAGCAGGGCTGGCGGGGGGCTGGCAAGCCCCTCTGGGGGGGTCTGGAAACCCTCTGCGCTGCCTGCGCAGACAGCGCAGAGGGGCTTGTTTAAAGGGCCCCCCACTTGCCTTCAGGGGGCTTCCCTGAAGGCGCGTGGGGGCCCTTTGAACAGATCTGCGCCTCCCAGCTGTGATTTTTTTATGTGAAGCACAGTGAACAATGGAAGTGCCTTATAAATCATAAATTATTATTATTATTATTATAGATTCATCTCAGTTCCTTTAACAATTCATTTGCTTTCATTTAACAATTCCTCATTAGGAAATAATTTGAAACAATGATTATTAACTGGGGTAGTGTAATTTTCGGGGATCCGAAGCGGGAGAGTTCGGACTTCGGCACGGCCCGAATAAAAACGGGCCAAATTTTGCCGAAGCCGAACTATACCGATTTTTTTTTCAACAGCCCTACCTCATGACCCACATGTGAGAGAGTCACGACACACCACTGCTCTAAATATTTCGTGACCAGGGAACTGTACCTCTCAAGGGCTGCCTTTTCTAGCAGGCACCTGCCCACTTAGATCAATTGCTCCATGTTTTTGACAGGGTTTTAGTTTGAGATGGTGGCGGAAATACCCTGCTGAAGCTCAATTTTGGTTTCTGCTGATATCTGAATTTTGGTCTATTATTGCTCCTCTGGTTTTTAATTTCCTTATGGTATGCAACTTTCAATTGTAAGCTGTTTGCAGTATATGTGTGTGCGTGCTATGTGGGGAAATTGTGACATGAACAGGAATTTGAAGTAATCTTGACCTAGTTAAGAGCCTTTAGCATTTTTGCTATAACATATTCAGAATTATATCTGTGAGTATGAGGATTAGAGACATTCTTTGTGAAATGGCTGCATTCTTATGGTTCTAATAAGGGCCCTGAGCTGCATTAAAATGGCTCTACAGCTGCATGTGGTCTGTCTGCTACCCACCACTGGCCTCAGAGGTGCAGGACAAAGTGCTTTCTTTAGGAACTTTGAAATATCACATCTAGGAACCAGTGTCTGATTTTTAAGCACACCAGCAGGAAGGCCAACTACGGCAGAATTTGTCCAGTGACTAAGGAAAATGCACGCTTGTATTCATTTCACAAAAGAGCAGTGCCTCTCCCACACTGCTAAACAGTAAACAGCAACAGGGAGAGATGAAAAACTATACTTTTAAGAGGCACTACTTTATGTTTCAGACAGACTAATAAAATTTAATTGTCTGGAATCTGGTGACTCTTACTGTATAACTTCCCTTTGATATAGGTCTCCCATCTGGATTTTAAATGCTGGTGAAACCACTGAAATAAAATCTCTGTGATGTTGGGTAGAAAAAAGAACTGGGAAGATTTTATAAACTTTAACTCCAGGTTGATCCATAAAGGATAATCTGAAACAGAATTATCTTGCCCTAATGATGACCAGTGGAGCTAAATACCTCTTTGAAAACACTGACTCTGGTTCATATGGTCAAATCTGTCCCCACGGAATTTCAGCCACCCACCCCACCCAAGAAGAATGTCTCATATGAATGTGACTCTCTCTCTAGACACCAACTCCACCCTCCAGGAGAACTTCCATTATTGTGGTAGCAGTATTGTGGCTGAGAAGCAGGGGCCAAATCCATGGAGATTCTGGTTCAGATCCCAGGAGAGAGTTAAGGATTACAGAAGGGAAACAAAATCGATTATGTGACTTTTGGTCTTTTTCAAACATGAAGGTTACATCCTCTTTTAATTAACCGCAAAATCATAAGAATATCCCTAACACAACCAACTGCTATAGAGTAGTGCTGCTGTCTCCTGAAGATACCAAAACGTTTGTGGGACAAAGAAGAGACCTGGCATTAGAGAATGATTAGAACAATCCTGACCCAAGCCTCCTTCTAACACAAGCATGGCACTGCCCCCCACCTCCACAATCTCCTCCAAACTGCTCATAGGGTGTTCCTTAATTTAATCATCTCCAGGAAAAGCCTCTTTTTGTTTGCGCTGACAGCAGCTGATCATTAATCAAGCTAGGCATCGCTACCTGCTTTTGTACACATGGTTTTTAAACCCGTTTTTCAGCCTGATTATATTTCCATGGTCACATAGCATTAAATGCCTTTACTTCTGTAGCACATGCACATGCCCACTGAGATTCAATGGCCACTTCATACAGAGAAAAATGTATGGCTACCTCAGTCTACTGTTGCAAGTAAGGGAATACAGAAGACACAACCATCAAACTCCTCTCTGAGTATTCTTTCCACGTTTACTCCACAGGTTAGGGGACATTTAGCATAGGCAATATCTAGTGATAGAAAGAAAATAGATTCCTTTGAAATGTGGTGTTGGAGGAGAGTGTTATGGATTCCGTGGACTGCCAAAAAAACAAATCAGTGGGTTATAGATCAAATCAAGCCTGAACTGACCCTAGAAGCTAAAATGACTAAACTGAGGCTGTCGTATTTTGGTCACATCATGAGACGACAAGAGTCACTGGAAAAGACAATCATGCTAGGAAAAGTTGAGGGCAGCAGGAAAAGAGATTGATTGACTCAATAAAGGAAGCCAAGGCCTTCAATTTGCAGCATCTGAGCAGGGCTGTCAAAGATAGGACATTTTGGAGGACTTTCATTCATAGGGTCGCCATGAGTCGGAAGTGACTTGACGGCACTTAACACGCAATATCTAGTGCTAAAACCAACATAACTCATTTGGTTACAACATGAGTGAGCCTTCAGAAGCAATAAGAAAGTACAGCTTCAATACAAATCACAATTTTACTGTAAGATTAAAAAAGAAATATAAATTTGACTTTCATTGATCAAACTACAATATATATATATATATATATATATATATATATATATATATATATATATATATATATATATATATATATATAATTCAAATGGTTAATGCTAGCCCATCATGATGTGCAGTAATTAAACATTTTAATTTGCTTTGGCTACTATACAAATACATTATTCTCCCACCAGTTCTTCTGAAATTCAGGAAACAAATACTTCGGGTAGAGAGAGAAGAGTGTCTAAAACTCCAAATCACTTAGCCATCAAAATCTGATGCTTCATTTTATTTGAATTGGGGCATTCCAAAATGTCATGGCCAAGCTTGGATAAGCTATAAACTCCACTTTGCTCTTTTAACTCTGTCTGTGTGTAAATGCCATCAAGTTGCTTCTGACATACGGCAACCCTATGAATTAATGACCTCCAAAATGTTTTACTGTTAACAGCCCTGCTCAGGTCTTGCAAACTGAGGGCAGTGGCTTTCTTTATTGAGTCAATCCATCTCATGTTTGGTCTTCCTCTTTTCCAGCTGCCTTCAACTTTTCCTAGCATGGTTATCTTTTCCAGTGAGTCTTGTCTTCTCATAATGTGACCAAAGTACTATAGCCTCAGCTTGGTCATTTTAGTTTCTAGAGAGAGTTCAGGCTTGATCTAAAACCCACTTATTTGCCTTTTTGGCAGTCCACGGTATCCATAAAACTCTCCTCCAACAACATAGTTAAAATGAATCAACTTTCTTCCTGTCTGCTTTCTTCACTGTCCAATTTTCACACCTATTTCAGATCATTAATATTCCTTCCACCAATTTACACTCCACCTTCATCTATAATGAATCCAGCTTTCCTTATGGTATGTTCTGCCTAAGACATTCTATAGTAATATTGTAAAAAGAATTGTTGCTATGAGTTCTGGATAAATCAATCACAGAAAGGATAAGTTACATGATAACAAAGTACAAGGCTCCACTACGTACACACTTTGAATAATAGTTTTTTGTGTTGATAATTATCTCTTTTTTCATTGGGGTGCTATGCAGCTCATCAGGCAATTGTCTATCTGGAATATCCACATGTATTTACCTTTAGAAATAAGTCTGTCTTGTTTGCAGGTGGGACTTTGTTATTTGTTCATTTCCCTTCTAAAAGCTCTCTCTACTATTTGAATGTTCCCATATTCTTGTAAACAGAAGCTGGTGTTCTACAAAGATACAATGACTATTTCAGAGCCCTTTTATGTATGTTGACAGAAACAGGGAGCTTCCACATGGCTAGTAGTAAAACTTGTACTTAATGGGACTGGGTACTGCCCACTCACTGTTGGCAAAATGATACGTTATTGCAAAGTTCAACCAGCTGTATTTCAATTTTAAATCAACAGGTACTGTGTTAGTGATGACAATGAATTGGTGGAATAGTGCGAATTGGTGGAATGGTGCATCTGTCTCCCCACATAGTGTGCAGTCACAGAATGGTGACACCCTTCTTAAATCCTTCAGCTCAGAAGGGATTGACTTTTAGCTTCCTGAATGAAAAGCCCTACAAAAGGGAAGAAGAGACTGCTTCTGGTGGGAGAGCCATTCTAGGTTACAATTTCATTCAGCGTAGGTTTTCTGGCTCTTATCTATCACAACTTTTCTCTTCAAACATTTCTCTTCCCACACTATTTTACGGCTCAGACTGGTTCCAGTGTTCTTTTTCCTACACTTTATTTAGTTTGAAGACTGGCATCTGTCATTTAGAGAAACAATACCAATAGTTCAAAGTTCTTTTTACTAGAAATGGCTTGTTCTATGACAGAGCTGCCTGAATATCTCCAAATCTTCTGGAGTGCTGAGCAACGAGGGCCTGAGCAAATGGCACTTTGTGTTTTTTGCTGCTCAAGTTTCATGATTCTTCCTGATAGACGTGCTACATTCTGACAGCTGTCTTAAAATCAATACCAATATGAAACCAGCTAACAAATTCTTGGAGTTCAGAGAAGTGCCCTAGAGAGGCAGCACTTTAGTAAAGTTACCTTACTTATCACAGCAAGTTCGATATTTAACCATCAGGGGATTTCCAAACTTTGCTGAGTTTTTGAAGTTAATGATTAATTTTTCTGCCATCTAAAGACAGAGAGAAAGCGATAAGTACAATAGGTTGTGTTAGGATAACTACAAATACATTTTTCTTTACTTTTCTGTCCCTCTGAGAACTTGATAGGAAAGAAAAGACTAGCAAGTGAAAACAGCTAGAGCCAAGACATTCTGGAGGCACTACACTGGAGAAAATGAATGCTTCTATACCACTTGTTGCTAAACTAAAAGCATACCTGATTGTTATTCCCTTCAGTGTAGGCTAGCATCCCCTGCGTGACAGAAGGCCTCTATTGATTAACTTTAAAGGGTTATTGGGAGACCAGTACAGGATGATATCATGGGGCATAAATGAGATGAAGCAGACTGGGCATCACCCAGATGGTGCACATCTGCCCATTTACCACACTGATGAAGGCACTGCAGTAGGCAACAAGAATCATTCTTCTCTTTCCACTCAGCTAACTTTTTGAGGTGCATGAGCAAGAGCACATGGGGAGGCTAGGTTACCCAAAGAGATCAAAGAGGGAAATATTCACTGTGAGAGCTTGTTACCATTGTAGCAGCCAACCACATGGGTTCAAAAAGGACAACAGATATTCATGGATGACAGATATCAGTGCTTGAAACTCAGCCTTGCAAATATTAGCCCACAAAAGTTACTTTAAAAAAGCAGCAGCTGCTCATGTACCCACATGTATCTGTTCATCACTTGTGATTTAAAAGAAAAATAAGAGTGAATCTGTTTAAAGATTCTTAATCTGGTCACCTGGAGTCAATTCTTGTTTACTATAGGCAACCAGGAGAATGATTATTTGCAAATTAGTCTTAAACAGTACACCCCTTCTTAACAGTATTCCAAACCTTAGTCTGTATTAGCCGTATGTAATCAACGCAGATTGATTACTGCATTAGCATACTTTACTGCTAAGCACCCAGAAGAATACTGAGCCAGACAGACCATCAAGGTGACCTACTGACACCACCTTTCCCCCACAGTGTTTTTCCTCAAACTGATACTTGGGAGGGTGATGAGCTTAACTCATGAGTCTCACAATGGGGTGGGTAATCTTAATTTTATTTTTGCTGTCAAGTCACAGCCTACTTGAAAACCCATAGGGTTTTCAAGGCAAGAGATGCTCAGAGGTGGTTTGCCATTGCCTGCCTCTGTACAGCAACCGTGGTATTCCTTGGTGGTCTCTAATCCCAAGTACTAACCACGGCCTACCCTGCTTAGCTTCCAAGATCTGACAAGATCAGGCTATCCTGGGCCATCCAGGTCAGGGCAATCTTGAATTACAGTTTAAGGGAAATATTCCCTGTGAACCAGCACCCAAACCTTATCTGAGATACAAGACAATGTAGAGAATGAGATCACAGGCTATGATGGATTCACTTACTGAGTTGCTTAATTGCATTTGTTTTTCTTTCTGCATCTCACCTAATCAATACTGAATAATATAAATCATGACTTTGAACGGACGTGACAGTCTTAAATTAACAGCACACATTCTGGTTCATTTCTTTGATTTACTCATTTTACTCAGTTTTGTACCATGACTTCAATAGAACTCACACTGGCGTTAATTAAGCAACATTTTTATTACGTATTATCAAAGCATTACAGGGAAGGTTTACCAGTCAGCTTCGCTAAGGAATTATAAGCCTCACTCAATTAAGAATCTAACTTTTTTGTGTGTGGTGTCACCACTAATTGAGGTATTTTTCATTTTTATATCTCCTAAATTAATGTAATACAGGAGAGCTCAGTCCAACCACATAGGCAATCAGAGGAATCAACAGGAATCCTGAGGTCAGGAGAATTAACAGTGAAATGTTTTAGTCATTAAGTAAGTTTCTGAGATGCTGGCATTGACAAAAGAGGTTGTTGCACCTTGTGATAGGCAGCTCCCAGGATAATAGGAAGCATTTGCACATATAAACCAAATACAAGTCTATTCACACTGAATTATCAGTAATACTGAAATGTTCAGAAGGAGATAATAAAGAAGAGTTGGTTTTTATACACCGTATTTCTCTACCTTCAGGAGTCTCAAAGTGGCTTACAATCACAATCTCTTCCTCTCCCCACAACAGGCACCTTATGAGGTAGCTGGGGCTGAGAGAGTTCTGAGAAAACTGTGTCTTGCCCAAGATCACCCAGCAGACTTCACATGGAGGACAGGGGAATCAAACCCAGTTCTCCAGATAAAAGTCCGCTGCTCTTACCATTACACCAAACAAGAGAAATGTCTTGGCTTTTGGGGATGTATGGAAATGTTGCGAAAAGAGGAGACCCACACACTAATTATTCAAGAACTTGTATTTAACTAACCAAGAATGAAAAATTATAGCAATTCATTCAACACTGTAAATGAAAACTACTGTATCTTTTTGGCAGGGAGATACACAATATGATATTCTCATTGGACTATCATACAAAAAGTTCTACCTTTGTCTGTAAAAAATGCACACACAAATGTTTGTATCAATCATAGTCCCTGACTAATCAGAAAATGTTTCCAAACCACCTGCAACTTGCAGTCTTGAATTGCAATGTTTGTACAGTTCAGAAAGCTGAAAATATGAACATTAGTGCACAGTTCTTCCTGCCAAGACCAAAGGAGTGAAGCTTCCAATTCTTTTGGGGAGGGGGCCATGAAGAAGGCTTTCCACCAATTCCAGTAGTAGCTTCTTGCCTTGTAATAACATGTTTTTCCACACCAAAGTCCTCTATCTACAGGACAGAGGTCACCAGATAATGCAAGCAGCCACGTATAACAGAAGGACTACAGTAATGATGGCAGCAATTGCCTCAACAGTATATTGCAATGCACCATGTAGCGATCCAGATTGCGCGTGAGACAATAGTAGAAGAACTGTAAACGCTCAACTCACTAACAAAATGCTTACTAAAATGTATTCGGAACAGCTGCAGAGAATCATTCTAAAAACATCACTGCTCATTTGGAAAGGATTATTTTTAAAGTTTTTTTATTTTTAAAGGCAGCAATTATGTCATCTCATCCTTGGCCAATATTTTGTTTTGTTTAAGATTTCAGAGGGCCATGTTTGGATATATTTTAAAGCCAAACTTCTTCTTTTGGCGCCCCTCTTTAACATCATCTATTTGCTAGATTTCAAATTCTAACAAAGCCACTATTTCAGAATAAGAGATTAATAAACTAAAGCCATCAGGACCATTAAAAAAAAAATCAGCGAAGGCAAATAATCAGTATTACTGAGATAAGGAATCTCTTGCTTTGAGGCTCTTCTGCATCAGTATAAAAGCAAATGAAAGCATTTTAGATGGCCTTGCGCACTACCAATAAATGGGGTGGTGGTTGGTTATTAAACTGAATTCTCACACTTTCTTCAAACAGGTTAAAAAAGGTGCCTATACCGAGAACTTGGCAATATGCAAACATTGGTACTATGCAAAGCTTTAGCTGCCCTTAATCAACTAAATAATAGTTGATTAGTAGGGTCTTTGGAGAGGTATCATAAAAATGCTCTAAATTAAAAGAAAAATTATCATACAGAGTCTTGGAACACCAACATGGTTCTGTAGAGATATGTGTCATCTAGGTTCAAGTTCTACTTCTGCATGGATTCAGTAGGTGGCCTTGGTACAGTGTTCCATCTGTCAGGTGTAATTGTAACAAACTAACACATTGGCAGGAAGACAAATGAAATATGAAAAAACAGTAAGGAGCAATGCTGCTGCTAGGAAGATGCACCCACTTCTAGGGTGGAATGCAACTGCGTCGTTAGAGGGGATTTTTAGAAACAAGTCAATCTCTCCAACGGAAACTACAAAAAGTCAATCTCTCTAGTGGAAACTACAAAAGTAATTTAGGTCGCAGAATGTAATCATCAGAGTTGAATTTGGCCAGAAGAACATCAGGGTTAATAACCTCACTCTTGCGATAAGCACCAAGGGATCCTTAATGACCAGTATAAATTGAACTCCTTCCCTCTTCTTTATTAACATACTATGGGGCTGATTCAAACCTACAAAAGCAAGAAATTAAGAAATGAAACTGCTAAACTCACCCTGTTGTGCTTATGTGTTGAAACTATCAAGTTCACCTACTGTTGTGAAGCAGCCCTAGAACACTGGCACTCAGTGATGGGAAATGGGAAGAAAAAGCAGGTTTAGTGGATGAATTCACAAACTCAGACTTTTACAGGAAGAGACATTTTGCTTTCCTGTTCTGAGAATTTTTAAATTCTTCTAGTAAAGGATGAAGCTAAACGTATGACCATCTGTTCTAAAAAATATATTGAAATGTTATGATTGTTCATGGACCTGTGGATGCACGCTGGGCAGAAATGCAGCATCCATTTATTATAATAATTATTATAGAACTCTTATGTTGTTGATTCCAGATGTCTGTTCCCTGATGGAAAAATTGGAAATTCAGGAAATGGTAGAATCGCAGATGGACCAAAACTAAAGAAGCTTGTAGGCTCATTTCTTGGTGTTCTCACAGGAGCTGCATGGTGTCCATTTTAAACTGTAGAATGTGGAGTGGGCCTCTATAATGTGAAACATTTGTATGGAATCACCCACTATGAGGGAGAACCCTAGTTACACCACGCCACTGCACACTGCCCTCTTTCTCCTCATTTTTAGTGGGATCCTAGGCTTCCTTGTATAGCAGGGTTGCTCCAGATGAACAGCTTGTCACATGGAGGCAGCCACCATGCAGTGCAATTCAAAGTGACCACCAGATGGCAGCTGTTCATGCCTAGTTACTGATTTCAAGAAATATGACTGTGGTTCAAGGCAGCGCATTTAAACATTAAAGCCTGAACTCCCCGACAGCCATAAATCTAAAAAAAAAAGTAAAAACAAATCCGAGCATCACAGAATGGCTTTAAATGTCCAAATTAACATTTATAGATGGACAAAACACTGGAGAACTCTTTTACACAAAGAGCAAAGCACAGTGAGAAGGAAAATAGATGATTAAATCTATTAGACCCGTCATGTCATCTGTTAAACTGGTAGCTCCCTAGTACCCAGGCTAGAATGCTGTGTCAGTTCTTTCTCTAGCCTTTTCTGCGTGAGCCTGGTGAAAGCTAGAGAAGCGGTTTTGTTCGCCTGTCTAACTGGAGCATTGCACTTTAGCATAAATACTGTGGGGCTGAACTTAGTGGAAAAAAAGATACTTAAAAGTTAAAATCAAAGTAACGTAATAATTATAAGAATCAAATCTTCCACTCTGTTCACTAGAGCACAGACAAGCAGTTTTTTGATAGCCACTGGAGACCTACAGAATGTCTTCCCTTCTCAAATTCTGGAAGGGGAGGGAGGGGGAAGACCGTGTACTTGCACTGGTGCCAAAAAAAATTGGCATGAAAATAAAACAAATTATCACAATGCATCTTTGGGCCTCAATACACATCAACATAAATAAATTACTTACTTGTGAAAGGAACAGGAATTCTTGGAGAGACTCTTTACAGTCCTCCATATGGCATACAGCAGCCATGTTGAGTCTGAAAGAACCAAGCTACCAAGCACTAGACAAGACCAAATAAGTAAAAATTCCTCTCACACAAGGATGTAATTATCCTCATGTAGCTTCCTAGAATATTCACCAGATAAACAATGACACCTCCCAGTCATATTCCAATAAGGAATTTCACCAGCAAATCCCAAGAGCCAATACATTCTTACATTTATTTCCCATGCCTATAACTTCTTCCAAGTACTGTTATCTGTGGAAAGAAAATTTCTCATTTAGTTGCAACCCGTGAGTATGTTTCTTTGCAAAGAATATAGTAATAGTTTTTGTTTAAGAGTTCTAGAAAAATTTGGTTTGTTCATATGGAGTTCTAAAAATTTTCTGATGTCCCTGCCTTTTGGAGCACTCTATGCAGAAAAGGCTGTGACCTGGATGGCCCAGGCTAGCCTGATCTCCTCAGATCTCAGAAGCTAAGCAGGGTCAGCCCTGGTTAGTATTTGGATGGGAGACCACCAAGGAATACCAGGGTTGCTGTGCAGAGGAAGGCACTGGCAAACCACCTCTGATAGTCTCTTGCCATGAAAACCCCAAAAGGGGTCGCCATAAGTCGGCTGTGACTTGAAGGCACTTTACACACACACACACAGGCAGAAAAGCAAGCAGCAAATCAGTTAGCTGGTCACTGATGAAAACCTCTCATGTTTATATTCTTTAACCTTTTGAAATTATGCCTGTTTCTTAATAAGCATCCAGTAATACTTCCATTAAAAGGAAAAATGCTTCAGTTGCACAAAACAAAAACAGAGCAGCTTCTACCTGCTTTGGAGAGGGGATCCTGTTAAACTTTTTTTTTTTTTTTTTACAGTCCGGTACCTCATAGAGTTAGATCAATCAAAAATGTCATATACAAACCAGAAGCGCCACAAAGATATGCACAGTAACACGTTTCGACTTCATTGTTCTCAAATAGCACAGTTGCTGAGACTGTGCACATAATTTGTACAGAAAAAAGCAGGGATAAAGCAGAAACAGAAAAGCAAAGCTAGGTTTGAAAAACGTGTTGGGAATATCTGGACACTGTCTAAATTTGTACTCAAGATGCTCTCAGACATTTTTATTCTCTTTTTTATTTTTTTAGTATTAAACGTTTCCTTGCTTTTCTTCTCTTCAGCAATAAAAATCCAGTCCCATTCCCTCATTATTGTCCTTCATGCTGTCTCTTTCAAGCACCACTCCTAAAGGAGGCCTTGGGACAGGAAGTTATTAACTTCAGTGTACAAGCTTGATAACCTTTTTGAATTTATATCTATCCTCTGCATACTACGCAAGGCTGAACTTTTCACCCACAGCATTTAAGTGAAGCCCTTTAACACCAGAAAGGAAAAAACAACTGTAGTGAGAAAAGGTACTACGGAGTCAGCAGGACCAACAATAACACATTCTGCCACCCCCCTCCCATTTAACACAAACAAGCAGTATGTCGCTTCTTTGAATCCAGAAGACTTACTATAAACAGCTGCTGGAATGCAAAAGGGGACCGTGAGCTACTATAGCACAACCCCCCTTCAGTTTAGATCAGAAATACAGCAAAGCTTTAAATTAAACCCTTTCCCTAAAAGAACTACACCAGGAGCTGATACCAATGTTCATGTAAGGAAGGGCCTTGCTTGCAGTATTATAGTGAATACAAGCATTGTTTGCAGAGCTTCAAGAAAAGGGTTCAAAATGAAGTTACGCTGCTGGTGGGCAAAGAGCACAGAGCAGGGTAATTTAAAACTCGTGCTTTTCCCTTCTCCTTCGCAGGAGGCATGCCTGTCACTGCGCAGCTGTGCTGCCGGCGTCATCACTCCCTCTGTCTCCCGTCTTGCTAATTAAAAGGTTGATCACAGAACAATGCTCTTCTCATTAATTTCAGCGTTCCGATTGGGCAGGATCCCCGTTTGCTCCTCCTGATCTTTTCCACGCGGTTGAAGTTAATGTGACAGGAGTCTGAAGATGGATTACCTGCTGCCATATTGCCCATCGCCTCCAATCAGGAGCTATCGGTGTAAACTGATTGTTCTAATTTGCTCTCATTATTTTTACAATATCAGGAGAAAATAACGCACACAGCTCACTGTCAAAGCCATGAAAATCAGTCATTAGTTAAACCCAGACATTGAGTGGCTTTATTAGGACACTGCAGCTTATTGATGTGTAGCTCCAACAAACTAAGATTGCCTTTTTTTCTTTTCAACCACAGAAAGGAAGATGCTTCATTGGAAAGGCAATATTTATTAGGCTAATTCCGTGAGCAACATAAAGCTTGCTAGCATGACATAGTTAATTGGTATCTTGATGTGTACAGCAGATTAGGAACAATGATGATGTTTCAGTTTAAGCACTAAGACAGACAAATCTGGAGGCAAGGTAATGTGACTTTCCTGATGTCACTCAACTACTCCTTTAAAAATTGTAATGCAATGCCATGCGTCATCCCCCCCCAAAAAACCCCCCACACATTAAGCAGTATCCCAGCACAACAGAGGACCTAGGAAGCATTAATAATCTTCTATATTCCAGGGAGGTGCTCCCAAGGTCAGGCATTTTGCTCTGAGTACCTAGGAGTCTGCAGATTCTCTGAAGGTCAAAGACTGTATAAGCTTTGCTTGATCGATAAGAGAGCAAGTTCAACTTCTGCAGAGACTGCACAGCACAAGGTGCTACCTGATGCCCCAACATTATGTGGAAACAGACATCCTCAGAGGTTACAGAAAGCTGAAGTTGTTCTGCAGCAAACTGCTGTGATGCCATAGCCTGACAAACCAGTGTTCTGCACCATGACTCCCCTATATCCATGGTCAAATTATTAAAGTACAGCGGCAAAACAGGAATTCTTATATGCCAAGCACATCAATCCCCAAAACAGTCTTTTTCTCACTGTGACAGACAGGGCATGGAAAACAGATTCCACACAAATATCTAAATTCAATTAGCTCATTGCAGAGGCCTGGGCGGAACAGTGGGGAACGAGCATTACTGAGCCAAACAAGTTGAATCGAATGCGGGAAATTCAAATCCAACTCTATACCAGCTAAAAGCAACAACAAAAGAGACCGAGGATTCCAGAAAAAAATCTAACATCTTTCAGTCATTTATTACACAGTTGGGACAGAGGCTCGGCCATTTTAATGCCTTTACTAGCACACAGCAAACCTGCCTCATCAACAGTTATTCATGAATTCTAAGACATAAGAAAAGAACCTTGTCACTGGTTTTTCTATACTGTCTTTAACTCTTTTTTTTTTCTTTTTAAAAATCCATTTTTCAGAAGTTTTTTTTTTTTAACCCTTCTGGGTAAACCAGAACTGTGCTGCTCTATGCACTGTTTGGCCCCTCCCCTCCTAATGGACTCCTCTCTGGCAAGGTTTTACTCCCCAGAATTCCTGCATGGAAAACATTGCACCATGCCACAGTCGGAGAAACGTGCTGATGGCACAAATTACAAGCCCCCAGCCGAATGCTCCAGCCCCCACCATTCGGGCAGATTTATGTGGGCTCTTGCCGACGTTATTACAAGTCAGAGTTTATTGGGAAATTGTTACATTATGCGGAGTGTCTAACAAATTGCTTATGCTGCTATAATTGGATTACAACAGCCGCTTGCTCCCACCGGTAAGATTAGGCAAGTAGGACTCCTGCCGATCTCTGAGCGTTAGCAGTAATTTTATTTGCCTTGCCTCTCTCTTTCCTAACAACATGCCTCTCTCCCTGCCAGCTGTCTGCTGAAAAGGCACAGGCTTGTTCCTTGGCCCTAACAATGCAATTACAGCCCTGCAGATCGCACTGTTTGTGCATTAACTACAGAGCCAAAACGAGGCGAATTGATCGTTTGACTTTTGGAGCGGTCACGTGATCCCTCTTGTGTGTGCGGGTGATCCGGCATGCATCAGTGGGCAATGCTGCAATGCATGCCTGATGAGGAACATGGCTCTCATCATTACCCCTCCGAGGGACAAAGGCACCAGAGCCCCTCCATGCTTGCCCAGAGGAATGTCTGAACTGCCTCGTTCTTAACTACTAAGGTCAGGAGGGGCTTTCACTTGCAATATTCTACAGTCAGTTATTTGGGTCAGGTGATGCTCCTGCAATGTGCTGGGCTGCTGTCCAAAAAGGTCATTCCAATGTTTTAGCTTGAATGCACTACAAGTCAGGAATGGCATGCCTAGAAGTAGTGCAGGCCTTGACAAGTCCAGTCAGTTTTACTGTTTCCTTCCGCAGTTCAGGCCAGGGAGGAAGCCTATGCTGCCCCCACCTTACTATGCTTCCTGCTTCAACTTACCTTTTCTGTCCCTCCAAGCAGAGCTTTCTGACTGTGTTGTTGAAATTTCGAAGAATCGAAGGCGAACGTGTGGGCCCAAGATTGTCGCCTTTACTCAAGCAAGAAAAAAATGTTTAAACTGAATTACATGCACGTCTAAAATTTTATCCTAGAAAATTTTATCAAAATATTTTAGAACCTCAGTAACATGTATTTTCACAATCACCCAATGAAGTATATTATTGTTATTCTTCCACCTTGCAAATCGTAAAATACCAACAAGCTAACAATTTGTCTGCAGTTATTCCAGAGTTGAGTTCTTAATTAAATGTAACTCTTCCAGGTCAATGTTCTGTCCACAAAACTTGTGTATGTTACCATTGAAATATGCAATGAATGGACCAACAGCAGCACAGTTAACAACAAACATGCAGACTGAATTCTGATCGCCGTTACTCAAGAAGGTCCTAGTTTTCATAGAACTATACTAGAACAGCAAACAGACACTCCGTTTAATATCAATGTGGTAGAACCCCAACACTTAACTGCACAGGATTTAATCAATTAAACTAAGATGTGTTGTTTTTCAAAAAAAAACATGCACAACACCCCAGGAAAATAAGGTTTTATCGGCCACATTCAACTAGGAGGACACTAGACGGCATTATTTCCTTTGTATTGGTTACAAAACATATGTATGTGCAGCAAAAGACACACAGAGGAGACTATACCCTTGTAGGAAAAAATGTCATATGTGAACTGGATCAGAGACAGAGAGGCATGATCAGAGAGACAGAAGCTCCCATACCCTGTTTTAGTGGCCCTCCAGGGCAACTGTTTAGCCACTGTAGGAATGCTGGACTAGGTGCAGCAGGGCACTACTTATGTTCCTGAAGGGGCGGGGGGAAAAAAACCCAAAAGCACTGAATCCCTGGTTTCCATTCCCAGTGCAGAAAGCTTCAGCATGCCCATCCTTTTGCTTCCTCCTCGGTTATTTCAGTACATGCATCAGCTAAATTCATGAGTAGCTTTATATCTGTAGAGCATTTAAGAGGTCCTTGGATGAAAGCTGACTGTTGGAGGGCACGGGATTTGATTAATAGTTTGTGCGGTTTCCAGAGATTGCAAGGAAAAACAAAACGTTTATGTCCTTATTTAATTCATGATGAATCCAACATGTAAAGCAGCTTTCAAAATGGAAGGGGGTAAAAATAAAGGAGAATGATATACAATGTGTGCATCTGGGAGACTAAAGATGCCTGTTAACATGTAGTTTAACACTCAAAAGAAACTCTGAACAGCTGAAATACCTTATAAATAGCTCAGACCCAGAGGAAGTGCAAACGTCTGCATTGTGAATTGTAGATCTTAATTACAGACAATGGCTGGTACAGCAAGTTCCACAGGAAAAAAAACAACCAGTGAAACAGTTGCACTGTTCATGGCTGGCAATAACTCTTCAGGAAAATATTTACTATCAATCAGTTATGAGAAAAGGGACTCCATGCTCATAAAACAGCACGTTGCGTCTCATACCAGTACCATTTTGATTCAGCATAATCTGAATTTAAACGGCTTGTTTCCTGCGGATATAATTTTGGAAATAAATAAAACAAGTATTCTATCAAAATCTGGAGAATGTGGGAAGGGGGAAGGAAGGGGGGAGGGACTTGCACATTCTTGCTTCAATCCCTCTGCAAATAACTCTGACAGGCGGGTGGAAGGTGAAGGTCAAGAGAATGGGGAACAAAAATGTAAAATATTCCAAATTAAGGCATCAGAACCTCAAACTCACATTTTAGCCATTGTAAAAAAGCCTAACACTGAGCATTTTAATTATGTTTTATGTAGGCAGAATACTATGAATATTAACTAAACCTCACACCACTTCTTCATTACTTAAAGACTTTTACTTCCATTTAACAGACATGCACTTTCCCTCAAATACTTTAATTATTGCTGCTACTAATCAGAAGGAGGGGTTGGGTAAGAGGCTGGAATCTAACTCCACAGTTCATAAACCAATTCTGAGAAGACTGCATCACCACCATGATAGAAATGCAACCATTCCTGGATGGGAGGCACAGCTGTTTCCTCATTCATTGTTACAAAGGTAGCATGAACCTGGGCAAACTATAGACCCTAGTTGACTTAGCTTGAAGGAGCTGTGAACAATATCACAGAATACAGAAAAATCACAAGAGAACCAGCATGGAGTAGTGGTTAAGAGAGGCAGACTCTAATCTGGAGAACTAGGTTTGATTCCCCACTCTTCCACATGAGCAGTGGATTCTAATCAGGTGAACTGAGTTTGTTTCCCCACTCCTACCCATGAAACCTGCTGGGTGACCTTGGGCTAGTCACAGTTCTCTCTGAACACTCTCAGTCCCACCTACCTCACAAGGTGTTTGTTGCGAGGAGGGAAAGGTAAGGTGATAGTAAGCTGCTTTGAGACTCCTTAAAGGTAGAGAAAAGCGGGGTTTAAAACAACTCTTCTTAATTAATGGCCATTCTATCCAAGAAAAGCTTCCCAAGATACCTCTGGAGTCAAGGACAGCAGTGGAAGAGACAGACAATAAACTTATACCCAAGGGCCTTAATCCAAGGGTCCGAAGGTTCAAAGTTTAAGCACAAACTGAGCCTCAAACTGTTCTAAATATTCCCCTCTACCTTCTCAAGATCAGTCACCTGTCCATAGTAGAGCATGCAGAGATCCTTGCGCCCAGTAATGGGCATGTGGTATAGTGGTTATAGTGTTGGACTAAGATCTGGGATACTCATGTTCAAATCCCAGTTCTTCCATGGAAGTTTGCTGAGTGACCTTAGACCAATCACATACTCTCAGCCTAACCCACTTCACAAGGTTGTTGTGAGGATAAAATGGAGGAGAGGAGAACGATGTAAGCACTTTGGGTCCCCACTCGGGAGAAAAGCAGGATATACATGAAGCAAATAAATAAAACTGAATATGACACCTGCGCGTGTTTTCTGCTTGTTCTTTGGAGCAACTAGGACTTTAGAAAGGGGAACAGAACAAGACAACTGTGACCCCTTTCCTTCAACCACATTCAAGGAAACACCACTGGAACAAAAAGGTATCTCTCCCCAAATTAGGTTGTGATGGTGGGAAGTGGGGAGGGCTGCCATCCCACAAATCAAATGCTGGAGGACACCTAGCCTTGGCTCAATACGACAACCAGCGTGGTGTGAGAGCCAGCATGGTATAGTGGTTAAGGTTTTGAGTGGTGGACTCTGATCTGGAGAACCGGGTTTGATTCCCTATGCCTCCATATGAGTGGTGGACGATAATCTGGTCAACCGGGTTGGTTTCCCCCCCTCCTACACATGAAGCCAGCTGGTTGACCTTGGGCTAGTCACAGCTCTCTTAGAGCTCTCTCAGCCCACCTACCTCACACGGTGTCTGTTGTGGGGAGGGGAAGGTGATTGCAAGTCGGTTTGATTCTTCCTTAAGTGGTAGAGAAAGTTGGCATATAAAAACCAACTCTTCTTCTTCTAGTATAGGGAAGACAGCTTCTACTTGACTTAGTATGCTACCTCTCCTGGGTCTTTGCATCTCCTTTCAGGAGTTCTGAGCCTCCCTCTCATGGAAGACCCCCCAATTCAAAAGGCACTGCATAGCTACACACCGTCCTCCTGGACAGTTAAGTCACCATGATCACCAATACCTAGCTTGGAGAACCTAACTTAAAAATTAATGGAACAGCTGCTTGCTTGGCCAGTGCTTCATTAAAATCGTCACTTAGGTTATCCTTGAGATGCAGCACAAGTTGCTGGGAAATCTAAGACGTTTCATGACTACTCTGAGAGGCCACCCACCTGGAACAGTTACAACAAGACCACTAGGACCAGACAGAACACTCTTTAACAGCCAGGGCAAGCTTTTTTTTGCTAATTAATTTGAATTGATAATTGGAGTCTGTTTAAGTGATTACATTTTTAAGTGGATAGCCTTCACACCCAACAGATCCTCTGTAAAAGACAGATAAGTTTCAAGTTGCAGTACTGTAAAATGCATTGACATTTCTCAATAGTCCTAGAATCAAAGAAACATATTGGCTCAGATCCTTGCACTACTTGAACGCAGAACCTTGCATCACACAGTGCCCCAAACTTCACTGCTTTTGAGAAGCTGAAATATTTTTTGCTGTTGGCCGATGCAAGTTAATTGTTAGAGACCAGCTCAGACTCCCTTTGAGGCTTTTTATCTCTTTCATCAGAATTGGCAGATTCTTACCAGTCATATAGTGATTCGATTCTTCTCTAAATGTCAATAAAATCTTCCTGTAGAAATGACTGGCACAAAACTACATTGTTTCTGAAAATTTATTTCCTTGGGTAAGTTTTGCATTTGCATGTTTTCAAAAGGCCCAGAGATGCTTGCTATGCACCAGTGTGGGCCACAAGACCTTGAAGGCTCAATTTACACTGAGAAAATTTCACACAGCAGGATGCATTTCACCTGTGAATTATCTTTCTATGTATATATTCATGGCTGCTATCCTGGTGGTAATTGTGCAAAGTGATTTATTTTCAAAGTACATGACAGAGCAAGTAAATTCCTGTGTCAAAACAGAAAGCTTTTGAATCACTGACAGTTTGGCTATATGCACCATCTAGGGAAATATCTACTTCCTATATACAGTACTACACACACACACAGAAACCCCCAACAACCTATAAATATGCAAAACATGCCCAAGAATAAACACCCTGGAGGAGCAGTGCTTGGAAGGAACATATCTTTTATCTGAGACCAGAATTCATTACCTAATTTTTGTCTCTGGCTTTCTTCTCATTGATGTTTGTCAAGATCCCAGGGGAAATTAAGAGAGTTCTAATTTTTGTGGGCAACCATTTTGAGGGCACACCTTTAATTAAAGGTGCTACAAACTACTTTTAGTCAGTGCATCTCCCTCATGTTTTCCTGCCAGCCACACAAAAGTTCTGGTCAAACCAATGAGCTCTGAACAGAACAAAAGCCTATCTTTGGAGCCGGTACATGCTGGGAAAGCTCTGCCAAACCGTTTTATAAACTCAGGGTGAAAAATGCAAACCAAGAACTCTGATGGGTTTCCAAAGAAGGGAGCAGTTAAGCCCCTCATTTGTATATAAACAAAAAATGTAGTAAAATTCAAGAAAAAAGATTTGTGATGCTCAGACAGTACAGTACATGGAGAACCACTTGAACTAGGTGGCATTTAAACATTAGACGACATTCAAAGACCTCCCCATCTGCCATAGTCTTGATCCATGTTCTTCAAAGACAGGCTTCTACTTCCCTCTGCCCCAATGTAAGAATTCAAATTCTGACTATGTCTGCAAACGTCTTAGCTGTTCCACTGGATCCCTACAACACAATGGAGTGGAGACTGACTCTTTCCCCAGTTCTACTGCAGTTGGCCCCGTTACTTCTGCCTTACATGCTAGTAAGTCACATCTAGCTGTAGCCTGGAAGCTACAACGAATCCTTAGCACTCAATCTGTGCAGCGCCCCTAAAGGAATAGACATGGGGTACAGCTCCACTTAAGCTTGACCTTTCGTTGCAGCATTGTAGATAACTTAGCTTGGATTTTGGCGCATAACAACACAGCTTTAGAGAGAGCTTTCTTCAGGTTGGCACTAGTAAGCTTCCTACAGAGGCCCATCAGCATTTTGCCCAGGCTGATCACACACTGGCACCAGACTCAGGTTACCAGTATTGACACTCATGCTGTGCAATTGGAGAAATCCCCATAGAACTGTTGTCTGCCCACAGTCCATAAAAGCACTTTTTGCTAAAGTTTAGCCTAAGAAAGGTGGCACAGAAAGAATGCCTATATAGATTTAGTGTATTCTATGGAAAACTAGGATTTCAGGAAAGCTGGAATGAGGTTGTTTCCCTACCAGCCATTTTGTTGGGGTGGGGGGAAGAGGGGAGAGAGAAACGGTAAAAGGGCCAGCTGGTTTTGCTAACAGATGGCTGCATGCACTGATCTGTCCTGCAGGGCTATCCTGAACTTCCTTCCAATGGAAACATGAAGCTTAAGCAAGGCTAAACATGCCCCTTTTAGACACACTGCACCGTGGCTGGAATGTTTTCCAGTCATTCACAATCCCTCGGACACGGTTCTTGTTTTATGGGAGTTATATTTAGTTGCAGGGAAAGTAACGACAGGATGTGCATTTCCCTGAGAATGCCTCGTTTGATGTGCCTATGTAAAAGGGAACATACCTGATTTGCTATCCCTTGGGAAGCGCTTTGTTTTCAAATCAGAAGCTTCTTCAGCATTGTCTCTCCACCCCTCCTCACCAGCTGACAAAGCCTGGATACTGCACTGAGATCCCTCCCCAACACACTCTCCACACACTGACCAGCAGAGGGGGCATGAGAACATCACAGAGGCATGTTGACGCTTAGCACAAGTACACTCCTGGAAAGCTGGGGGCTAAAGTTCAAAAGCTTTGCCTTAGGAGAGGAGGTAGGCAGCTGAAAAGCCACTACAATATTTTGCACACGAGCACGGTCATTACTAGGCCACGCCTAGCAGACATGTGGCATTTATTCTATGTGCCTACAAGACGTGATATTTTAAAACCAAAATTGCCCCTTTTTAACTTGTTGCCTTGTTTCTAAGCTTTTCAACATGTTACCCCCAGAATTTCAAAAGGTGCCTTGGAAACTAAATGCTGGAGAGACACTTTCAGGAAAAGTAGGAGGCCATAGGAATAACAGAAAAATACTGGGTCACAGAATTAGGCATATACTGAGATGTTATGGGTTTTTTTTTTTTTGAGGCTTACTCGAATTTGTTCATAACAATGCCTCCACATGCAAGACAGAACGCAGTGAAAAGAGGTTAAGTTGTAGCTTCACTTACTTTGGCCACACAATTTTCAGTCTTCATAGCAGTGCTCCCTAAGCATACTGCTTCTTGGTTTAAGCACAGTCTGGCACAGCTGTTGTAAGTCTGGAAGGACAGAAAAGATTGGCTCTGGTTAAGGAAGTACCGTTTTCACAAATGTATTTCTATGTATTTAGTCCAACTAACTGCATTCACGTTACCACTGCTAAAAATGAACAAACCTGAAAATAGCTTGTAGTGCATAGCCATACAGATGTAATGAGCATGATGTGCTTCTCTCTCACCCCCCATCCCCTTTGAAGAGATCTGTATTCTTTAATCAAGAGCCTCATACTTGAAGCATCATGATAGACTGGAGGGCTATATAGTAGGAGAAAGAAGGGAGAGTGACCCCAGGAGAGAGACAGAAAAGCCCAAATGTAAGAACACAAGCGGAAATATTTGAGATATCTGAGGAACTCAAATTAAATTACTTTGTCACAGAGACTTCAGATGCAAAGAAGTGTGTTTTACTGCCTCTGTTCATGACACTTGAACACAGTGGGGACATGGAACCCACAACTGCCAAAGACACCGTGTCCTAGCGTCTCAAGTGCCCTAGTATTACAGAAATAGTGGCAACACACAATGATATGCTTGGCATACTGGTGGATCGTTACTTGCAATTCATGCAAATCTTGTCCATGATAAAGATACTCACAACTTAATTCTTCCATAACATAGTGCTAATTACTATCAAGCATAATTTCTTAGTAAGAATCCCAACTCCTTTCAAATGTAAATTGAGTCCCTGTTTTACTATTGAGGAAGAAGGAATAAAACCCTGTTCAAATCAAATTTTGGCAGGAAAACTGAGCTCTACCCATGCTTTTTCCCTTGTGCAAATATAAACATAAACCACTAGTCTTTATTTTCACACCATTTTCTGCTTCCCTATGTCATATTTACACAATTTTAATGCTATTTTTTTGCATCGGTTGTGTATATTTGGTCCTTAACTTATGTTACCAACCATCAACCCCAGCAACAAACAGTGATTGGAAAAAAAAAAGATCACAGCATCCTATTGTGAAAACAAAAAAGCAACGAAAAGGCCATATTCATATATCCTTAGTTTAATGACACTTGAGAAAGTGTGAACTATTGCTTTCTTGACTTAAGAGTGGTGCACTGTGATAAAGCTTCCAACACCCTGCTTTCAATGCCTCATATGCCATGTGGGCTATACTGGCTTTTCAGACATTATTACCCTAGGCTTTAAACATGGAAAAATAAAGTCGTGCCATCTTAGCTCTTTTGGGAGATCTATCTTTATTTAGAAGTTAAGTACAGTTATACCCTTCTAAATCCATCAAAGCCAATGGACTTAGACAAGTGTAACTTTGCTTAAGGCTGCACTGGAAGTTTCCCCTACAGCCACTGTGATTATCTAACTAAAAGACAGACAACCAGATGGGCATACATTCTACATTGGCTGCAACCAACATTAAATTAAATAATGGATTCTGATATGTTATGAATTGCATATCACTTTTCTCTCTTGTAGATATAATATCTAATGATCGTTAAATTATTTGAAGCTCTGGATTTTATTTACTGTGCCTGTATTTTAGTATATTTTAGTACCCTTAGTATTATTTTGGCAAACTTGTACATTTTGTGATAGCTTATGGCCAATATTCGGAACAGGGAAGATGTGTGCATATATAAGCAGTCTGGGAAAGATACAGGAACCTGTTTAGCACTGACATTTATTACTAAAATTTTTGACTGCCAGGCAGGGAGTTTTCCAAGCTTTCCTCTGCTTTCTAGAAAGGGCTAGAAATTGGTTTTCTCATAACACCAATTTCTGCCCCAAAGTTCTTGTCATACAGTGAAATTAAGCAAAACCAGAACTGTCAACCAATTAAAGAAATGTTACTTGATTACGGTAATGGTTTGACTTTTGGTCAATTAACTGATTAAATCTGCATTGAAATGCTTCTGAAGAGAAAAGGATTTTTATATGAGGACTGCATATGTTACAACATGTAACATTTTATAAGACTGTGAGAATGAGGGTAAACAACTCCCCTAAAGTGGCTGGTTATCACCTTTTTCGTTTCTTTATTATTCTATTTATTATTTAAATCTGTTGCCAAATCAATCAGGGTCACCTTTTTAACTCATATAAAGATTTTAAAATCAATCAACTAAACACTGCAGCCCAAATGGAAATAGTTCAATATTCTAAGCTGACATAATACCTTGTCATTCCCTCATTGTGGTTCTCACAAAAGTCAGCTACGCTGCTTCCACAGGACAAACAGAAGTCTAAACTCCACTTCTGGAACAGAAGGATTTCTGGTTCTAGCCCACAAACATGAACTGGGCAAACTTCTCTTCCCCTGATCACCAAGGGAAGTTATTTCCAGGCCATGGAAAGCACTGCTTGAAATGGCAGCCTGAGTCTGTGCCACAGGCAGATAGCTTTGCGTTGGAGTGCTTTAATGCCATTTTATACCGCATATAAAGAATCCAAGCATAAACCAGTTTGTTGAAAACTACCCTTTTAGTGAAAGCTGGCTGTAATTCTGAACAAGTTTTCAATTTTCGCACTGCTGCTAGGGTAAAACATTTTAAGGAGTTTAATTTTTACAGTGGCTTCAATGACACAGGATTATCTAACAAAGTAATGGCTAATCAATAGAGGGTTTAGTTGTCAGGTGAAACATATAACACACTAAAAGGGATTGATTGCCAGGCTCCTCCTTATTTACTGGAAGGTATATATTTAAAATGACACAAACTTGTTACCAAGCTGCATTCCTTTAACCTTGCAAAAGCTGTTTGAGATGAGCGTTAAGCAGCCTATAGCAACACACACAGTAATGGAAAAATATCTACAAAACTACAGCTAGTTCAAATCATGTTGGCAGCAAGAATACAATGAGAGTAACCGAGCAGTGTGAAGCTGCCTCCATCCCCAGACAAATGTTTAAACTACCGGCAGATACTAGTATGCTGCTGACAAAAAACCCAGTATCTGTAAAACCATTCAAAATTACACAATTTGAACAATTGGTGAAAATTTACTTAATATGTGGTTCCACTAAGGGATTTGTTTTGTTCAGTTTTTGCTTATTTCAGAATATTTTTGCATAGATGGAGGAACAAAACAAAGGGACACAGGGTTTAAGAAACACATAAGAACAGAAAGTTTATGCAGCACGGAACGATTCACTTTGACTTGACTCTTGAGCAAACAGTGCTAATATATTGGTTCTTGTAGGTTATCCGGGCTGTGTGACCGTGGTCTTGGTATTTTCTTTCCTGACGTTTCGCCAGCAGCTGTGGCAGGCATCTTCAGAGGAGTAACACTGAAGGACAATGTCTCTCAGTGTCAAGTGTGTAGGAAGAGTAATATATAGTCAGAAAGGGGTTGGGTTTGAGCTGAATCATTGTCCTGCAAAAAGTATCAAAAGTAATGTGCTAATCATTGTCCTGTATCACTGTCCTGTAAGTGCTAATATACGTTGAACCTTTTCTCAGCAATCATACGAACTAGAAACTGGGTTTTGTTTTTGTTTTGTTAACCAGCAGAAACAGGTTCTTCAGGGATGCATTTTGTATCACCATCCACATTCCACACTTTCACATGAATCAGTAACAGTTCTGTCTACATTTCACCCACAAGCTTCATTGGGCTCTTTTTACGCATCCCTTTTTGGATGTACATTTAAAATGAAGTATACATATAACTAATAGGCGTTAGAAAATATACATCATACAAACATACATGGACAGCCAGGTTTGGTTGCAGCTGAGTGATAAACCCAGTACTGAACAATGTGCAAAAAATGGCAATGTGGAAGCCTAATGGTTAGAAAGGAACACCCTTTAAATGCCCCGTCTCATCTACCTTTCCATCTAAATCAATGGATCCTTTCAACAATTGTATGGACTTTAAATGGAAAGTCATTTCTTCGGCAATCTGTCCAGAGCATACCCGTCTCTGAGCCAAAGACCACTTTTCAATAGGCGCAGCAACCTAAGTATTCAGTAAGATTTTTCTTCCCACCGGTCAATAATTACATGATTTATCAGAGAAAGATAACACTGTAATAAAAAGACAACAAAAATTCAGCAGTATAGCCTTCAAGTCATTTCCAGAGACAAGATTATTAAACTCTTTTTTTTCATTGTTGAAACAAGGGCTTTTGTAGCAAAGCGCCAATTGCTGAATGAGAAGAGAATAGTTATTAGGCTCTGAAGAATTCAGTAGAAGTGGGAAGTTATATAAACAAATCACTCCTGCAGATTCAGAGAGATCGCTTTCAGCTCATTTATGGGGTCTTGGGAGACCTCCATTAATTACCCTTAAGGTCTTTCACACAGACTCCTTTTAAAAAAAGGCAATTTATTTATTTATTTCCAATGAGGTGCTTCTTCTGAAAGTATTAAATAATGCCTGCAAATTTAAAAGCGTTTTTATAAATAGGTAATTAAAAAAAGGAAGATGAGAATAAAGGCAAGCTGCAAAACATTACCCAGAATCCACTGCGGTTATTATTTCTATATTTAAGGCTAAATTCCTAGGCTCCATAACTCAGAATGCTTGTGGGGAGAGAGAAAGATCTCTGCAGGAAGCCAGTAAGACAAAATATAGGCTAGCCCAGCCAAAACTGTTACAGAAATGTCCCCGAAGCTCGGTTTGTCATATTGCAATTACACCTTGCCTACTGTGGAGCCAGAGTCCCTAATTTTGCCACTAGAGGGAAGAATTGTCTCAACACATGGCAATGGGAGTGGGGGAATGGGTTTTCCTGAGCAATTTCCATAACAATGCTCCCTTGGCTGTATGTACCTTCTAATTACTCAGTACAATTAAAATGACTAACCTAAAAAACAAACTGAGGGGGGAATAGTAAGCCCATTTTTGAGGCTTCATTATCTTAAGATTTTGTTCTTGCTTTCTTACTCATCAAAACAAGAAAACAAGAAAAAGGGGGAATGCCAGTTTCTCTCCCCAGTGTCCCCCCCTTCCCAAGTTGTTCAGTGAAGCAACATTGACAAAAGCAAGGAGAATTGAAATGCTTGTAAAACAAAAACCGAAACAACCAAAAAACCCTCAACAACAAACAAACCCCAAAACAAAAGAGAAATGTCGTGGTATTTAGCCATCTGGTAGCTGCTTGAAAACAAATTGTCCTCCAAAGAGCAGAAATACAGTATGTTTTCTCTCAGTTCACTGGCTTATGAATCTGACTTTTTTTTAAAGTAGAAAAGCTTCTGTGTGTGGCGGCAGCAACAGCAAACTTTTACTCTAGTGCCTCATCATAAACAGGTCACCCTAGCCGCTTGGGCTACTGCGCCCTTGCTCCAGGGACTCATCTGAAAACACCCACTTAAAATGCTTTGGATTTTCCTCCTCCCAATGACAGCTCAATTGCCAACATTCAGAGGCTTAAATCCTTCATTTTATAAGGCCAGCCATTAAAGGGGAAGATGGCAGCCAAGTCAGTCATTTTTCTTCCCATTGACAATTGGTGACATTTTCTCCAGCAGCGCGCAAGGTGTTGAAAACCTGGCAGCTGTTACCTCCTGGGACGGAGCTCCTGTTTTATCCTCCCCTTGACAGTTTAACTCAATGGGTCAGCACCTTTAAAGACTGCAAAGTATCACCGAAGTGGATGGCCGGACTTGAATTACTGCACCCTCCCCAATCAATGTAAACCCTCACTGCAGGTGAAGTGCTCCATCTATAGAGGTGCATGGGGGAGGAAAATGTAATGCCCTAAGCCAGATGGGTTTCATCTTGTGCTTTTTTTGTTTTTTTAAAGAAAGGAACAAGCTAACAAGGGGACAGCTACTTTGTTAGCTTCTTGGCCTCTCTCATGGCTCTGAAGCCCCAGGGTTCCAGCCACACACAAGAGAAAAGAATTCAGCATACACATAAACACTTAAAGAAATATAACTAGGGAGAAGACAACATGCTGCTTTCAAAGAGTTGAGAGTCCTGTTCAGAGCTTTATTTATCACTATCCACGTTCACTGGGCTGTTAGTGGACACAGAAACAAAAGGTCAGGCGAACAGACAATGCTTGCAATTTACTCCATTACAGAAAAGCAGTGCATCTGACAGACCCGATTAGCATTAAAGCGGGGGGGGGGGGGAGAGAAGCAGTGGGTTTTTATGCTGCGTGACAACTTCTCTGCTGAGCAGCCAATTTCTGCCCATCCAGAGTTCAGGGTATCACAAGATCTTTGGTGTAAAAGGAAAGAAGTTTCAAAGAACTGTAATTGTTAACAGGAAAGCATACACACAACAAAATTACATGTGAGATACTTATTTGAATTCATAATGGGCCAATTTTTCCTAATATTAAATACTGATACAAAATTATAATTTTAGCACTGATTCTTCCTCCTCCCTCTCACAATACTCTCCACTCTACAGTAACTATGAAATGACAAAGAGGAAACAGCATTTCTTTGTAGTGTACTTTCAAGTAGTATTTGTTTTTGCTGTGGTTGCTGAAGAAACTTAATTAATGCAATTGGATTAATTAATACAGAAATGACCACAGGAGTTCACAAACAGAAGCATCTCTTATTCTGCCTAATCCTCATTTTAGCCTGCTTATATTTATAAGCATCCTAAAGTTGGGACTCCGTACTCCACCCCCCTGCAAAAGAGACACCCTTCGTAAGACCTCCAAAATCTCTACATGTTTCAGCAATATAATTCCAGGAAGAACTACTGCAGGAAGACAGGGAGGAGAAAGAGGAGAGAGAAATAGCTCTATGGCAGTGGGGAGGGGAGAGAGATGGTGTCCGGCCACCTCTCTTTAATTTCATGTGAAGGCATTGCAGTGAGGCACGATCAACAACACACACGCCATTGCGATCCTGTTGTTGTCAGCGCTTCCCCACACAGCACCTTTTGACAGGATTTCCTCTCCACAGAGCCTCTTCCCTGCCCCATAGAACAAGCATTGACAGCAAAAAGGCACATCATTATTACCCCAGTTAAGCAAAGGGAGAAGCTTTCTTTAAACAACCTGCATTGTGCCAATCTTCTAAAAACACAGTAGGGTAATCAAGTTCAGGGCAGCCTTGGACAGCTGCCCTGTGACCTATGCCTGCTGACCCTTGCTATTCATTCCTCTATATTCCTCTGGAGTATAAGGGCAAGCTCCCGGCGAGTGGCCACCACAATAGACAGCTACAAGCCAACAATAATATGGCTCCTGCAGAAAGTTGGGGAGGGGAGCCCAGATGGCACGGCAATAAATTTACAAATCTTCATTCATGGCTCTGTCTAACACACCAAAAAGCCAAAAGACTCAAAGGTCCTTGGGGAGCTTCCCCCTCATTGCTTTCTAAAGGCCAACTCTCAAGGCTGCTAAGCCACAGTTCTTCAGAAATGGAGACTGAAGCCCTTAAAATCACAAATGCCTGACCTAATCAACCTACCATTTGGATCCAATGCTAAATGATGGGCACTGAAAACTAATTACTGCTTTTTGGCAAGGTTTTTGAATTTAAAATGGAAACACACAGGTTAAAAAGGCACTGAAGCATTTCAAAGTCTCTTTGAAAAAGGCTGCATACGTGCCCAGAACAGGTCTCAAACCAGGAGCCAGATTCAATAATTCATACATTTATTTTAAAAATGAATCAGATTAGTCCCACATATGACCTGCTGGTCCATCTGTATTTGCTGGACTTAATGGCACTCTTCTCGCACTATCTTCAGCTTGAAGTATGAGAGAGATAAATTTAGTTTAATTTTCAACAGATCAAGCTATTCATTTTTCAAATGGACCATCTGGATCAGCCTATTAAAATTAATTTATAACTTAGCACTGAGAAAATTCATTCGTTAGCTTAAACATAGTTGCCAAAAACTTTGTCCCTTTATCATGGCTTTCTCAGACTTCAGTCAGACCCCTACAAGCCTCCCCCACTCCAATTTTTATCCCAAACCTTTCCTCATAGAATACTCTTCTCACAGAATCGTATCTGCTCCTCTAAACTACACATAGATTTAAATCAGTTTGTCCACTAATGTCTTCAATGCAAGAGTAATGGAAAGTAGTCAAAAATAAAGGACACCATATGGTACTTCTACACTGGAAAATGTGTCTCTATTAGAAAAAGGTGTTTACTTTGTAGTGCATAACAAGTAGGGTTGTGCATCTGCCACGTGTACACAGATGAGTGAGGCATTTGATACAGTGGTTCCCTGGCCCATGTTCCTATAGCTTGAGTATACACTGGTGCTGCTCTTCACGAGTGACAATTTCCCCCCCCCCCCTGTCATGACAACTATATGTGAGAAAAATGCTGAACTGGCTCCTGGTACACCTTTAATAAAATGCTGACCATAAATTACACAGTATTTTAGGGGCTGGTGGGTCATCATGAGAGATAATCTATCATATATGGGTTCCCAGGAAAATCTTTTCTTGGTGTTTGACAAGAACAAGAAGCTTGGTATTCTCACAAAAGAAGTTGCCAGCTAAAAATAACGTAATTGAATGTAAAGGAATTATTTTTTATTTAACTTATTCATTTTTCATTTAATAATATAAACAATAAAAAAGAAAGAAATCTATCCTTACTGTAACTGTCTATTCCCCTCCCACCCCATTTTGTTCCTTCTTCACATCACTAGTAAACTAACAAAATGTTTATAACATCAGTATAAACATAATGTTTTACATTTGTTTGGTTTTCCCCAATTCAAAGGCTTTTCTTCCCCAAAAGCAATTACAAGCCATCAATGCTCCATAAAACAATCCTCTTTTTGTCTCCCTTGCTGTGTCCTGACTTGTTGTTAACAATTATAAGATCCCAAACTTGAATGTGACGGAATGATGTGAGTTCTAGGAACAACTTAGGCAAAGAAATACAGCTTGGCAAAAGCCTTCAAGGTAAATTTTGATTTTTTTAAAAAAGTAAAATACCAAATGAGGAGTTAACCCTCCCCTTTATTGTCTTTACTGATTTTGGATTTACAACAAATTTGCCCTCTTGAGAATAAAGGAGAATATACATTCAACCTACTTTTTTGCAAGAAAGAGTGACTTGGCCTCTGTGCGGTAACACCTCCTAGGCCATTACCTTACGGAATAACAACCTGCAAGATTTACCTTTGCAAACAGCCAGCAAAACCTCACCTTTACCTTTGCCACATCTATCCCTCAAATTGTCAGAAACCTTGCTTGGTGTCAGTTCACGCTTGTTGTTTCTCAATGATCAAATAGGTTGCAGAACACACAGACGTCTAAGTTGGACATAAGATAGAGCTATAGCAGCCAAATAAAACTGGCATAGACAAGAACCATTTGCCTGACCCAGAGTGCTTCTCTTCACGGGCAAAAGCAAGACGACCTGTACAGAGATGAAGCTCCCATGTTGTTATGAAAAAGTATCAGTGAACCCTAAGGTACACCTTGTGGACAGTGCTGCTAAGCATGAAAGTGTGGAAACTTGTTCAGCAAAAGACAATGATGCAACCATTGCCTCATATGGTTTAGGTCTTTCTCATTTCCCAAGTAGGTTGGAGGGATCCATATCTTTTGAGTGAAGGAGCCTAGTAGTTTTTGCAGATTCAAATCAAGTGCATACCTGCCTGAGTGCATTCTTCTCTGGAATGATCTTCCTGGGGGGCTCATCATTGTTACAGTCTTCTCTCTCAGAGGAATTCTAAGATGAAGGGAAAAGAAAAATAATAATTCATGTATTCCCTCCCCCGATGTTCCCAACAGCATTACCTTCTCTTTTGTAGGTGAATTTCTTGTAAGGTCTATGGTTTTTTTTTTTTTGCTTTTGTGACACATATTTTGATGTCTACATTGGAATATCTTGGACATGCATTCTCATAACATATCAAGAATCACTGAATAAAACAATGTACTATAGACATGATCCATTATGATAATTACCAATACAATTTAATCGGCTTTCAAAATATTGCAGTCTGAAATTCTCCAAGTTCAACCCAGCATTTTCACAATGCTGGCTTGTGGCTCTTCTACAAAACTAAATTGATACCCCAACCAAATGTAACAAAGGTATCTTATGGGATTGGAATTAGGCAGATGAAACTAACAGTACAATAAGGCAGCCATTTTGTGTGTGAAGGACTAGTAGATAATCCAAATAGAAATTACTGGAAATAATCTTTGTCGGTTATTAGCTAAGGGCACAATAGTAATACATGTTTGACAGCAGAAATGACAATGACATTATTGATGCTATAGTGGGTAGGTCAAGGGCAGCTTCCTCTAAACAAGAGACCAAAATCCAAAAGCCATGCAACTAATTTTACATACTCAATAGGGCTTTTATGTATCAGTCATCTGGTTTTATGCCGTAAACAGTTTATCAAGCATCTTCCTATACATCACTGTATTTATGTAACTGCCGATCACTGCTGTGATTTTGTAGTTTTAATGCCACAGCAGTTACAATGGTAATACAGTTTTTTGCACTTCAGCCTTATGTGTACCTGCTCCTGAAGTAATCTTTTAAAAGATATGAATGTTTATTTAGGTAAAATTCCCAGGTGTGCAGTGTTTTCAGTGTGTACTAGCTGTGATAATAGTACAGGAACATAGGAAGCTACCTCCCATTGGGCCAGCCCATTGGGCCATGTAGCCCAGTATTGTCTACTCCAATTGGCGGTGGCTTTTAGCCTCAGGCAGATTGGCAAACCTAGTCATGAGGTCCTTAGTTGGAGGCAGCCGGTGTGCTGTAGTAGGTCAGACTAGGGTCGGTGGGATCTGGGTTCAGAGCCACACTGTAGAAAGTCTTGGCCCAGTCACTCACTGTTAGCCTAACCTACATCACAGAATCATTGTAAGAATTAAACTGGAAAAGGAGGAAGGGCAAAATAAACATGTACTAGAAAAGCAAGCAAGCAAGCAAGCATGGAAGGATGGAAGGATGGATGGAAGGAAGGAAGGAAGGAAGGCAAGAAAGAAAGAAAGAAAGAAAGAAAGAAAGAAAGAAAGAAAGAAAGAAAGAAAGAAAGAAAGAAAGAAAGAAAAGAAAGAAAAGAAAGAAAAGAAAGAAAAGAAAGAAAAGAAAGAAAGAAAGAGCCATGGATCAAACCACGTAAAAGACATGCTCTACCACTGAGATATAGCCCCTACCAAACATGCCATGATTTTAAGATTGGCACCACCACACCCACCTCTCATTCAAAAAAACTCTTTCCATCAAAGGTGTGTGATATAAGGGTGGCATGCAAGATACCATTCATTAATATTAGTTACTTGCCGCTCCTACAAAATGCCCTGACTGGCTACAACATGCTTCCTAGGACGACTTCTATTAGTACAATGCTCAGAGCCAGACACACTCAGTTTCAGCTGTGAAACTGCATCATATAACTCAGGCCATTCTCTAATACAATGGTTTTCCTTCTTTCTTGAAGCCAGAATGATGACATTACCATTGTAGGGATAGCAGATCAAGTGAGCCAGGGACAGAAAACAAGCCAGCAACCCTTACCATAATGAGTAACAAGCCAAGGGTAATAGAGATGAAGGAATCCTTTGCCTAGCTACCTTACCTCATAATTTCGCTTTCTCTCTCAGTATTTTCATGCACAAAGAAAACCAGCTTGTTCTCTTCTTATGTACACAAGCAGCAGGTCTTTCTAAAAGACCCCAAAGCACAAAAACAGGGACTCACAACTCAGCAGGTGGGTGCTCCGCAACCCAGCTTGACATTTTCAACCCATGGGTTGAAGATTACTGCTCCAGTGGACTGCTAGATATTTCTGAGCTTACAGCACTTCAAGTAAATGTCATAGGCATTATACTTGCAGAAACGATGCAAAAACTGGAAACCTATCACTTCGAGTTTGAGTACTTTCCAAACAAGCATTTCAAGTTCAGAAAGTGGAGTTTTAAAAGTTAGCATGTACCACTGAAGAATAAAGCCCTTCAGAACTGCAGACCCAAGAGAATGTGGCATTACTTCTTGGTAGTTTGATAATATTTGTTACACACAGATTCTATGTGTTTTAAGAGAGACACAGAATTCCTACTCAGATTAATCCAAATGAAGATAAAGTGATGAAGTGAATATTGGGGATGGATACACAAGAGATTACCATTTGCTGTCTGCACTGTTCTGATTAAAATGTATTTGAAGAATGGATCTGAAAGAGTGACAGAAAAGGAGAACCATTCAAGACAGAAAAGGGATATGCTATTCCACAAATAAGATACAATTTGGAGGGGGAGCCACTGGGGATTGAATGGGAAGGCAATCACTCAATTGCCTCAAGGGCAATAACTGTGACAGAAAACACACAAAGCTGAAAAAAAGTCTTCTCCCCATGGCGGTGGAAAGAGAACTGAGGGAAAGAGTGCTTCCCCACCCCTCCATCACGTGTTATTTAGGCGGGAAAAGCTGTTGTGGCTGGGACGCTGACAGAGGGGAGGGGGAGCGCTCCTGAGGAGCCGATCTTTCCAGAAGCTCATCAGTCAATCTCTGTGGCTGGCCTGAGCATGCACAGTTCCCAAGTGGGACTGCACAGAAGCCATGAAGATGAACAAACATGGCAGAAAGAGCATACAAGAAATATATTCACTGTACTTTTAGAATGCAAACTGAATATTACAAATTGCAGCATGCTTCAGAAAAGAATTTCTTCTTTGCAGCCCTTTCTCCTCTTTGCCCCATTAGCCTTCCTTCGAGGTCAACCTCAGTATCAAAAGCCATGGAATTCAACATCCTTTATGTTGCCTGTCCCAACATGCTTCAAGTTTACCAATTTCTTCCTTGAAAGTAAACAGCTAATTTGCAGCCCTTGTTTAATTCATTATCATTATAGGTGGCAAGACTAAGAGGTTGGCTGAACAAAGACCAGACAATGACTGCCAAGTGCATATGGTGGCTCACAGCTTGCCATCACCCCATTCTACTGCACCAACACAGCAGACTATTAAAGTGGAGAGCTGCTCATGTACTTTTGTCAGCAAGTTAAGTTACGCTTGGCAAAAGGCTGAAAGTCTACAAAACATTACACTCCTTAAGAAGCAGCAAAAAATAGAACTGATAGCTTAGGAAATGGAAAATCCTTTCCCCATGGGCAGACAATAAGCTTAAGAATATTTCTGATATTATTTGCATATGTCCAATGGCAAGTTCTTCTCCATAGTAGGTATCCTTTAAGTCTGCTATGTACATTAGAGTGATACTCATACCTGTAAGTATCCTCCTCACTGGGCATGCCAGGTGCCTGCTTCAGGTGGGCAATCTCTTGGCGCAGGGCCTTCCCTCCTGCCCTTGCCCTTGGGCAGGTGAGAGAAACAGTGGGAGTGGAAATAATGTTGGGCTTCACGCCAATATCATGTCTGGGCAAAAACCTGGACATGACATTGGCAGAAGCTCTAGAAACTTTATAGTTATACCATAGAGTTTCCAGGGTGGTTGACACACTGACATCACAGCTGGGTTTTTGCCTGGATTGATGTTGGCATGTAGCCCAACGTCATTTCCACTCCTTGCCTTGTCCCCAAAGCTGCCAGGGATGCCAGGCCACCACTTCGCATCCCACGTCCTCACTGAGCTGCTCTCTGAATACACACGCTGAACTCAGCACTGGAGATTTACTTCAGCAAGAAGGTGATGTACTCTGAATAGCAACAAAAAATTACTGATGCCTTCCAGGGACCAATAAAGCGCTGCCAGTAGTGGAATTCAAAAAACACTGAATTCAGTATTCCAGCAGCAGCGACAGAGTGTGCATCAAAAGGTCTCCAGGAGCATCTGTTACACAGAGACATTAAGTTAGCAGAAGTTACAAGCGGAAGTCCACGAAACAAAAGTGGATGAAAATCCAGACAACTCTGTCACTGAATTTATTTTCATGACTGACTGGGGATGCTTTCCTTGACAAGCTTCCTTATCAAAGCAAGATAAGGCAAGCAGGCTTCTACTGTAATATATGGAGTCTCTTGCAAGCAGGCCTTGCACAATATGTGCATCTTCATCCATGGACCTAAGGGCACAACTATGAATCTTTCCTGATATCAGTTTAGCTTAGCTCAGAATATATGCTCTTGTGATCCTTGTCCATATCTATACTAAGTAACTTTTTCAGACCCCAATACACTTAGCTCATTCTGACAAAAGCCAGTGATTAGGATTATCACTGATGGGTATGAATATGATGGGTATGGTATGGAAGAGGGGGGGAAACCCTCAGACTAGAGAATAACTCTGCTACAAGAAAGACTAGGACATTGTAAATTCCCTAGCCTCTCTGATCACACAAGATTTCCATGGCATTTCACCCCCATTCCCTTTGCAGCACATAACATCCCACAGAAGCCTCCTGAATATTACGGGGAAGCCAAGCAAGTGAATGAGGTTTGAGATCCTCATTCTTAAATTCAATAGGTATGCAGCAATTTAAGCACTAGCAGTGAGGCAGACTTCTGTTTCCCAAAGCTGATGTGAGAATAGCAGGCTATCAAGACTATTCTGTATTCTTAGAAGGGAAACAGGCCATTAAAGAGTCTTGGCAGATCTCATTTGTGTAAAAAGACTTCATCCTGTAATTAATGGAATACTCCTGCATGGCAGGTAGCCACCTTAACACCCAGTGCACCATTTTTCACCACAGACACCCAAATGGTCCCTGCTGTTCAGGGTAAGCAGATTTTTTAAATAACCATATTTAGACATTCTTATAGCCTGCCCATCTAAACCAGCACCAGAATCAGATGTAATAAATGGATAAAAACATTCTAAAGGACTATCATCTGAAAAGAGGTACATTTAAGATTGCCTCTTGTCTCACAGCAGGCATCACAACCATGCCAAGTGGGGAGGTGCTTATAATTTTTTTGTCCGGGGGTGGGAGGAAAAGGGACTGCCCTTGCCAATTCTAATTATAAAGCCATACAGATGCAGCACTTTTTCAAGTGTGTGTGTGAGTATAAGAGTGAGAGAAGCCATGTCTATGCATAGAGCGCTTTTTTATGCTTTCAAATCCTTAATCCTGTTTGGAGCTGTCAGTGGGGGTTAATGGAAGCTTTGGATAGGAGAATTCCAATCTGGTTGGCAGATGGATAGGTCGGTTATAGCTGCATAACTATGTCTTGCCTGCAGGCACAATTCAGAACACTGTTAAAGCAATATAAAGTCGCTGTCAAGCTGAACCATTTGGATCGGTAGCAAGGAGAAATAATAATAAAAGGAGTTCATTTCTGGGCCTTGCGCGTTCATGCTAGTATGCAGAAACTGATTAATTGTCGCCATGTGCTGGTCGGCTGTACCTCCAATTCCTACTTCTGGAGTAGATTTTGCATGCTAATATAATCATTCTCCCTCCTGAGACATTAGCAAATAATCAAATGAAAAACAGGATCATAATTTACCGAGATTCAGGCAATTCTCTATGCAAATTTGACTTGTTATTGCTGCTGCCTCGTTAATCTGAATGCCTTTGACAAACTCCTTTGATTTATGAACTCATGACAACTCCAATGTGTATATATTTTGCTAGATTGACATTATCATTAAGAGTGGGTGGACTGAGCTCACATGAATGGCTGATTTTATTCGCTGGTGTCGGCTGCTCAACAGCTGAGCATCTCCTTTGCACAAAGCCCCCAAGCACAAGGCTCTTCCCATCTACCCATCCATTCATCATCTCGATGTTAATTGGCCCAGGCTTTAAGCAAATTTTCAACACGATTTAAAGGCACGATGACACTGATTACTGACCCTCTGCCATACGGTGCCTATTGATTAACCTGACAGAGATGATGAGCTTGAGGGAAACTAGGTGTGTGGGGACCTCAAAGGGAAAAAATATATTGTTTATGCAGGCAAAACACTTGTCATGATCCCAGAGGCCAGAATTTGTGCAGCATTGGCCTTTAAAACATGATATTGCCATTAAAGCCTGGATCCAATAAGGAAAATTCATGCTGCTTTGAAGGAAAGAAAACAAGTTACAAATACCTTGTCAAGTGCAGTTCCTATTTCAGCAGAGCTCCCAGTGAAAAGCAAATCTCTTCTACACAAGTAGGATTTGCAAGCCAACACATATGAATACATAGTAGTTCAACGTCAATGGAGAAGGAGGGGGTGGGGAAATGGAGACATTGGTAGGGATTAAGTGTGTGTAACTCCACATGAACATTTCTTGTCTATAAAAAAAACACAACAGCAGCAGCCAGTTTACAGCTAATTTCATAAGTAGCCTAAGGACAATCTAAAGGTCAAACATAACATTCCAGATATTTTGGTAGGCTCGCACTCTGTTTTTTGGTATTATGGGATAGATATTTGCATCCAAACTGGATTGCATCATCCTGTGGGACAATGCAAAGGGTGAGGAAGAGAGGGATGGGGAAAATCATTTGAATTACTTTTGCAACTCTGCTACAGTATAGATTGTTGGGGGGTGGGTGGAATAACGCCTGTCTAATGGCTGCAGGAGAGTAAAACTTCAGTCGTCCCTTTCCAATAACCTCTGTAAGTGATAGATGAGTCCAAGAGCCTTGCTACTGTAAAGGGACCGATAGCATCCCGATTTCATAAATGCAGTTTGGCAGTTTATAAATCTCAGCTATTTCAAAAGCTGTAGTATGAAAACTGACACTGTTCCTGCCAAAACAAACATAAACATCTTTACAAAAATTATGGGCTCAATGCCCAACTAAACCATTGAGAAGGATTCCGTTTCATGTCCTAAGAAGAATAAGTCATTGTCTGAGGCAAGTGGCCTTTGCAAAGCTTGTGTTCTGGAGAGAAGAATCAAGGCGACAGAATCAAAGCACAAGATCAATCTATCGAGCAGTTTTGACCTCAAAAAATTACCCCCAACAAGAGGGATACAGAAATAAGGATCACAGCAACTGTGCCTTCCTTCTTCTGATCTGCCCACAGACTACACAACGCAACAAACAGGAGATGCAGGCTGCAGTTCCTAGCTCTCATGAGCTTCATGTAAAAATAAATAAATGCTTGCCTTATATGTAAAAGGCTTCTATTTCAGTCAATTGGCTCATGTTTAAAACATAACTGTTTCATGCTAATGTAAAAAGCATGCCCATCTTTGATGGGATTTTGGACTACTACAGAAATGCAGTTGTTCACTGAGCTATTCAGACAAATTTTCAAGAACCAAACTAGCAATTAGCATGATTTGAGTGTTATTGTACCATCCTTTTCTATGTTTCTTCTGTAGGGGTTCAAATATTCCATGAAGTTAATATACATATGTATTTTTCTAGCCATGTCTAAAAATGTCACATTAACATGCTTCATTGCAATGAAACAGGTTATAAACATTTCACAGTCAGGGTGGTGTCAATTATGTGACTTCCTAATCATTCCCAGTAATTTATTGGAAAGATTGATATAAAATAGTTTAAAAACTTCAGCATTCTGTTCTTGCATGCCTAAAAGCCTGACTATCTATGAAAATGATAAAGATTTTCAAAAATTTCACAAGGATCTAACTGAGATTAATAGTCTGAAATTTTTTAAAAGTAAGAGTCTAGATGATTTTATGAGTAGGAATTTAATTACTAACCTCGCTCCAAGAAGTGAGCCCTGTTTCCTATTTCTAAGAATTTAAGAGGAATAACCACTAGTACATGTTAAAATGCTTAAATGAAGCTACCTGATAATGGCCTTTTAGATTCATTTTTGCTAGCCTCTTACTTACACAAGTATTACATATCCAGAGAGCCGTTGAATATAATTTTCCACATATTAAGGAAAGAACATTTGCTTCTGCTAATCAGGACATCTGGTTATTTTTGTAGCTCAGACATCTGCATTAGGCAGAGCTGTTTCTTAATTTCTCCTAACAAGAGGTTAGATTAGAGCAACAGAAATCTTAAGGTATCAAAATGTGTTTTTGAATATTCTATTTTAAATGTAAACATCGATTCAAATATTTATGTTTATTTTGGGCTACAAATTATTTATAATTGAAAAACCTAAGTATTTCACAGTATATTTTTGAACCATCCTTAAGCATGCTTTGTTAGTATTACTATACCCATGCAATGATGGTCAGTTTTTTTTTTTTTTTTGGTTACATCTAAATTAACTCGTCTTTATTCCCTACATCTTCTTCAGCTTCTCCCCCAAGGTAATACTTTGGTGTTTTCCAAGCTCCCCTTTAAACCTACCATTGCCACCTGCAGTTATGATTGGTGTGTTTAAAATGGCAAAGTGTTGTAACACACAATTTGTGGACTTAATTTCACCCTGAAACAACAGCATATAAAAAGCTGCCTCCCCCCGCACAACACAAAAGTAATGCCATTATTAGTTGCTTGTTCACTCTGGTTTTACATCTTTGTTTGAACACATAACAAGCTGAATTCCAACATATAGAAGTACCAAACTTAAGAAATAGTCACTTCATTCTTCTTTCGTCATGCAACTTTAAACATTTAGGAACACTGGTGAAGGCTAAAATGAGTGATTTGTTTGAGCCCATGTTCCAAGCAGTAAAGAACAGGGCAAAGCAGGTTGTGAACCTATAGTAATATGCCAAAGAGGTGGCCAAAACATATTTCTACCGCTGACAAGAGTTAGCAGGAAACAACCAGCCTGGGGAGTGTCCTTTAAAAAAACAAAAACGTTTAATTTTAATTCTCTAGACTCAGATTTTCTTTCTGTGCTCAGTATTTATTATAGTTTCATCTGCATGGGAACTATAGGCACTTGATAAATGGATTATGAGGTTGGCTAGTTTCTCTACTCACTCTGTACCCCCTCTTCAAATACTATTTTCTAACTTCTAGCACAAAAATTCTAACTGAAGCATACATAATAAAGACTTGCAATGCACTATGTTAAAATTTCAAACCCAATCGCCCATAAATTACCAGGAAAGCATATTTAGTATTCCTTCTGCTAATGCCTACTTCATTATCACCTTTAGGTTCCAATCACCACAGAACATACTTTACACTTTCTAAGTGTTTTGTTGCCTTACGTTCCAAAGTAAGTCACTCCACCCATAACCACAAGATCATCTTTGAACAGATAAGTCACTCCACCCATAACCACAAGATCATCTTTGAACAGATGGCAATAATGGGCCACAGCCAAGGTTTGAAGATGGCAGCTGGGGCATTACACTTGGACGACCCTGCCAGCGAAGAGGAGGATTTGGACATAAAGCTCAGTACAAATGAATCTTTGCGATGTGCAACAGAAGGCGGAGATTTCATGACTCAAGAACAGACTGTTTGGGTTTCAATCTCTCTTAGCCTGTCTCCTTTTAAGCTGCACCTCTTGGACCCACTTTATCATGTGACCTGCTGATGGAAATCCCTACTATTGGCTAGCTCAATTCTGGACCACCAAGTTGTGTTCCTTTTGAGGGTTCCTGACTAATACCTCACCTCTCATTTCCTCCGTGAAATATCTAAGCCATACCACAAGACGATCTTTGACATGCTTTCCTCAATACCAAATTGTATTTTCCTCTCTCCATTTATAATCTAATTTTGTGTCCATTCTTGTTCATCCTGCTTCCTACTAATCACATTTACTGGACTTCTGCATCAAACTTACAGAAATCAAGCTGTAATTTTGTATCTGCAGTTATTAATTTTCTTCTAGATTTAAGTATAGAAATTAGCACTGCTGTCTGAAGTAAGGAATCACACACAGTTGTTTTACAGCAAAATTCAATCCCATTCCAAAGAGCGCCTACTATGACAACGGTTTATACATATATTTTATATGGCTTTAGAAAATATAAAAATTTGTTGAATATTTTGGAAGATGCACAACAATTACCCAGAAGATCTGCCATAACAATGTAGGGGAAAGCAGCTCAAATCGTTAGGGAGTAGAACCATTTCCACCCCCACCCTGGTATTGTGCAGTAATTAAAAGCTGCTGCGTGGTCAGGTTAAGGGGTTAGCTGACCCTCCACACTAGCAATCAAGCTAGCCGACTACTAATGCATTGTGTTTGTGGGGACATGGCAAAAAATACAGAAGACTATGACAGCAGATAACAGCACACACATGCACACATAAGCAAAACAGCTGCAGAACATACACATTAACTACCTCCGCCACTGCTAACTACTGTGGATGCCACGTGTAAATTACTCTAAAGAAAAAAATTAAGTTTTTTTTTAATGGAAGGGGAATTTGATAGTTAGCCTAACATGGAACAGAATCCCTTGTGATGTAGACCATGAGGCCACATTTGATACATAATTTCTGACCTGGTCTGCTGTTCACCCACTTAACATTTCATTCTACAGAACTTAAATCCTTATAAATATGGATTCCACGCAACATAACTGCAATTTTGTAACAATCTCTTCAGCAACAGGGTTTCAGAAGGTAAAAATATTCCCCTATTGACTGGGACACAGTATGTTAGTTTTTCTTTGACTCCTGCAAAGAGAGTTTGAGTAATCAAACAATTGCAGCAAGGAGAACAGGGTTATGTTCACATCATATCCCTGTGCTTCACGGCCAATAAGATTTTTTGGTATCTAAAGAACAGTATACTGCTTTAATCCAGTGTCTTGAAATCCACTATTCACAATCTCTTGCTTGGACATGAATGGCCTATTAAACCTACAACATATCTGTTTTAGTTAACTTCTGGGAGGGGAGGGGGCCTGGAGAGAAACAAAATGTACTTAAATGCTGGGCTTCCCCCGCCCCTTGGGCTGAATGCCTTTCATCCAATAAGACATTCAAAGCAGTGACCCAGCAAATGGATTGAAAAAGCAATCTTCCGTCTGAGTGCCACATTATCCTTCCTATTCAGTATTCTCTGTGAGAGATCTCAATCAGCTGGGTGCGTGTGTAAGAGACAGCGCAGCCCATTGCTGGGTTAATTAAACATTTGACTTTAACACCCTCCCATCATTAAGCAAATAAAAACAGATAATTCAAACCACACTTCATACATAAGGTACACAACACTCGTCAAAAATTAAGAGACCCCCAGACCCCCTGGGGAGTTCCACTGGGGAGATAATCAGTTTAAATCTTTGCTGGTTTATCAATTATTCTATTGATTAAAGTGGGGTGATTATGCAAGGCTCTTTTCCCATATGGGATAAACGTCAGAGAGAGACAAACTCTGAAGGTTCAAAGACTGCAAAAAGGAAGAGACCAATATGAACTCATTACAACTCACTTGAGATACGCAGATGGATTAATTTTGTTTTGTTTTGTTTCAGGGTAACAGGAGTGTTTCTGATCCATATTATGCCATATTAGTGAAATGTTAAAAATGCATGCCATGAAATTTTAGACATGTTTTGTCTATGTTATCAAGTAGAAAACTAGTACCTGACATATTTTATAGATGCTAGTTCTACAGTGCACCAAAGATAAAATTTCTTTTGCCTGATCAGTCTCTTAAGTATCTAACAGCATCTTTATATGAGCAACCAATTGAGCTTGGTAAGTAGATCAACTATAGCACTGGACTTCTCTTCACTGGCGCCCCACATTAAATAAAAAACTGTATGCCTAATAACGAAAGAAAACTCACTCTTTAAAAAATCAGATTTTAGCTAAGTTGCACAATTTAATGGCACCATAAGATGGTGTGGAGGATGCTAAACAAAAAAGAAGCAAGGCTACCATCAACATAGTGCAGCCTTAACAGGAGGGAAAGCACAAATAAATGTATGTGGGGAAATTCTACTTACCATAACCCACCCGATTTTCTGAAATCCAAAATAAAAAAAAGATTTTGAGGGAAATGTGTGTGTGGGGGACACACAAACTCTTGACAGTTTAAAATCCAAAATTGTGGCTCCTTCAGGTATAGATTCTGATTTAAGAAAAAAATTCAAGCTATTTCAAGATTTGGGGTGGCTAATTTTGTCTCATAATTTGAGATATGCTGATGACACTACATTACTGGCAGAAAACAGTAAAGATTTGAAACGACTACTGCTGAAAGTTAAAAGAGAAAGTGCCAAAGCAGGACTACAGCTGAACATCAAGAAAACAAAAGTAACGACTACAGGAGAATTACACAACTTTAAGGTTGACAATGAGGAAATTGAAATTGTTCAAGACTTTCTATTCCTTGGCTTCACGATCAACCAAAAGGGAGACTGCAGCCAAGAAATTAGAAGGAGATTGAGACTGGGAAGGGCAGCTATGAAGGAGCTAGAAAAGATTTTGAAGTGTAAGGATGTGTCACTGGCCACCAAGACTAGATTAATTCATGGCATCGTATTCCCTATTACTATGTTTGGGTGTGAAAGCTGGACAGTGAAGAAAGCTGATAGGAAGAAAATAGATTCCTTTGAAATGTGGTGTTGGAGGAGAGTGTTATGGATTCCGTGGACTGCCAAAAAAACAAATCAATGGGTTCTAGATCAAATCAAGTATGAACTGACCCTAGAAGTTAAAATGACTAAACTGAGGCTGTCATATTTTGGTCACGTCATGAGACGACAAGAGTCACTGGAAAAGACAGTCATGCTAGGAAAAGTTGAGGGCAGCAGGAAAAGAGGAAGACCCAACAAGAGATGGATTGACTCAATAAAGGAAGCCACAGCCTTCAATTTGCAAGATCTGAACAAGGCTGTCAAAGATAGGACATTTTGGAGGACTTTCATTCATAGGGTTGCCATGAGTCGGAAGCAACTTGACGGCACTTAACACACACACAACACAATTTTGTCTATGGTTAGTACAACTCGTACTTTATGGTAATGACACATTATTAAAGAATCCACAATTACAATGTTTCGTTAAATATTCACTGAACAACATGTCTGTTACAGTATAGGAGTGTTCATTACTGAACTGCAAGATAATAGTGAGGTATATATTCTGTTTCTAAAGCCAAATACATAGTGCATTCCTTTTTGATTACAACTATGCTGGTTGTTTCTATTTACAACTCTCTGCTTTTCTTCAGTCGACCAACCATCAAGGTACTTCCCAACCTGAGCGTTCCAACCCAAAAGTGGTTTGTGAAGCCTGTTAAAATAGATTCCAGGCTATTGCAGTTTTATTGATTTGTGCATGCTGTTTTTTTAAGTGGGTCACCATACCCAAAAAAAGCTCCACCTTTACTGACAGTGTGATACAATTTTAGAGTGCTGGATCAGGAAGACCTGGGTTCAAATACTTATCCACAAAGGTGATTTGCGTCCGGGCCTCCTCACTGTTGATCTTCAAGAGGCAGCTGAAGACAGATTTATTTAGTACTGCTTTTGACTGATTTAGTTCTTATATATTGGCAGGCTTACTGCAGTTTCTAAATTATGACTTTTTATAATTGTTTTATTTATATAGCATTATTGTGTTTTATAAGTGCTTTATTTATATTGTAAGCTGTCTTTAGTTTCTCAAGAGAGAAATTTTATTTTAAATAAAGTTACTGTCTTTCAGCTTGATGTACTTTACAAGGTTATTATACTAATGTATTTTACAAGGCTGTTACAATGATAAGAGGGTTGGGGGGCAAGTACACCACTTTAAGCTCAGTTAGAGGAAAGGTGGAGAAATGTAATCTTTGTATCTTAATATAAGGCAGCCAGTGTGGTGTAGCGGTGGGACTCTGATCTGGAGAACTGGGTTTGATTCCCACTCCTCCCATGAGCTGCAGACTAATCTGGTGAACCAAGTTGGTTTCCCCATTTCTATGCATGAAGCCAGCTGGGTGACCTAGGGCTCCTAAGTTCTCTCTGAACTCTTCCAGCCCCCCCCCACCTGCCCTGTGGTGCAGTGGTAAGCTGCGGTACTGCAGTCCAAACTCTGCTCACGACCTGAGTTCGATCCTGACAGAAGTTGGGTTCAGGTAGCCGGCTCAAGGTTGACTCAGCCTTCCATCCTTCTGAGGTCGGAAAAATGAGTACCCAGCTTGCAGGGGGTAAAGGGAAGATGACTGGGGAAGGCACTGGCAAACCACCCCGTAAACAAAGTCTGCCTAGTAAACATCGGGATGTGATGTCACCCCATGGGTCAGGAATAACCCGGTGCTTGCACAGGGGACCTTTACCTTTTACCTACCTCACAAGGTGTCTGTTGTAGGGAGAGGAAGGGAAGGAGATTGTAGGATGGTTGGATTCTCCTTAAAAGGTAGAGAAAGTCGGCATATAAAAACCAACTCTTCTTTTTCTTAATATTCTCTAGTATATTTGTAATTAAAGGATTTTTAAGCAAATAATGTGCTATGCTGTGCACAATATTATTCACATTCATACTATTATACAGATTAAGTTTGAAAGTGCTGCATATATTTAATAATCTCCCCCACAAATCATGGATTCAGCATTGTAGTGTAGTGGTTAGAGTGTTGAAGTAGGGTCTGGGAGACCCAGGTTCAAATCCCAACTCCGCTATGGAAACCTGCTGAATGACTTTGGGTTAGCCACACACTCTCAGCTTAACCTACTATGACGCCCCTTTTCCACTCACCCTCTACCACCTCTCTCTCTCAGGTTCCGGGTTACAAATACGTCAGGATATCACATTTGCCACCCTTCTCATCTGTTTTAAAATATAGAGAGCGCCTTGAACATTTCTCCTCTCAGGTCCTCTCTCTTACTCACAGAGACATCCGCATACAGGGTAGCCAGCACCCTTTAACAACAGACCCTCACTCACACAAAGCTATTGGGGTTGGAGAGAGGGAGATTAAATGGTGTATGTGTGTTTCTTTCCCTTAGACACCCAGCTCATAGGGTTAAACAAAACAAGAGTTTACTTTCATTTATGGTATGAACATAACAATGAAGAAAATCAGGTAGAAAGCATAATTTCCATTGAACATTTGAACTGTGGTCCTATTCCAGCAACTGGGATCTTTGTTTAAAAAATGACTATTTTCAGCCCACTATAACAAGCTCTTTTCCACAGTTTCACTCAGTCAGACATCCTCCTTTTCCCTCTCAACTCCCTAGCTGCCAACTCCCAAGCGCTGTTCTCCAACTCTCCTTCCCCAACATTCCATCAGCTCTCATTGGTCACTCTTAGGAAGAAGTGGAACCTACCCTGTCTGTCAGACCTACCTCATAGGATTGTTGTGAGGTAAAATAGAGGGAAGAATGATGCAAGCTGCTTTGGATCCCCACTGGGGAGAAAGGGGGGTAAAAATGAAGTAAATTCATCATCATCATCATCGCCAACATTCTTAGTCTTAAGTTAAAGAGTTCTTCTGTGATAAGTGCCACCTACAACAGAATTTCAAGCACATTTTTCACCCTCATCCTGGATTGAAGTTTCATTTTTTTTCACCTTAGCAGAGTCCCCCTCAACCTTTCCAGGCTTCACTGCTGCTTTTTTTCTTATTCTGCCATTTAATGGTAGAGCAAGTGGTTTTCAATGGGAAATCTGTGGTACAATACAGAGTACGATCATTCTTGAAGATCTTTTGCCCCAATCAACAATCAAATCCACATGTTACCAGGCCCACAAGTGCTGCAGGAGGGTTGCAATCAAAATGGCTGGCACCCTTTGCTCAGAGTATCAGCGATAATGCCATTAGGAACAGTTATACAGCAAAGGCTTGTGTCTCAATCTAAAGAACTGTATGCTGTTTAATGTTTATATAAGGTGTGGATAAACATAAGATGAGGTAGCATATTCAAAGAAACACCATTAAAACAAGTTTTCATTCATGCTGAGATACTGATTTTTATTGCATAATCTAAGCAGCAGTCTGTGTATCCCGGAAAAAACAGCTGCAAGAGAGTCAATAGATCCTTAACAATATTGTTTTTTGACAAGCTGAAATGCATGTGTAGTGAAGACCACTGCTGTCACTGTGAGGTGGGACGGCTGCCGCCCAGTAGCAGAACTGCTTAACTGCCCCATTAGGGCGAGGGAACTTTCTCCCTAGAGTCCCTCAGCCAGCTCACAGCCCATTAGGGAAGCTGGGGTAAGGAAGTCTTTTTTTGTCCAATAGTTACTACCACCCCAGATAAAATCAACCCCCCTCTCCCTCATGGTGTTGCCTGAGCTGCTGCCATGGGGTATATTAGCATGCCAAGTAGCCAAGGCAGGTGGGTAAGGAAGTGTGCAGACTCTTAGTCAAACAACTTTATTTCTACAAGACACAAGCTCAGGGTAACTATAATACAGGCTCTAGGTACATCCAGCAAAATAAAGGAAATGAAAAGTCATTACCTAGATACTTACAATCCACGGCATTTCTGGTTTTTGTTGGTTGCATGATGTCCCCCTTCCCAGGCACACCTGCAAAAATCTTTAGCGTCATTCCTCTCTGTTGTCCTTCATTTCAAATGCACACAGGAGTGACAGCCAAAAGACTAACCAACAACTGACCCCCAAACACAGGAACAGCTCCCCTTTTCAGACCCCAGGTCCATGGGCTCTAGCCCGCCAGAACATGGACTCTCCAATCAAGAGGTGTAAACATATGAAAAAGCTAGCATGATTTCCCTTTTGGGAAAGACCACCTTTCCCACATTCTGCTTGTGACAGGGACACCAGAGTACTCTTCCATCGCCGTTACCGTCACAGCATATCTTGCCCATCTGACTTTCACTCACAACAGCATGTAACAATTACAGTATTGAGGTACATAGGTTGGTAATTACATGCCAAATGAACAGAATTTCGCTCATGATGTTTGCGTCAGTCACAGATTTTTCTGACATTTTGCAGTTATTACACATTTTGGTATACAGCTCCAGCCTTCCCTCTCCCAATCATGTTTTGAGTTTTGTTTTGGAAATGCTACCTTAACTAGCTTCATCAATCAATTTATACCATACTTAAAGAGAATAACTTAATTGTTCATTTGTGCTATGAAACTTTTCTGCATGACCAGTCATAACAGAATTATTATCACTTTGCTGAGCAAAGGTTGGTGGGCCATTTTGATTCTTCCCCACCTGACACTTGTGGGCCTGACAACATTTGAATTCTAGCTCCTGGGAAAAATAATACTCAGGTTCAGGTACCTTTATTGGCATAACAACATTTGGCAAAATACAGTAAAACACAGAAAGCTATTGTAAGGCAGAACGGATAGAAATCATACCAACAAGAGAGTTAGCCACGATTTCTATAATATTAGGGTCCTGATTATTAAGAAGAGTGCGAAACATTAAATAATTAGGAAATTCCTCAATCTGAGTTAAGATAGAATTTAAGAATTTTAAGCGTAAAGTTTGATAAAAGGGGCACTGGAAAAAAAACATGTTGGATAGTTTCAACCTCTTCATTTGAACAAGGGCAAAATCTATCCGAAAGGGGAACACCAAGATAACGACCAGTTAATAAAGCTGATGGTAGTACATTAAATCTGGCTAAAGAGAAAGCCCTGCGTAAAGCTGGGGTATACAGTTGATGTAAGTACAGGGCAATTTCACCAGACGTAGGAAAAATTCCATGATAAAGAGGTGAACAAGTCTTAGTGGCTGCCTCATATAATAAGTGCATCTCAGATTGAAGTACCGTAAATTAGCTCTTATAGTTGAAAAGGCCTCAGAATCAGAAGCCAAAAGAAAAATAATACTCCAATATTGGACCATATATTTCTCAGAGAACCAAAATTTCTTACCACCTGTCCCTCCACTGATTTCCAAATTTAAAAACAGCCTTAGGACAGCTTTCTTCGCTGAATTTAGTACACATCCTGTTTCTATAAGAAAAGCCATCCACCCAGGTTAGCATAGGAAACCTGTCAATGCAAGAATGAGCCTCTTTGTAATCTAGTGGTTAGAACTGCTGGACAGATGCAAGCACTATTCAGCTCTATAGATATTCCAGTTCACATCTTGAATACAGAACTAGTATTAGAAAATTCTGAAAACATTGCCAAATTAATTGGTTGCAACAACAACAAAAAACCAACAAGTTCTGCAGTATTTAAAAAAGAAACACAGATTTATTGTAATATGAACTTTCAATCCAGGAGTGGTCCTGCCATGAAGCAATGTGACATACTCATTTCAGAGAGTAAATTCCAGAAGTATGATTTTCACACATGTGTGTATGTTGTATTTCCAGTTCCAGTTCTGATCAGGGAAGTATTATTGAGATGGTTCCACTTTTGGTGCATAAATGTCCAACAGCGTAGTCCTATACAGCATTACTCCAGTATAAGCCTATCAATTTCATTGGGTTTAGACTAAAATAATTCTGAATAGGATTGCACTGTAAGGCTATAATTGGCCCCATGAAGACTCATTGGCCCTATGCCTTTCAGGAGCTACTGTTGAAAGACATTCAACAGTAGCTCCTGAAAGGCATAGGGCCAATGAGTATCTACCCAGCCAGAGTGCACTATTTCCTTTCAACTTAACGATAATATTCCACACCCATCCCCCAATATTTTTTTGAAAAGAGCAACCAAGTATACTGTGAACACTATTGTACCAACCAGTCTGGAACTGGGGGCGCGTACAACACGGATCTAAAAAGGCACAGAATCAATGACTGAGCTTCAGCAGTGAGACCCCACTGCAGCTCAAGTCTAGCTGAAAACTTTAAGGGAAAACGTTTGCCACAGGCAACACAATGAAGCACAAGCTTGGTCTTCCTTACCTATGGGAACAGGTTACACATGCAAGCTGCACTGGAATGACATGCAAATCCAATTGTATTTTAAGGCTTTTCCTTCAGATCTCCCATCTCTTGCAAAGCCAGCTAAAAACCTTACATTAGCATGCTGTATTTTACCCTCGCCACTAGAAATACTAAGGGTGCTATTTGTAATTGTATTCTTTTAAGAGGTTTGTTCTCTGCAGCTGTTTTCTGCTTGCAGTGTATTTTGTGTAATCAGCACATCATCATAAATACATTGGCTGTTCCCCTGAGGGGAGCTGTCAGTGTTTAATTTACAGAACAACCTGGCCAATGTGAATTCTAACATTATAGCACGAAGGCAAGGAGTTACCACAAGGGGGGGGGAGGTTTCTATGAATTTTTATATCAAGAGCTGGTCCCAGGACAATTTAGGTTCAGAAATAGATTATTTTAAAAAGCTTTTTGCACAGTGTATGAAATGGATTCTTTACCATTTACAGCTTAACACTCCCCTACAGGCATTAAGGCGACTTGGACTCTTTACAAAAAGACTCCAGATTCAGTAAACTCCAACCAGCAGGAGGCAGTGAGATTCACTGAAGAAAAGAATGCTTTACTGAAGTTAATGAATGACGCCCATGCCAGAAGCTAATCTGTTTTTCTGCTAACGGACTAAGTAGTGCCACAAGTTTATAATATGTTTCACCTGTAGTTTCTACTCGATTAAAACTGGATTCTTAAAGGAGAGACCCAGAATTACCCTTCCCTTCTTTCCTTTTAAAGCAGCTTCTTGATTTTAGTTGAAATGGCTTGGTAAATTATCCTATCAGCCTAGCTATACTCTGCTGGCTATTTTTTCTAGAAAAGGATCTGTGTATAGTAACCTGGAGATCTCAGCTGCTAAAGGATGAACATCTGAAACAAAAAAAATTCTCTCAAAACAAATACTTAAACATAGTTGGAGATTCCCTATATACCATATTTACTCAAAAGGAAGATGACCCTGAAAGTAAGATGATCTCCCTTAAAAAGGTTACACACAAAAGGTTTTTTAAATTACTGTACATAGCTGTAACTTGTATGAGAATTTAAGACAAACACATTCTTTTTCTTGAAGAAACTGCTGGGGGGAAATCTGCTTTTTCTTTCTGGTTACTTAAAATTGCCAAGGAACTGGCCATTCTTTCCAGTTCTATACAGAGGATATTTTTAAAAAACAGTCTTAAGTATTGAAGACCGCTTTATATGACAATCATTATCCCCTGTAAAAGAGCCTGACTACTTGAAAACTTACGAACAACCCTATCCTATGTGTTTACCTGGAAACTCATTGAGTTTAATTGGGCTTACTCCCAAATAAATGTGTAAAGGGCAGTAAACCTGTATTCTAATCTGTACCATTTCATGCAGTTGGGGGCTCACATGATTGAATGCTCCTTCATACAAAACATCCCTTCACAAAGGAAACTAGAAGTGAGAAAAAAAGCCATGCCCTCTCCCTGTCATGCTAGTTTTCTATTTATGTGTGTACACGTGCCATCAAGTCACAGCTGACATATGGTGACCCCCATAGGGTTTTCAAGGCAAAAGACATTCAGAGGTGGTTTGCCGTGGCCTGTCTCTGAGTGGGCCTAGAGCAGGGGTGGGGAACGTCAGGCCAGGGGTGCGTATAAGGCCCGCAAAATTGTTTGGTCTGGCCCTTCATGGGTCCTGGCAGATCTCTAGCTCAGTAAGATCTAAGACTGGTGATCCGCCCCCTCCCATGGACAGCAATAGCCTCTATTCAAGGCAGATGTGAGTTTGTTTTGCTGAGAAAAGGAACCTTCTTTTCCCCTTGCAGAAGAGTCATTAGCTATGGAGCTGCTAGGACCGCCCAAGAAACGGTGTTAACCCTTTCCCACCCGGGCAGTGGAGAAACATGGCAGACACTTGGAGCTGTCTCTGGTCGTGCCTCTTGGCTAAATGTTTGACCGAATATAGCAGGCTAATTTTTATGTTGATAATTTTGTATGGCCTGCGAATGATGTTATAAGTATCCAAATGGCCCTTGGCAGAAAAAAGGTTCCCCACCCCTGGCCTAGAGAGTTTTGAAAGAACTGTGACTGGCCAAAGGTCACCCAGCAGGCTTCATGTGGAGGAGTAGAGAATTGAACCCAGTTCTCCAGATTAGAATCTGCTGCTCTTAACCACCATACCATGCTGGCTATTTATTTATTTGCATTTATTTATTATAGCATTTATATCCTGCCTTTCCTCTTGGTTCTAGGCAGCTTAGAATAATAGTTAAAACATCCCCAATTAAAACCAAAGATAACGTAACAAGCCCCAAATCCCTCCCCCTCTTAAAAGATGCCTGCTATTCAAACCCCCTCAAAAGCCCTGGCAAGCAAGCAGGCCTTGCAGAGCCTCCTGAAGATCTCCAAGGAAGGGGCCCCTCTCACCTCTTCAGGGAGCCCATTCCACAGAGCCGAAGCCATACTGGAAAAGGCCTGGGCTCTGGTCGATGCCAAACGGCCCACCCTAAGCGCCCATCTAAAGTGCAAGGAACGTTTCATATGGTTTTCTTCCTCAGTGAGAAGGAGGCTTGCATTATAGCCTTAGGCCTTACTTACTGCTGAAAAAATATTTTTATTAAACTCAGCAGAACTGAACTTCAAGTAATCCTGTTTAAGACTGGACTAGAAAAGAAAGCCATAGCAAGTCTGTATAAATCTGAACCAAAAAACAAATTTAAAGTCAGATCTTCCAAGTTACAAACTAAACAGCAAACAAAAAAGTCACCACATATTGACATTGCTTTATACTTAGGACCATAAATTATTTTAGCATATTTTGAAAGGTAAAATAAATTCTCCTTCTTGCAAAGCCTATAGTAGATCCTTGAGATATTACTTTGCAAGAACCATTAATCTGAGAAATAGCATTGCAGGAATTGCAGAGTTTTCCATTTTTCATGGCAATTTCGCAATTATCTTAAATAAAAGTATAACTATATTTACCTATTTTTATATTAACCCAATTGTTTTAAAGCCAAGAGCATAAGAATAGGGCAAGTTCGTAATTATTGTTGGAAGCTGAGATGCTCAGGAAAACGATTCATGAAGCAATTCATCAACACCCAAGTCTCCTCTGTAAGGGAAAAAAAACCCTAGAGATTCGTTCAAATCTGTCTGCAATCTGTAATTTGAAACTAGAACTTACTTCAAAGGCAGAAGAAAAAGCTTTATCAAAACTTCCCAAGTTTGCGCTACAATTAAATGTGTTAATTTTCTCTTCAAAAAAGATAATCAAAAATTATTCTTGTGTTACCAACAATAACTTTGGCTCTGAGCAGAGTTCCCTGATAGCAGAGTCATAACAGACTGCCCAGCACTGGCGTCAATGGCCAAAGAGGTATTTCTGCATTTATGAGGTGTTTTCCATATGGCACATACCAAATCTATGCTTTCTAGAAAGGTCAAGAACTTTGGTGCATGTTTAAATGGAAAAAATATTAAATAAATAAAATGATCTATTGTCTCAAGGTATATTTTGTGATGCAAGGATTTTTACACAAATGTGTAGCTGCTAATAAGCCTGGTAACTAAATAATGAAGCCTAAAGTTTACAAATCCATACTGCAATCATGGGAATGAGCCTAAACACTTGCTAGTCCTTCCTTAAGGTAACAGGCAAACTCCGGAAATCACACAGTTCCACAAATTACCATTAGGGAGCAGCATAGTATACATGATCTTTTGTCATGCTTCTTCATTCCTTTTTCCCCACAGCTTTGCTCTTGCTCATTTCAACACACATGCACACGAGAGAGCACGCACACACAAAATAGCTGGTTCTAATTCAATTAGCGCAGACTGCAACTCCAGAAAAGAGTAATTCAATTAGTGCATTGTGGGGCTCTGCAATACCTCTCAGCAGATGTTCACAATCCTCAGAAACTTGGAGCTAGCTTTAAAAGTACCTGTATCCCATCCGGTTGGCGCTACATATGTCACTTGTCATAATGGCTGTGCACACTTTTCTGACTTCTAACTAGGGGAGGAAGGCAAAGAATCTCCCCTTTAAAAACATGGATTAGGCCTCAGAATACTGCTTCTCAAGAAGAACAATGCATATTATATAATGCTGACATTCATTCCAAGTTGAATTTGGGGTTATTCTATTGAGGAAACAATTGATTATGATCCATCTGCACGTTAATGGTGTTCATAATAATTCGTGCCAATCCACTGCTTGAGTGATATAATTTCTTTTGAAGAGACAAATTTTTATCACTTATTTTAAAGCCAAATTTGCAATGGTAGTGTTTTCAAGTGTTAAACATGTTAGATGCCTTCAGGGACATACTAGATTTGGGGTAGGAGGAGATTAAAGCAGCCTATAAAAATTATCTGACACTATTAAATTCAACTAATATTGTTTTTCAACAACAACACCTTACTACTTTGATGACATGGTATATGCTCTGGAATGTTAAGACAATCCAGGAACAATTATGTTCTCCTCCTGTTCCAAAATAGTAATTTATTTATCCTGGAAAATACTATACAGAAGATTCCTTACACTGTAATGATGGAACTGTGGTTCCAAGTATACAAAAATAAGTCAAGGTCAGTGAAGTAAAAAGGGGAATTAGAAACTTTTATAAGATTCTTTGTGTTTTCTGTGTTGGTATCATAAAAACAGGCCTTATACTAGATGTACATAATTTGGCTTTTTTCAGCAAACACCATGGGGCTTCCTGCATTCGTTCAATGTGTTATAAAAAGAAGAACTGAACAGGAAGGAAAGCAGGGAGGAACATCTACAGATTTTTTAAAAGTCATGACATGCTAAATAACCACTCTGTTGGAACATACCTTTCACATGTGTCATATTTGTTTGTGTGTAAAGTGCCGTCAAGTTGCAGGCAACTTATGGTGACCCAGTAGGATTTTCAAGGCAAGAGATGTTCAGAGGTAGTTTGCCATTGCCTGGCTCTGCATTGCAACCCTGGACTTCCTTGGTCTCCCATCCAAATACTAACCAGGATCGACCCTGCTTAGCTTCCGAGATTTGATGAGATTGGGCTGGCCTGGGCCATCCAGGTCAGGGGGGGGTCACATTTACCTCGTATATTTTGGAAGGTAAACATTCCAGGTATAAGCCTTTCAGCTTTTTATTATTCTTTAAATATTAAAGCACACACATTTTAACTACACATCCCCCTAGGCAACCTGCTCGCTTATTTTAGTCTATAAATGCTATAAAGCTAATCTTTATCCACTACAGCTGTGTTTAGGTATGACTAACAAACTGCTGATTTGGTTGCATTTCTGCCCTTCGCAGTTACAACTTTCAGTTTTATCAGTGGCAAAGAGGGAAAGAGAAGAGAGAATCTCTCAGCCTGTATGCAGTCCCTCTCAAATGAGGACCATTGCTTAAATCTGAGTGTCACATACAATGGCAGTTCAATATTTCATAGCCAATACAAGGAATGAGCAACACTGCTGCAACTTTAAATCTTGGTAAATCCCCTATGTCAGCCTCTCCCTCTCATTGAAATGCCAGAGGGAGCAGCAATCAGAGTGGAGATGTTCAACCTGATAGAGGTCAGGACACCAGTGGATCAACGTACCAGAAACACGACCTTGTTTATTTTTTTCTCCAGTATTATTGTTTACAGGGTGCTTTGTTCATGTACCTTGTGGTTCTTAGCTAAAAGATGAAATTACAACCCAAGATGGTGCGCTCAGGCACACATCCAATTTGTGTTTCCATCTCAGAAAACAAAAAGCTTTGGAGGCCCTCGGGCTGCCATTCAAACTTGGAGAGGCTGACATTTTTAACAGCATGAACCAGAGACTGGCAGAGGGAATGATCGAATGCATTTCTAACTTGTCAATCAAAGATCTCACCTCTGCTGTCTTGTAAACAGTTGGGAGCCATCTAAGTACATTCATAAATAGGGGACAAGCCAGCTACCACCTAGGGGCTGGAGCCACAGGCGTTGGCTGCTAGCCCCCCAAATTAGGATTTGGGTTTAAAAGCTGCCCTACAAACAACCTGCAGGCACTTTATCAGGACCACTTCAGCAGAATCAGAGAGGGCAATACTATACAGATTCCAGACAAGTACAGTCAGTACTTCCACTGTAATCATGGAATCTTCTGACCACTTTCAATAATAGCAAGAGCCTTTTGTACTAATAAACTGGTTCATTCACTAAATTGTTTCTTCAAGAGAAGCCTCACCATTTCTGGAGTCTTCGATAGATGTAGTTGTACCTGAGTTTGCCTGACCAGCTTGTAGAAGAGAAACAGCCATGACAGCAGTTGCTTTTCTTCTATATATATGTACACTAGAAAGCAAACCTGACATAAGCAGATAGAAGTATTCTACAAAAAGTTACAAGAATAAGTTGCATTTGAAATACAACTTAAATGTGTTTACTACTTATAGCTAACTCACAGACCAGTTGGCAAGATGAAGACAAAGCTCCATTCACCAAAACAAACAAGTTTGCTTACAAAGACGCATTTACAGCCTCAGACTCTCTAATGGCTTCTTTGCCCATTACATTAAAAACCACTAGTGCAAAATATTTCTACTTTATAAACCTAATTGTTTTCTCCTCCAAATTGTTAAAATCTCTACAAGCTTCCATAAAACATTTCAGTTCTAAGATGTATATAACATGCTTTTCCTATCCTAAACGTAGTGGTGCAAATGCATTTTTCCACCATAAGGGGGAAACAAAAGTAGTACAGTATACACTGAGGTTAAATGGGCTTAACATTAAGGAGGTATTTGCAGTAACTCTGTAGTGAATGACACAAATAAACATGATGTAGTACAGTGATAGCGAACCTTTTAGAGACCGAGTGCCCAAACTGCAACCCCAAACCCACTTATTTATCGCCGAGTGCCAATGCGGCAATTTAACCTGAATACTGAGGTGTTAGTTTAGAACAGGGGTGGGGAACCTTTTTTCTGCCAAGGGCTATTTGCATATTTATAACATCGTTCGGGGGCCATACCGGGCGTAGATCTCCTGGTGTGTGTGTGTGTGGGAAGCTAGGGTTGCCAGATCCTCTTCACCACTGGCGGGAGGTTTTGGGGGTGGAGCCTGAGGAGGGCCTTTTGGGGCGGGGAAGCTGTTTAAATTAAAAGTTTGCCACCTTTTTCTTTTGTTTTGTCCCTGGGCAGGGTTCCGCAGTTGGGCGGCAGGGAGTCCAGGGGCGGGGCAGCTTTGAAGGGCTCCGGGCTGCCTGCAGGCAGCCCGGAGCCCTTCAAAGCCAGGCGGGGAGTCGCGTGCCCACAGAGAGGGCTCTGTGTGCCAGACTTGGCACGCGTGCCATAGGTTCGCCAACACGGATGTAGTACATCCACATTACTGGATTTCAGAACTTCTGACCCTCAAGAGAACCCTTTCCATATTAAATTGCCTACCAAGGAACCCAATATGCTGCAAGTCATTCTGGGGCGGGTTCCAAAGGGCATTTTATAATTCTCTATCACATTCTTCCTTTAGTCCTCCCAATTAACATCTTCCACCACAGGGAATCTTTGGCTGTTACCGTGCTAGGTAATCCCAGCGATGTATTAAGAGTTTGAAACTGTTATAAAAAATACTGTTCGCACTTTGTTTGGCCCCTTTAGCTGTGAAGACGTCTTCCAACCATTTTTTAGCTGTGAAGACGTCTTCCAACCATTTTTTAACCGTGGCATCCAAAAACCCTTTTAAAGCGATGTTTTTTATAACATTTCCAAACTCTTGATACATCGCTGGGAATACCTAGTGCGGTAACAGTCATACTCCCGCCTTACTGTTGATTGCGCTTGACTGAAACTTTTTCATATCTACAGTATCCTATAGCTGAAACGTAGAAACTAGAACTGTGTGCCGGTACACTGAATGCAAAATACCACGAATGTTTATAGGGGCATGACAATACTAGCTGTTTTATCTTCAGTCTCTCTCCTGAACTGCAGAATCTTAATCTGTACACTGCATAACATTGCATGGATAGTTAGATTCAAGTCCAGTAGCACCTTAGAAGAGACCAACAACAGGGTACAAGCTTTCAAAAGTCAAAGCTTCATCAGACTCAAATCTAACTGTTCTACTGCAGACCAACACAACTGTCCACTGAAACTATTCTGTGGATAGGATCAGTATAGTTCTGGCTTTTATTTGCCAGTGTCAGGTGACTCTTTCCTTATTAGGTTTCCTCATTATTAATTGATAAGGACATAACCATGGTTCCTATTCTCAAAGGCTATACTACTGATTCAGTGGAACCACTTCAGTACCTTCCCATTTTTTGCCAAATTACCTTTAATATCTAAGAACTACTGTTTAAATATCCAATGCTAGATTAAGCTGGGGGGGGGGGAGAAGGGGACAGTTTTGCTATTCTGGATGGTAACTGCTGCATTAAAAATAGCATTTGCATTACAACTGGCTATTAGGGGTAGTTTGGCTTTTGATGGATACTCTAAACTGGAGCTGATCACCTACATGCTCACAGAAACTATATTTAAATAAACATCTTATGATCCAACAGTTGGGAGGAACTGTGACTCAGCGGAAGAACATCTGCTTTGCATGCAGAAGGTCCCAGGTTCAATCCCTGGCATCTACTGTTGAAAGGACAAGGCAGGAGATGATGTAAAAGACATCTATCTGAGACCCTGGAAAACTGCTGCCAGTCAGAATAGACAATACTGTCTTAGATAGACCAAACTGTTTGATAGAGAGGGTTACCGCACTTTGTATTCCCAGCGATGTATTAAGAGTTTGAAAACGTTATAAAAAACATCGCTTTAAAAGGGTTTTTGGATACCACGGCTTATAAATGGTTGGAAGACGTCTTCACAGCTAAAGGGGCCAAACAAAGTGTGAACAGTATTTTTTCTAACGTTTTCAAACTCTTAATACATCGGTGGGAATACATAGAAAGTGCAAACAGTATTTTTTATAACATTTTCAAACTCTTAATACATTGCTGGGAATACAAGTGCAGTAACCCCCTTAGTAGAAGGCACCTCATTGTGTGTTCAAAACACAGGCATTCCTAAAATGCAATATATTTTATAGTAACCCCTACTTAGAAGGTACCTCCAACAGAAGTTGGCCTTCTGACCATCATAGTTTCAGCCAACTGTTGAATGAGAAGTGGGTAGAACTGGCAAATGCCTCATCTGACAAATCTGAAACAGGCAAGGATAAAATAGTTGCCACTACTTCTATGAAAAGCTACAGCACTTGCTGCTATTTTTTCAGGTTTTTACAATCATTCAAGGAAAGCATAAAAATAACTCAATAGTTGGCAGTGACTAACGATGCAGTGCTATATACAGTTACTTCAATCTAAGCCAAGTGAAATCGATGGACAGACTAGAGTAAATGTTTAAGATTGCACTGTAAGTAGCCTTAGAATTTGCATCTTATTCATTGCAATTAGCAAAATTATTGATTCGCCTTTCTTTCAAGCTTTCTGGGAAAATGCCTAACCTAATGAGAGAAAATATGCGTGCCAAGTTAGTTAAAATCCGTATAAGACAGTAAGACAAACCTATGAAAAAAGCAGAACAGCATCTCAATATCTTTATCTCAAATATATTTCTATTCCTTTCCCTAGATTTAACAGACATTGACTATTCATTTATCATTTCACACTTCAAAAGGGGGAAAATTTAATTTAACTTTTCCTTGACACTATAAAAAGTTGCCACATCTCTCACACAATTGACCAATCTACTTGACAGTAGATAATGCAGTATCTACTTCTCAGAAAGTGTCTTTAGCTGTTTTATCTAGGGAGTGATATATTTATTTCATGTAGTAGTATTTTGTGGACATGATAAAACAATGTGGGTTAGGGAGCAAAAGTATTTCAATCCACCACACAACTCCTGGCACTCCTAACTGAGCGCCTTCTACCAAGTGAAAAGGGTGTCTTTGGCTCATCTACTGATCAGAATACATCAGGTTTCCAACTCCAAAAACATTTTGGTCTTATATTCATATCCCAAAATAAGGGAACTGATCCCTCTCAGCACTGAGTTTGAATTCCTGGTAATTCTGAAATAATGAGTCATACAGAAAGCCTTCCGCCTGGCCTCCCAGTTTCGTGTATTTCACATAGAATGGCACAAGGAGCTACATGGACTTCACTTCCCCTTCTGAGATCTGAGATGAAACAGGTGAGTTTCAAGCAAATATGGTAGTGCTCCATTGTATTTGAAGAGTTTTTTAATACTATCCTAGACATGGCTGAAATGGGTAGCCACATTAGTCTGTACAAGCAAAATAAAGCAGGAGCCCAGTGGCACCTTATAGTGTAGCAACATTTATTGCAGCACAAGCTCTCATGAGTCAGAGCTCACTCTTGAAGGCTTATGCTGAAATAAATCTGATTAGTCTTCGAGGTACCACTGGACTCCTTTTTATTTTGAAGTTACAGCCCAGAATCTCTGTCCTTCCAAAGTGGACAAATGTTTCCTAGTTTCCTGTGCTTAGAAACACATACATAACCTCTAGTAAATAATACACAAGCAACTTTATGTGTGAGGCATCTTTGAATGTAAAAAAAATAATTGCCTGATTTTGTGAGAAGAACAAGCAATTGCTGAGAAATCATGTATGAAGAAATGTCAGACAAAAGAGTATTTTCCTATGCCACCAAGTACGCGTCCTAAACTAGAAGCACTCTGGATGTATTCCTTACCGAAGTTTAATTCAGCTTGGATTCATTCAAGACTGAGCAATTCAAGACAGGAGTGCTTGAAGATTTTATCCATATTTTTACACACGTAAGCCGATACTGCATCCTCTTCTTTGTACCTTGTAAAGCTGTGCCATATGCTTGGGTAGCTGAGAGGGCATCTTAGAGAATTCACCAACACCAAGTATTAGTACAGCTAGAAGGGCTGCTACAGAGAGATCTAAGAAGCGTCAGCAAAATTTTCACACCATTCAGGGCAAAAAGCCAGATTTATAATTAAATCAAATCATACGTTCTTGGCCACAAACGAATGGCTGTCTGTCACAATGATTCATGGACCTTAGGAGTACGCTGGAACATTCATACCACCAGAGTTCCCCAGGGACTAGCACCCTGGACTGCTTTCTCTACTGACTGTTTTGAAGCCACACACCACACTTATTTGTCTGACTAGGTTCAGCTCCTAGTATCTTCCTTATAATGATGCTTAAATAGTCACCACAGTGCTGTTTTACTCAGTGATTCCAAAAGGGTCTGGGATGGTGCAGTGGACTGGATTAACATCTTGCCATATTAATAAGATACCAAGGAGAACATCGCTGAAAAGGCTTGATATAACTGAAGGCTTAATGAAAGCCCATTAACAGGGCATAAATATGGTCAGTTTGAAAATTTGGATTTCCCATTTCTCCCTGAGAAAGTTCAATAAAATCTATCTCGCCACTGAACAGCGCTCAGCAGATGGAACACAAGACAACAACTCTCAGTGTGCCAGTGCCCAATTTAATATTCAAATCTAAGAAAAATATCTGAGACAATAAAACAAGCCCAGCTACTGAAAGTACATCTAAGACCAGAGAGGTTGCAAGACTGCCTCCTCCTTTGGCTAGGCATCCTTACAAACCTGGACAAAACATATTCAGTTCTACTTGAATCACTGCCATTTCCACACTGGTGGTCAAGCTCCGGGTATATGCAAAATGAGGAAGGTATCTGTTAGTTTGAATGAATTGAAGAAAACAGATACCATGAAGTTAAGTAAATAAGTAAAAAAGAAAGTTAATGAATGAAAGCAAGCAAGATCACAAGCAGCAGACACACCCACAGAGAGAAAGAGAGAGAGAGCGTGAGAGAGTACCTGGAAAGCTGTGAGTGCGCCGGTCCCTGGGTTATACAGGCATCGCAGCGAGGGCATGCTGTCCGCCAGGCTGGAGCAGCCCAGCCACAGAGACCGGGGCATAGAGCACTGCAGAGAAAGGACAACTATGAGATGGGACTATATGAACAGGATGGCACAGTTTACAGAAAAGTCTGAGGCTGCAATTAAGTTCTCAGCAAAATTCTTGCTGATTTGAACAGTCTCCACAAATGCTACTGATCTGCATGTCCCCCTTAGAGAAAAGCAGAACAAGGGGAAAGAGGTGGGGAACATACACACATAGCATGGACACACTGAGTAAATGCTTATTACTATTTTATATTTTTTTTATTTACTTCATTTATAATCCACTCTTCTCCCCCAGTGGGGACCCAAAGTGGTTTACAATAGTCTTCTCTTCTCCATTTAACCCTGTGAGGTAGGTTAGGCTGAGTGTGCGCGATTGGCCCAACATCACCTAGCAAGCTTCCATGGCAGAGTGGGGATTTGAACCTGGGTCTCCCAGATCTTAAGTCCTGTTTGCATGAGTGCTCTGAAACAAGGTAATCAGCTCAAGGATTTTAGTTGATTAAACTGCTAGCTTTTTAACTAATTATCCAATCAAAAGAAAGATTACAGTGGAATGATGCAGGTGCAACCCTGCCCATGCTTCAACTACCTTTAAGACAACAGGAGGAGAATCATGGGTTCTCTGCTCTCTCTAGCATAGATCCACTCTGCTCTTCACCCACTGACCTTAACCATGGTTAGTCATGGTGTCAACAGCTACAGTAACCACACATCATGTTAACCAAGGTCTGAAACCAGCTTCAGACCCTGATTAGTATAAATATTGGTTAAAAAAATTGCAAGGGTAAAGCCATTAGGGATGGATGGACTATGCAAGACAGTGCACAGCTTTGTAGCATGCTCCATTTAACTCTGGCTAAAGGATGGGCAGTATTACATTTGCTGAAGGCCAAAATTTCAACCCAGATAATATTTTAAGGGTATATAATGAAGGTACTAGTTTCTGCTACCTGAACACAATGGACCATTTCCACAATGGAAAACTGTCTCCAAGGTATCACCTGAATAAAGAGATTCATACAGATGTCATGTGCACTACATACACTGCATTCTTACCTGGGGATTAGGAATCAATCTATTCACTGCACCAATTAATACCCTTTCCAAGCATAATATCTCCAGTTCATCTGCTGTCTTCCCCCATGCAGTGTACCCCATTCAGCACAGGGTAAATAATTCTGCAGTGTAAGCAGAAAGCAGGCTGGAAACATCATATTGCATACAATAGGAAAGAGACAATAAATTCAATGACAGAGAAGATAGGAGAGAACCTTCAGCAGTTCTATTGTTTGGTTAACCTTGCTTGGATGTTCAGCAACAGGAAGATTTCTTCTCTTGTTGCTAAAACTATCGAAAGGTGTGTGAAGTCACCAAAGAGAATTGGATTGATTAACTGAAAAATAAAGACATTATACTTGGATTTTATCTTTGAAAGGATTTTAATACAGGTATCCTGAAGTATTTATTGGTCACGCTGGTCAAATGCTGATATATGTGGACAGAAAGGAGAAAACAGAGTGATTAATTATTTGAGCCTTTGTGTGATCTCCCTCTCAACAGTATTTTAATCTTTAAAAAAAAGCAAGAAGAACAGGCATGCAAAATTTTAAAAAGGCAACGGCTATAATGGCAGCATTTTGATACTTTGTCCCATTTCCGTACTTTCTGAATGGAAACAAATGATGGAAGCAAATGGTGCTACTAAGTGGCACAGAAACAAAGGTCGGGACTTCCAAGGGCAACAATAGGCCAGTGCCCATGCCCAGAAGCATACCCGTGCTTTCTGCCCTCTCCCTAGGAGGGTAGAATCCATGACTTCCTCTTCCCCAGCCTACCACTGCTGAACATGCATGGCTGATTAAAGTAATTGATTATTGGCACTAGTCCTCTGAAGACTGTAGCCTCCTTTGAACATGACCTGAAAGCCAGGGTGGGCTTCAAGCTTGAAGAGCAGAAGCTTAGTGCCTGCTTAAAATTCCTTCTCCAGCTACAAGTTGCAAATTGCAGGTAGAAAGTAGTATGCAGACTATAATTCATACATCCTGAAACAAGTCTAAATGCAGCAGTTAAGCCACTAAAAATCCAATTCCTTTACACCACTGCCTTTTTCCTGCCAAGGGCCATTTGCACATTTATAACATCATTTGGGGGCCATAACCAGGTGTAGATCTCCCGGCGGGGGGGGGGGAGGCTAGGGTTGCCAGGTCTCCAGCCACCACCTGGACGCAGATTCGCCATCCAGCTTTACAGGAAGGCTACGTGCCTGCAATTTGGAACACACGTTCTGATTGATCAGCTTCTGGGGACTGCCAATGACGAAAAAGCGTTTTGCGAAATAGGATACTTACCGGAGACCTATTTTGGCTTTCACGCAGCTTAAAGGACCTAGAGTCTTACGGGCAATTGATGCTTTACCATACGGATTTCACACATGTATTTCATGTAATTGCATCGATTGTATTTTGTAGGTATGTGCACTTTGTGTTTTGAATAGACCTTGTAACAGCATACTTTTGTCTATAATTTGTCTTTTTGCCATAAGTGCCTGTGATTTCCAGTACCACCTGGAGGTTGGCAACCCCAAGGGAGGCCACGCAGAGAAGGCCTGGAGGGTGCCCCTGCTCCCCCATTCTCCCCCCTCCCAGGCAGGAGGGCAGCCAGTGGTGGGCCCAAGCAAACGAGGTGCCAGGGGGGCACAGCCCGCAGCCGATCCGCAGGAAAGGAAGGGAGGAAGGAAAGAAAGCAGAGAAAGAGGAAAAGGGAGGGAGGGGAAAAGAGAGAGAAAGGGAGGAAGAAATGGAGGGAGGGGAGAAAGAAAGAAAAGGATGAAGATAGACAAAGAGACAGAAAAAGAGGGAGAGGGAGAGAAAGGAGTGTGACAGAAAAAAAGAAAGAAAAGCCTTTCCCCCCTCACGCACACTCACGCACGCCGCCCCCACGCGACCAGGCCCCAGCCTCCATGCCTCCCCCACACACACACACACGGCCCCAGAGCTCCTGAGGGCCACGAAAAATGTCCTTGGGGGCCGCATACGGCCCCAGGGCCTGAGGTTCCCCATCCCTGCTTTACACTAAAAGATATATTACATTTTGAATATTCTAGCATCTTTCCTAAATATGCTCCAGTGCATGGACTGACAGATCCTATCAAAGCTGTCTTGCTTGTTTGAAAGGAAAGGTAGTCTTGTTTCCACAGGCATCATGTATGACATTATGGCCAACTTTAGCCTCACAAAACCTAGGATGAATGTTACAAGTTATTCTTCAAATCCACCTCCTGCTCCAAGGCCTGTTTGCACTTTCAACCACAGGGCAAAACTTCAATGGAGGTTTAAAGTTTTAATTAGATTACTGCATGTAAACTAATTCATAAATCAATGCTTAGTATTGGTCCAACACCTCATATTTGTGGCATTTGAAGAAACCTCATACTAAGCTGTATTCTATAAAAATTGGTCACCTCAGAAGCAATCTATCCAATAATCACGGCAATGTGGAATTCTTAACCAAGGTGCAGAAAAATCTAAGCTACAATATGTTCACCATGAACTGTTTATGGGTCAGTTTTCAGTCAGTTGTCTACAGATAGGATTTGTGCGTGTACAGCCCCAGTGTTTTCCCTTCAGATTTTTACTCCTTGTCAAACTTGAGAGACAGAATTTGGAACCAGCATCAATAAAATTTACTCATCTCAGGTATCTGGGGGATTGTTTTTTGAGTATTAATTCTGTCTTTTCACCTAGGAGCTCAGAGGGATGCATATACAGTCCACCTACTCATTTTACCTTTAAGTCAGTGAGACATATTAGGCTAAAAGAATGCAAATAGCAAGTCTGGTGTAATTGTGTAGCAAGGAGATGCAAGTTGAAAGCCAGAGTGGTGTAGTGGTTAAGAGTGGCAGACTCTTATCTAGTGATCCAGGTTTCTTTCTCCACTCCTCCACATGAGTGGAAGACTGACAATAATTACAGTGCATTTCTAAGGAGAGTTACCCCAGTCTAAGCCCATTGAAATGAATGGGCTTAGACTGGAGTAACTCCCCTTAGGAATGCACTGTTACACAGCAATGGCTGAAAGTCTATCAAGACATGTATATTTGCATATGCAGTCGAGTTGGATAACACATGACACTGCCTTATACTGAATCCAACCATCAGTCTGTCAAAGTCAGTATTGTCTACTCATACTCGCAGCAGCTCTCCAGGGTCTCAGGTAACACTGGCTCCGTGTTATCACTGATGAGAAAGAAGTAAACGAATTCATACTCAATGCAGTCATTTGGGGTTTCTGTTGTGTACATCACAAGATTTATATTTACCTCTACAATTGTCTTTAAAAGAACATATACTGATGCAAAATGTCATTCTTGTTCCTGCTTTCTGCCCACCAGAGAAAATCCAGTGGCTTTAAATCGCTATCAGTGTTGAAAGCAGCTCATTCACAAACTCAAATAAAGGCCTCAGGTGCTTCAACAGAAACACCATGTGTGTAAATCAGAGGGGTGACCCAACTGTACAACTTCATTTGCAGCGTGGACTGTAAGAAAACTCAACAGGCTCTACTCAAACCTACTGGTCAAACTGTGTGCCTCAGCATTGCATTGACAGTTCCACAAACAAGGAGCTTACCATACCCTTTTGCCACAGGGAATGTGGCTGACAAAATCTCCTCATGAATCCAAGTCAGCTACAGCTATTTTTAAAAAACTAAACCAAACAGTAACTGGAATACAATACTATTTTAACTGGTACCCTGGAGTAACCCCCATTTTCTTCATCCTATCTCATCCCAAGCAGTTCCTTTTTTCACTATTTAGACCACTGGTTCCCAACCAGGGGTCCATGGACCCCCAGGGGTCTGCGAGAACTAAATTAAGGTCTGTGAAACAAAGTTATAAACCACAGATAAATTAATATTTTCAATTAAAATTTCTCTATTATAAAAATAGATATTCAAATATTATTCTAAGTTTAATGTTTAACTAACAGTTATGATTAAAGTTTATTTTCAAATTCTCAGAATTTTTCTTTTGAACCTTGGGGTCCCTGCACCGAACAAAAAAGTCCTAGTGGTCCCTGGTCAAAAAAAGGTTGGGAACCACTGATTTAGACTAATTAATTATTGCCTTGGTCTTTTTCAGCCCCATTTGGGCCCAAACAAACATCAGCATTCATCTACAAAGCAAAAACAAATGGCAGAGGGGAAGGTACACAGGCGTGCTGCTCCTGGACAGAAGCAGAAATTAAGTCCTTCTTTCTTGCCCTGTTCTGCTATCACCTAGGGCAGTGATTCCCAACCTTTTTGGTATGGTGACCCACAAATCTAAATTTACTTTGTATAGCATCCATCTGGCCCAAGGATTTTTGGTGCCCTAGGCAAACTATGACCTTGGCACCCATCTATTCCAGCATTTAATTTTCTATAGTGCCCAACCATGTGTTTTTGAGAAAACAACAAGCATCCCACAAAGGGTGCAGCTGCCCCCACTTCAAACCCCAAGCAAATAGGAGCTCATCTCTTCCTCCTCTGCCAGCTGGGTCAGAGCTGGAGTGTGAAGAGGGGGGCTTGAGGTACACTGGGTTGAGGAGATAAGTGAAGATGGCCGATGGCAGTGTAGAAGCTGGAAGCAAGGGGCTTGGTACAGTATACCTCCCACAGCAGATGGAAGGCAGTGAGGCATTGCAGGGGGTTGGGTAAGAGGTTGGGCTGCTGAAGGAGCAGCACCAAGACAGAGCCCCCCTCTCACACACAACACACATCTCTTCCTATCCTCCTCTGGTTTTTCCATGGCATGCTGAACAGCTCCCACTTAGTCTCCAAACTCCCGCTCCCTTCTTTCAGCTACTGCATGAAGTTACTGGTTGTGGGATGGGCTCCCCTCCTCATTGTCACAAAGAGGGAGACAATTATGAGAATGAGATAAGTTGGTAAGGAGAAAAGAAAGAGAAGGATGCAAAGGGCAGGAGTCACCATTAGGGAGGGCTGGCCTGAGACCTAATTTCAGAGGCTTCGTGACCCACAGGTTGGGAAACACTGACCTAGGGCACCTTGCTGAGTCTCCTCACTTTTGCAGCAAAAGCAGGGAATACATATATTGCTCCTGGAATACCAGTTTTCAGAATACCACAGTTTTCTTGATCCAGATTTGAAGAAAACAGCTTGACAGAACAGCAAATGTAGGCCTTTCTTTTCTGGACTGTACCATTTCTGAAAGCTAACATGACTGAATGCTCCTCCATCCAATAAATAAATAAATGTTCCTGGCGTTCCAAGGAGAACAATTAGTTAGATCTCTCCTCCTCCTCAGAAAATATCCACTAGTACAGCCCCCATTTTTCCTGGGAAAAACTGGAAGAATTGGGGAGCACTGAAAAGAACTAACCTCAAATATTTTCTCTTTTGGGAAGGATGAAATCCATTGAGGTTTCTGTGTACACTATAGGCAAACATATACAAAATATTTCAAAGATATTGTTTAAATGTGAATGATTTGGCAATATGCTACAATATACTTGATGATAATTGTTCATTGACACAATCATAGTTTTCAACTTTTTTAAATTTTCCCCCTTTTTTTACCGCCCCTCAAATCGGGGGGGGGGGGGGACAGACGACAAAGAAAGGTACCTTTTTTAAAAGATACACATAAAGTAAAAACAAAAATATAACTGTGATATCGTATCTAGACATACGTTTCTATAACAGTGGACAGGTTTTTGCAGGTGGCAAAAACAAGCACCATTCTTTAAAACAAAGATGAGTGGTTCTCAAACTGGAGGCCAAACCATCAAATGGTTCTGGATCTTCTTGGCAGGTGGGTCACGAAGCCAGGAAGGAGAAGCAAGAGGAACAGGATGCTGTATAGCCCCTTCCCCTTCAAGGAAGAGGCTGAGACAAAAGGCTTTGAGCTTACCTCTTCCAAACGGTAGGAAAGGAAAAGAGTGTAGAACAGTCATGTTACCACCTTCTGTTCACACTCATTTCACTAGAGAGGGAGAAAGAAATATAAAGAGGCTCTTGTTTTCCAGGTGAATGAAACTCAAAGCACATTCCTAAGATTCAGGGTGGGGGAACGGCGGGGAGAGGCATAGCCACGCCGCCTCCTAAAGCTGTCCCCGTACGCTGGGAAAAAAAAAAAGCCTTTTAGTGGCTTTTTTTTTTGTAAAATGGGGCCTTTTCACCCCATATAGAAAAGCAAGGCTATGCCTGCTAAAAAGCAGGCGCAGCTTCGGTCTTCTATGCACCAGCGTTCACGGGGCGAAAGGGGACAGGAAGTTGTCTAACGGCAGCTCCTACCCCCGGCCCACCCCAGGAATGCCTTCTGGGATGCCAGAATGCCTCCCAGGATGCCGGTGTGGGCTTTTACGCCAGTAGGACGCCACTGGAAGGCCCTGTTGGTGTTCTGGGAAGGCGCTGCCACTGCAGCGCCCAGCATCCAAACCTTCACACCGATGTTCGGGCCACTAACACCTGTGTAAGTAGCCTGGACGCTGGCGCAGGAGGCCCAAACGCTGGTGCAGTGCCTTCCTCGCCTCCTAAGGCTTTCGCCCTGGAGGCTCAGGAATACGTTGTTACGGACTCAGCTTAAACAAGGATTTTCACTGTATGATGGAAGGCAAGTGGTGTATATACAATAAAATATTTTTAAACAATATGTTCATTTTAAAAGGCATCCTGTTAAACAGAGCTTCTGCCTGAAATGCTGGTGTTAATAGTAGGTTTTGTGGTTGGCGCCACCTATTGTGGCAGACTTTTTGTGGTTGGCTCTGCCTTCTGCAGAAGCCATTTTGTGGTTGACCAACCTGAGTCAGAATTCGAAAGGTGCCCGCAGGCTCAAAAAGGTTGGAGATCACTGTCCTAGAATCATCCCCCAACACTCAAAGCAACTACATGCTCCATAAGACTTCCATGACACAATAATGGATCCTTCTTGTTACCTACTTTCAAATCACTGCTGGCTTAAAAGCATGAGGCATATTTTAATGCAATGCAATACCAGAATTGTTGCACATTGGTAAGAGAATGGCAGAATACACACACATTTACTAAGGGATTCAAGTGAATGATGCTAAACAGAGGAAAAAAAGTAATTCCTATCTAGTCTTCATCCAAACTATTCTTTAAAAAATCTATACCATCTCTGTGGTAACAACAATATGTCTATATTATTGTTATAACTGCCTTTCCTTTCGTAGAAGGATAAAGGTTAATTGCTTTTCTAGAGGTCACAAAGCAAACCTTCAAAAATGGAACCCAAGCCTTCTTATTTCAAGGCATTATTTAACCATTTCATTTCCATTCACTCTTGCTACATCCACAATATGCTTAAGATTTCACTGAGATACTTGAATTCATGAGGTCTGCTTGGTCTCTTCATCCTTTAACGGAATAGTTCCTAAACGTTTTGGGCCACTGCCCCCTTGATTCCACAAACTCAACCCCAGCATCCCTTACCCTAGCCTATAAAAAGCATTATTCAAAATAGGGGTTTGAATGATGCACTAAAGAAGATAGCAACAATAAAATTTCAAAAAAGTAATAATTAATTGCACATGCATTCAAAATCAAATTAAAACAAAACTGATGAACTTGATCCAGTGGTACCAGCTCTTCAAAGTCTGGAAAAAAATCCTGATAGTTTCTACAAAATTTTCCAGCATGGTACTATAGCCTAATCTATTGTAAATTAGTGAACAACACAGTTGAAGGGTCCCACCTCTAGCACCCCCTGCTGCCCCCTTGCCTCTTAGTGCCCCCCCAGGTAATCCCACTGCCCCCCAAGTACTGCCCACTTTGTGTTCCATTAAGGCAGCGGTTCCCAAAGTGGCTCAAAGACTGAGTAATTCAACAACATGGCTTTCACCTCATCCCTTGTGGAAGCCTCTCCTCAAGGAAGCTTCCACATGAAAATTCTAGAGGGATAGCTGTGTTATTCTGGGGCAGAAAAATTAATCAGAATGCCAGACTAACAACATTAACAGTGCATTCCTATGAAGCGTTACTCTAGTCTAAGCCCATTCATTTCAATGATCTTAGAATGGAGTAACTCTCCTTAGAAATGCACTGTAATTTAAACATAAGCTTTCATGATTCAGACTTCACTTCATTAGATGCATGAAGTGTACAACAGGCCTTGACAAATATGCATTTGGCTTTAGAAGCCACCACCAAAAAAAATTAGGAACCAGACTTATTTTTCAGCCTTCAGGGTTTTCTATTTTAACAAGCAGGGCACCCACGAGGACTTGCAGGGACCACCTCACTTAATCCCCCCCACTGTTTCCTCTTTTCCTTCTCTGGCAGCACCTATTGCCGTTCCGCCTTTCCTGCTTCCTTCTCTTCTTCCCAACCACCAGCCAACCTATCTTATCTGCCCCTCATTTTGGCTGTATGGATATTTACTTCATTTATACCCTACCTTTTTCCAAAACAGGGACCCAAAGCAGCTTACATCATTCTCCTCCTCTATTTTATCCTCATAACAACCCTGTGTGGTATGTTTGCCCAAAAGCATGTGACTAGCCCAAAATCATCCAGAGCTTCCAGAGAAGGGATCTGAACCTGGGTCTCCCAGATCTTATTCTGAAACCCTAACTACTGTACCGCACTGGCTATTGTGGGGTGACTGCTGTTGAACAGTAGCAAGGAGCCTGGCCTGGGTAAGTCATGCAAGTCAGGTGGCAGCAAGTTGCCAGATGATTGCTGCTTGGTTCTGAAGAGTCCTCTTTCAAAGGCCAAAACAGTCCTGGAAAGGGCCCTCCCCCTGCCTCGTCCTAACAAATGCCAAGGCTTGAAAGCTGGTAATACTGTGCTGGTTACCTAGCAATGGCTACTGAGGGCATTTGTTTCTTAACACTATAGGTGTTGCTTCTATAATTGTGGAGGTTTTAGACACCCCAATATTAAATTTTAAAAATAATAAATCTTGCTTAAAATTAAAGTATCCACAGATTTGGCCATGTTGAGAATTATTGATGATGACCACACTTCCTAATTATGCTTGTAGTTTTTTTAAAGCTATAACAAAAGTGTTGTAATGTATAAACAAACACGTGGCAACCCTTGATGTCATCACAATGAAAAGCTAACCTCTATTCCTCTCCTAAATAAGCTTTCTACTTCTGAGAATCACCAAGAGGCACTGGATACAATACATAATAAATTACAGCAAATGACTGATGAAAATACTAGTGTCATAATGAAATTTGTATCCCCTATGGTACCAGGGTGCCAAGAAACTTGTAGCAACTCACATCAGTGGGAAAACTCTTACTGCCAGTAGAGCCCAAGGAAGCTATCCAGAATAATATCACCATAGATTAAACCAAATGTTGCTGAGAGATCCAGGAGAGTCGACAGGGTTATTCATCCATCTCTTTGCAAAAATTCTTCACCAATGCAGTCATGGAAGTTTCAGTTCCAAAAATTAATTACATGGAAGCCAATAAGTTTCAGTCAATTTGATAATTTACTATATAAAGACCCTGCAAAACTCGGGGAGGGGGTTGGCTATCACCTAGCATTAACTTTGGATGATGTATAATTTTAGCAATCTCAAACTTCTGTGATTCTGACATAAAGATTTGCATAGGTCCCCTAAGCTTCCCCTCCCAGGCACATGCTCAGCTATCACCAGCACCTGTAACTACAGTCTGCAATGAGTAAGCTCTTTCTTGGATTTTAAAAAGTAATACAATGGATGCCTGGCCTACTAAGCCATAATTATATGAGAGCACCAAATAATATCCAAAAGAGCCATCCTAGCGGATGTTTAAATCCAATAAACTTTTAAATTAATCAATGGACCTTTCATTTCATAAACATAAACCAAAGGGGGGGGGGTTCCCACCACTACTAAGGAGTAACAATCTAAATGCTGACTGTGGGATGGGGGAGGCAAGGGAAATCACTGAAACAATGGAGGCACTTTTGGACATTACCAAAAACATCCATGAAATACAGTAAACAGATTAATCTCGGACCTATTTACTCCCCCATTTTGAATCAATACAAAAAATATGTGTTAATCCTAAGGGTGTAAGTAACTATCCATCTGCCTAGAAAAATAATTCTGCAATAAGTCTCCATTTAATATCTTGTCAGGATACATGGGTCACTCACTTTCACTGGCGTCAGTTCTAAAATATGTACTGAAAACTACAGGTATTCAGATAAACATGAAGCCCTATTAAAATATTAATAAACATTTATTATCATGGCATTCACAAGCTTTAAGATGTTTGCATCCCACCTTTCAATCTTTGATTCTAAAAACAGATTACAAATCATTCAAAGTCACATAATGGGGGGTGAGTAACAAATGCAATAAAACATAATGAACATTTAAGAGCAACAGTATTTTTTAAAAAATAAAATCATACTAAAGGTCATTAAAAGCACAGGATAACAAAAGTGATTTTACCTGATGTTTGGGACCAGTTGGTTTGATAGGGGAAGGAAGTTCCACAAATGAGGCATGGCAACCGAGATGGCCCTATCATCGGTAAATATCTACCTCATGGACAGAACCAGACCTCAAGCTAAGACCTTAACAATGAGGCGGATTCATAAGGAAGCACGTCAGCTTTCAGATCCCCTGGTGTCATAGCTTTTTTATTTCTTTAAATTATTTATAGTCTGCCTTTGTCACTGAGACACAAGGCGGTTTACATACAGTAACTCAATGCAATCAACAGGATGAGAATCTAATAAGCAATGTAACGGGACTAAGATTACAGCAGTCTGAAACAAAGTATCAGATATACGTTCAACACTGCAGAAAATGGTATTACAAAGATTGAATGGTGTGGGATTGTGCCCTGAGGAACCCCAAAGGATAAATCTCATAGTGATGACAAATGGTTCCATTGGCAACCCTTTGAGTCCGGTCTGTTGGAAATGATTTAAACCAATCCATAGCACATACCCTTTCTCTCTTTAAACATCTCAATAAGATGGCATGGTCCACTGTGTTAAAGGCTGCAGATAAATCCAGTAGGAGAAACAAAGGGCCATCGACTTTGTCTACATTCAGATGGTGATCATCAACTTAAGGCCATGAGTGTCATCTCCTTCCTAAAGCCCAGCCTGAAACCAGACTGAATAGGTTCCAGAGCAGTGAGTTATCCAAGAAAACCTGGAGTTTGTCCCCACTGCTCCCTCAATCACCTTGCCCAGAAAGGGGAGATAATTGGCCACATTTTTTTCATAAAGATGGTTTTTAAAGTAGCAAACAGATAACCACCTCTTTGAGTTTCTAGTTTATGACTGATTTATAAAGGTAATGGTCCTTGATTTCAGCAACCAGGATGGACAAAACTCCAGAACTCAAGTGGTAGCTTTCACAGATCCTAAGAGCCTATCAACATCCATTATGGTGACTGGGTTAAAATAGTCCATAAACGGACTAGATGATCCATTGTGCTCAAAACAAATTGGTGACTGGTGAAGTTCCTCAAGCACTGGTGAAATTTCACCAATACAAAATGGTTCCATTAACAGCACAGCAACTATGTTGTGAACCAGCTAAAGTTTCTGAATGGTCTCCACAGCCAGTCCCACAAAGAGCATGTTACAGTAATCTAACATGAGTATTACCAGAGGATGAATGACAGTCATTGTGTCATGTTTTTTCCAGGAAGACAACAGGTAGTGAACCAACCAAAGCACTTCTTGCTACAAATAACACCCAAGTATCTACCTGCAAGGCTGAACCTAACAGCAACCCAAAGCTGTAGATCACAAGTGAAACCCTGCCAGGAATAGGCCCCAAACCCATTGCCTGTTCAACCATATCAGCAACTAACATCAGGAAAAATCTCCAAGGCATTATAAAACTGTATAAACACAAAATAAAAAAGCAAATTAATTGAACCAAGTTACTAACAGACAATCTAAACTATTGCACCAGAGCCGTACGCATCAATTAGTCCTGAAATACTTTTGGAATAGCAGTGTTTTTACTGCTTACTGAATGATTATTCCATAGTTGACACCACAGCTGAAAAGGCCCTGTCTTGCATCCTAACCTGCTGCAGCTCAAGAGGTAGGGGGATGCAGTAGGGCCTCAGATTTTGATCTGATAATCTCGCTTGCATATATGACTCCCAGTATCTGTTCAGGACATCCACAGCTTCATATAAAGGAGAAACAGAGATGAGTGCACCACATTTTTAATGGGGGAAAAATCTAGGTTTAAATTTTTGGTAAGCAGCTTACTCACCCACCCAGGCAAACTATTAAATGCAGGAATGGAACTGAACAGGTCATTAACATACCTTGCTAGAGAGAAAAAAGACAGTCAATCCTATCCCATGTCTATCACTGTTAATAGCTACGGTTTGTGCCTGGACATGTATTGGTGGTAATTAAGTTAGTAAATGAAAAGATACAGGAATGTTTTCATTAACATGAAAATTAACGAGCAAGCCAATACATAGGTAAGCTTATTTAAGGTGGTAGCAGAAAAAGGAGTGAGAGAAGTAAACCACTTACGACATAATCCATCTCTTAGCAGTTCTACTAGCCCAGTTCCTGGTCAGAAAAGGAAAGCATGGCCTAAGCTCTCACTGCAACAGCCTTGTTCCAGTTACTAGGTCACAAATGGTACTGCAGACATCAGGTGAGAGATAATAGCACAACATTTTGAAGGGTGATTCCTTACAGAAGGCTTGCATTCCTTTGACTGAGATATGCATCTAGTAGATTTTCTTAACACCGCTGAAAACAAATGACTGCTTTGGCTGCTTTATTGCTTGCAGAGCAGGACACATATATTACTCAGCTAGTCAGAAAAGGCTTGAGATACCCCAGGACCATCCAGTCTCCTACTAAAAATGGTGAAATGTAAGTTTATTTCATTCCTTCTCTCCCACCCAGTCCATGGGTTCTTTGTCCGTTTGTTGCATCAGCCTCAGAGTAGCAGCAAAACTTACTTTCTGCCTGTCATCTTTATAACTGTAGTTGCCGCAACGACAAGATGCAGCTTATCTGCATTATGTTCATTTTTTAACACTATGACACAATCATTCCCAATTCTGACAATGCAAGAACTTTCCATTTCCTTTTCAAGGATGCGACATTCTCCCGCAGCGATACACATGCGTTGTGAGCGTGCATGTGTCTTACATGCAAAGTTTAAAACAAGATTCTTTGGGGAGAATTGTTATACTAGATCTGAGATGCTGACAGCAATTGCTAGAGCCTAGCTGCCGAAACATCTAAAACTTGGCCTTTAATAATCACCAAAGTAATATAGCGCCAGGCCACATCTGAGCAGGGACTCCCAACAGTGTCAGATTGTGTCAAACTGCAGGATTGTTATGGGATACGAGCAAATGTCCACACTTGTTTTACCCAATCAAATGTGAATTAGGCTCTAGATGCGAGCCTCCTGTGTCTTAACCCACTGGCCTCCCCGTTATTACCGCTACCACAGACCTTCACATTTGAAGGCTAATTTTAATTCAGCAATTTAAGCTGCTGCTGCAGATCTTTCTATACATTGTTTCATTCTCCCTTCTGATGATCCTTGTTTGAACTTTTACTCACGAGAAGTGCAACTGTGCAAGGGTCGTGAAGGAAAAAAGATGCACACAACATGCAGACAGAAAACACAGATAAGGATGTTGTGGATACTAAGTTACACAGCACCATGAGGTGTCAAATATTTATGTATACTTTACTAATGAAACACGCACAAATTTCTGGTGCAGTTCTGCACAACAAATGAGAAATGGTAATACAATCCAACCTGCTTTAGCCATGCTTGGTATCCAGAAGATGTAAGTTGGAATCCATCTTTAGGCATGTGTATTCTGGGCTAGGAGAAAATAGACATAAGAGACCTACTTTTATATTGAGACCTGGCTAACCTATCTTCCAGTACCAAACACATTCTTAAACATCATGATTAATTCCCCAGGAAAACTATGACCGTTCTATAATTATAGAACCACACAGAAGAATTATGAATATGATCTTGTCCAAATTCCTCTAACCAGCTTTAACCCTTAACAGAACTGTAGTTTCAACAGATACAGATGAATGCAAAGGGAAACAAGAGCACTTCTCAGTCAACTTTGTGTTTGGTCTTGTTTGGGACCAGAATTCTGATCCAGGCCCTCACAATTAAGGTAAGCCAAGAAGCTACATACTTCCACTGATATTACTGAGTTGAGAACAGACTAAGACATCCTGAGATCTTGTAAGTAATTAGACCTGGGGTCTCCAACAGATGGCCTGTGAGCTAACAGTAGCTTGCCTGCCCATAGAAGACTCAGAAAAAGACTGTGCTAAGATGTGTTCTAGACTTTAAGAAAAGGATTTTATGGGATTTTCTTTGGGCTGCTTAGCTGACAGTTTCATTTCTAGTGTTCTTTCTATTTCATATCCCATTTCTAGAACAGAACAAAATTTAGTAACATGCTGGGAGGCAGGTGGGAGTAGCTTGGGATATTCCTCATTACTCAGCAATATTTTTCATTTTTTTAAAAAAGGTTGGTGAGCCCTGAACCAGACTGAAAAACTCAATGCCAGGTTGCCCAGAATCCTAAAATTCTATGAAGAGTCTAGGATTGTGGAACACTGTGTCAGCTCTAGTGATTTGGCACTAGTATCTAGCAGTCAGACATATTTTTGGGAACAGTAACAGAAGAATGAAGTATGCCCATCCATTTTGTAGAATACCACAAGTAAACAAGCAGTGAAAGTACACCTGTTAGCCAAAATCAAGTTGAGTAAAATAAAAATATATGACAAAACCCAGCAAGCTTATACCAGGAATACCAAATGCCAATTCAGAGTATATAAGCTGCCTTTATACATTCCACCAATGAAAACACACAACTTTTTTCTGATTCACTCTAACAGTTCTTTGCTGTATCTGCATGCCACGCTTCTTTCAAAGTACGTAAACACACATGTATGGGGTTTCCAGGCAGACTCTAGTCCAGGCATCTGACATCCTCTTTCTGCCATCAGGCCAAACTCGATCAATTACCTATATCAAGCACTCTGTCTTCCCACTTCTTCAAAGTCTTGCACTACCATTGTGCTAACAACAGAGTGTTGGTTGAGACTAACTTCCTACAACTTCTTACCTCTGACCCCAACAAAATAAAATACCAAATTGGTAAAAAACACAGAGGGTTCCGGTACTGTAGTAATGGAATAACCCATTTGTTGTCAAAAGAACCTGTTTAAAGAGTCAAGCAGAATGGAAGAAAAGTTTATAAGCACTAAAAATTACATTAAACAAGTAAGCTTTATTAGTTTAAAAATGAAATAATTTTATAAATGAGGCAACAAAAGAAGCAGAAAAAGTTATGGTAGGACGTAAATATTTTTAAAAAGTAGAAATCCCATTATTCAGAACTATTAGAACTCATCCCAAGTAACTACCTCAAAGAAGATTTGAGGCACTCTTGCAGTCTAAAATCCCAAGGCTCCTTTGAAATACAGAAGATAACTCAACACTGCTATGCTATCCAACAACATAGGTCATGCATAAGCTTGAATAACCCAGACCATGCTAGTAAACTTTGCTCTAAACATGTGACTGTCATGACAATTTACACAGAACTTGCAGGAACAGTAGTCAACATCATTATGCTTTGGTGGTACACAAAAATAAGATGCCACATGAGTTTACAACCAGGGGGGTTGTTTACACAAAAAATGTGCCACATGAGTTTACAACCAGGGGGGCTGCCACATCATCCGGTGTGTATCTCCAGCTTAACACCAGCCAAATTCTAAGTCTGTAATGCACCACAACCTAACCTTTCATTTAACATGTAACCTACTTCTAGAGCTGCCTCCTCAACAGTCTCCCTCCCACAACATACTTAAGTCATTAGCTCCTTCCAATTTCATACTGGCCATCTTTCCCCTGCAATCTTTAACTGACTTTTTGTTTTATTATCTTCCTTTATCCCTTCTTTCATTTTTAACTTAATGGATTGAAGTACTCTCTAGCGAGGTCTGAAAAGGCAGTTCTCTCAGAATGAGTCAATATTTTAAATTCTATGGAATGCATTTGTTTTCTCCCTAAAAAACGTGCAGCCTTTAAAAGACAGACATTAAATTACAGGCCTCAGTTCCTATTTTCTAAGCCTAACACAACCCCTGAAGGCTTACAATATTTGAATCACAGCTGGAGCCGTGGTTACCATACAGTTTAAATATCAGCTTCTTTACTGTGCAATTTGTTTTAAAAATCAAATCAGAGGCTATGTCATAAACAAGTGCTAATTAAGTAGCAGGCAAGAATAGGGCTTTCTGTGCAAGAAAGGTTCTTAAATATCTGCCTCACCACTCTCAGAAGAACGAATAAATAAAGCCAGCTGGGAAAATTATTGGCCAAAACTGGCACGGGGGACAGAAGAGAAAAAAATACATGGCTCCAGTAGTATTCCTAAAACGTGAGAGTCAGAAGGACTGCAGTTTATAGAAACACGTTATGTAGGTGAATACTATGCCACATTAGTGTGGCAATGAAAAGCTGATCATATACTTCTTTAACCAGAGAACAAGCCTATTTTCACCCAGCATCTCAAGTTTAAACCAGCCAATTCTGAAATGATAAGAAATCAAAACTGCAGCTCTTTTTTGGCACCGTGGAACAACTGCTGGGATGGCAGATTATTTATTATTTTTATGTCGTCCTTTAGACAGATGTATTCCTTCACAAGAACACAGTAATTTATTATAATTTATTACAATCCTCTATTTGGTAAATTTCATTTATTCTTAGCTAAATGCTTAGCTAAGAATAAATGAATTTTTAATACAGTTTTTAGAAACACTTGTCACTGCTTCAGCATTTCCATTTAGTGAATAGGACTGATGTTTCTCTCAGCAGGGGGTGATATTTTAATGATGCAATGCTGCACTTCCTAGAAGACAGACAAGCCTCATGAGGCAGATTATAGGACTAAAGAAACTCAGATCCCATTAAAAGCAGACAGCTCCAGACCATTTTTAAAATTAATTTTGTTTAATGATAAAATGTGTTATAACAGGTGGGTAGCCAATTGTAAAATTAACCAAAACATAGTTAAAGGAACAGAAAAATGCTAGAAAAGCAAATACAATAGTGTTCCAGCTATCAATTTGCAGCATGGCTCTGGGGAAATATCAGGCTCTTTTTCTATACCTTATTTTCCTTCGCTACAAATCAGATGAAGCAGCCTTGTACCTTTAGAAGAAGAATTGGTTTTTATATGCCGACTTTCTCTACCACTTAAGGGAGAATCAAACCAGCTTACAATCACCTTCCCTTCCTCCCCCCAACAGACACCCTGTGAGGTACGTGAGGCTGAGATAGCTCTTAGAGAGCTGTGATTAGCCCAAGATCACCCAGTTGGCTTCATGTGGAGGAGTGGGGAAACCAACCCAGTTCACCAGATTAGCATCCACCGCTCATGTGGAGGAGTGGGGAATCAAACCCGGTTCTCCAGATGAAAGGTCACTGCTCCAAACCACCACTCTTAACCACTACACCACACTGGCTCTTTAAACTGTCATGGCACCCTAGTGGCATTTCACAACATCCCTGAAAGCTGTACATCAAGTTTTAACTTAGAGGTTACATCTCAGTGTCTGGTAAAATCATGGGTGTGTGTGTGTGGGAGGTGTATGCATATCTAAGTGAAAGAAAATAACTACAGTTATTACTAGCCCAAACACAGCCAACCACCTAGTTTTATGTGGCAAGCATTTGACCCTGGAGGTCCCCTCCAACTCTATGTTCCCATGATTCTTCTATGATTCTAAGCAAGAATCACTTGCAGGTGACCATTTATAAATTGGAAGGGACTTTGATTCCACTTTCCTGACTTTTAGGCTATCACTAAAAATGACTACAGATACACATGAGCAGATAGGCTAGTAATATCTGTGGACTTTTTCACATGGCTGAAATATAAATATTGCAGCATGCATGGAAAATCTATACTACATATGTATGCATTGTGTTTGTGTGTGTGTGACAGAGAATGTACCATGTCTTTAAAAAGATGAAAAATGACCTTCTCGTCTCACGTAAGAGTTACTTCAAAGCAATCCTGATTTAGAGGTCACATCAATCTTTATAACTAAAAGCTGTATAAATGCGGCATCTTGACCACATCAGTGGGTCAGAAGCCATTTAGGACACAGCAGCTCATAACAGACAGGTCTCAGGGACACCCTGGATCTGCCAGACATTCACAGAACAAACAAGCTATTAGAAGCTGCAGTGATCTTAAACATTCATAAGAAAACCTTTCAATGGAATGCCTTCAATGAATGCTTGAACCAAATGCTACAAAGTGGGCTCTATCTTTTAAGACATGGATCTATTGTTCATGTGGACATGCAGACTGCAGTGAACACTGGCTTCAAAACCTTATAAAAACTAACTCCAAGGAAGACTAGATTCCTGAAGAAAAAAATAGCTTGCAAAAAGGTAAGTGACTTAACAAAACTAAGGAAATACTGCCAGATGGAAAACTCTAGAGAGCACTTGCAAATGAGGGCAGAAAACCAACTGTGTTGACAATGCAACATCATCATGTAGAAGAGCCCCGTGGCGCAGAGTGGTAAGCTGCAGTACTGCAGTCCAAGCTCTGCTCACAACCTGAGTTCGATCCCAACGGAAGTTGGTTTCAGGTAGCCGGCTCAAGGTTGACTCAGCCTTCCATCCTTCCGAGGTCGGTCAAATGAGTACCAAGCTTGCTGGGGGTAAAGGGAAGATGACTGGGGAAGGCACTGGCAAACCACCCCGTAAACCAAGGGTGGGGAACCTTTTTTCTGCCAAGGGCCATTTGGATATTTATAACATTCGGGGGCCATAAAAAATTATCAACTTAAAAATTAGCCTGCTATATTTGGTTAAAAATTTAGCCAAGAAGCACGACCGGAGACGGCTCAGAGTGTCTGTCACATGGTCGGGGCCGGATTGTACAACTGGCTCCTGCTACCTCCACCTGCAGGGATGAAATGAGGACACACTGGCTAAGAACTCGCCCCTGTGCATTCTGGCCCTGCAACCTTTAACCCCTCCATTGTCGCAACTTCCGCCCCAATACCTCTTTTAGTACAGAGGGAATACGTTTCTCCACGGCCCGGGTGGGAAAGGGATAACACAGTTTCTTGGGCGGTCCTAGCAGCTCCATAGCTAATGACTCTTCTGCAATGGGAAAGAAAGTTCCTTTTCTCAGCAAAACAAACATCCGCCTTGAATAGAGGCTATTCCTGTCCGCGGGAGGGGCAGATCACCAGTCTTAGATCCTTCTGAGCTAGAGATCTGCAAGGACCCACAAAGGGCCGGATCAAATGATTTCACAGGTCTTATACAGCCCCCAGGCCTGACGTTCCCCATCCCTGCCGTAAACAAAGTCTGCCTAGTAAATGTCGGGATGTGACGTCACCCCTTGGGTCAGGAATGACCCGGTGCTTGCACAGGGGACCTTTACCTTTATTAATCTGCAATAAGGATCCTCCCAACATATTCACACATCACCACTTAGTTATATAATGATGTTTATGAAGTGCCAAAATAGGAACACCTAGGAACTGAAGGATTCCCCCACAAAATTTCATTTCTTCCATTACTTAGCTGCGAACGCAACACAGATAATGGCTCGGACACTGCTTGCATCTCTTTCACTCACCCCCCTCCCATCTGGAAAACATTGTTTCATAGTACACACTCTTTAACAGTTTACAGTTGGATTGGAGGAGGATGTAGAGTATATGAGCAGTCTCTATGTTCCAGTCTTTTTCTCCAGCGTTCCTACAGAAGCTTTCACATCACCTCAGTCTGATCCATGTGCTTCTGTTTCTTTCACCTCTACCTTTCCCATAACTCCTTCCTAGTCAAAAGGTTAGCAGCTATATTGTTTTGATTTACTTCACTAACAAGAACTATAATTTAGTACTAACTACTCATGAGGAATTATAGTGCTTCTGGCTGGTGAGTAATTTGCCAAGAAAGATCCGTTTAGCTACATAAAATAAATATCCACCTGCATATACTAGCACTAATCAGGGCGTGAAATTAAACTTTTTATTCAGTAGAAAATAACTGCTGCAAGGCGGCGATTTAATCTGGAAAGCAAATATTAAGGTCGGCCAATTCGTCTCAATGCCTGTAATATACATACTAAAAGAGAGGGCACTGAGTACCAAATTCCACTTTCTAAATCCATGAAGCTAAATAGTCCAGTGATGTGTTAGCAAATTTACCATTTGTTTTTACTAATTGCATATATTTAATGATGCAAACAAAACAAAAAAGATTACACAAAATGTTGTTAGCTTGAACCCCACTCTTCCCTTTGCTGGACCTAGAGCAACTGAAGAACAGGATCAAACAGCAGAAGTAAAGGGAGGAAATCAAGAAAGGGTCTTGGACATAAACCTTAACCCAAGGTTGGTACACATTTTAATAATTTCTAAAGAGGCACCAGAAAGTGAGGAGGGTAGTTAAACTAGCACAGCCAGGAATCAGGATTAAAGAGTCTGTGTTTGATGACTTCCCAAAACAAACAAACCATTTGTCTGTTATTGAGAACATATGGTTGTTCTGGTCCTACCTGGAGGGTTCCTCTTGAAGGAACAGGTCCACAGTCTGGGGATACTCTTTGACCCAGGCCTACAGCTGGGCCAGCAGGTGGCCATTGTGGACCCTTTTGCCAGCTTTGGCTGGTTAACCAGCCGCACCCTTCCCTGGGCAGAAAAGATCTGGCCACTATGTTACATGTCTAGGTTACATCTGGATTAGATTAATCTAGATTAGATTAGACAATGCAAGGTGCTGGTGTTGACCTTTAAAGTCCCATACGGCCTGGGACCAGCACACCGAGTTAGTTTCCCCATTCCCACACATGAAGCCAGCTGGGTGACCTTTGGCTAATCACAGCTCTCTAAGAGCTCTCTCAGCCTCACCTACCTCACAGGGTGTCTGCTGTGGGGAGGGAAAGGGAAGGTGACTGTAAACCGGTTTGATTCTGCCTTAAGTGGTAGAAAAAGTCGGCATATAAAAACCAACTCTTCTTCTTCTTCCAAAGGACTGCCTTCCCCCATATGAATTTACCAAACCACTATGGTCATCTTTGGAGGCCTTGCTTTGGGTGCCCCCATCTTCTGAGAGTGGATGGCAACTCAGGAGAGGGCTTTCTTGGTTGTGGCACCAAAACTCTGGAACTCTCTTCTAAGGGAGATTCATTTGTCCTCTTCTGTCTTCATCTTTACCTTTTTCATGTATGGGCATTGTAACTTGGTTTTAACCGTTTAAATTATGGTTTCTTGTTGGTTTAAATGGTTTTTAAGATGTGTTTTTATTATGTGCATTTTTAATCTGCTAGCCATCTTGCTGCTCTCATCAGGGCCACCAAGGCAGGGTCAGTATTTTGGATATAAGGACCACTGTTCTCTCAGCAAAGTGTCTTGACTAAGCATCAGAACAACCTACTCGATCAAATCGGGAATCTCTTCTAACTTAAGCTCTTTTGCAGACCAAGTATTTTTGCTGGACCATTAGCAATTAAGCAGGTTGGGGCAGGCTCAAAGCCTCCTATGGAATGGTGTCTACTGTATAAACTGACCCAAAATGTCAAGCTAGCATGGCTCATTGCAAACTGGGGTAGGCCCAAGTACCATAAACAATGCAATGTCTGCCTGTGAAGATGCTGGCAAACAAAATGGGTGGGAGGGGGACAGGGATGTACTGGGCTTGACCGGACATACTTGGAGCAAGCCAAGGCCCAGTGACACTGCCAGCACCTCAGGGTTTCACCTTGGACTTGGCTGGTGTCTGGGCAGGTCTGGAGGTGATGACGGGCATAAGCCATGCCTGCTGCCTTCTCCTACAGTGATGGCCTCAGCAATGTCAACAGTACCTCAGAAGCTTGGGCAGAGATCTGACCCTGGGCGCCAAGCAAAAGGGTCTGGTGTGCTGCTGTTGGCATGCATGCTGGAGATTGCCTATCCCTGTTGTAAGTGATGCAAAATCGCACTGCCATTCAATAGGATTTAGTGGCAATGTATAAAACCATAATTAGCACAATTAGGAGCTAAGAAATGTTTAGAGTTGGACGGCATTGGCACTTTCCTGTTCATCACGTATACTGTCATAACTGACAGGCAGCATAGCAGGACAGACTTGCCTCCTTTCCATCACACAAGTGCAAGATACATCAACAGAAAGCCACCTCCTACACTTATAGCTATACACATGCTGGATCAGCACGAGTCTACTAGCCATGTTACTAAAGATTACATCTTGTGTGCATTTTAACTCCATTTTTTAAATTGTTTTAATGCTGTGTGTTTGGGAAGGGGGGTAGTTTTAATTATTTTAAAATGTGATTCTATCACATACGTTTTAAATTTTTAGCTGCCTTGGTAGCCCTTGTAAGGGCAGAAAGGCAGGATACAAATTTTGTAAATAAATAATAAAATAAATTAGGTCACAGTCTCTAGCACTGCTGCCAGATTTGTCAGGTTTTCCTAGTGGGTGGTAACAAAATTTCAATTTTTAAAAAAATAATGTGGCCAAGTGAGCAAAGCACATCTCAGAATCTGCACAAACACAATTCCCCTCTAGCAGCACTATTTGGGGAAGAGATGTGCTGCTCCACAACAGCAGTTACAAAGACACAATTTGTGAACTGGTATGGGGGAGATCACTTAGCCAAAATGTGCTAGTGTTCTCATCCCCTTTGAAAGTTCAGTGCTTTAGTCTTCTTTAGAGTGAGATCCTACATAAATCTGGAAATGTGATTGAGAGAACAAAGGAGAATTGGTAGAAAGCTGATGCCTTCTCATTCATTACAGTATAAATTCCTGTGTGTTAAAAAGTACAAGAATAATCAAACATGCCAAATTAAAGGTACCAAGAAAAAAAGTTAAAGTGAGTGGAAAAGGTATTTAATTAGAAATCTAAACTAATAAGGTTTAGGTCCATGCATTGGTAATTAGTTGAAACTGAAGTTGTTGCTAGGCCATTCATGAAAACAGATGCTGTTTAACAGAACCTTGATATCTTTCTTAAATACCTTTGAAAACAAGGATCAGAAAATATGAACTCTTATAAAAAGGGCTTTATTGTATTTTTATAGCATATTACATACCTTGTAAGAATCAGTTTGTTAAGTGTGAATGTCAGTTTTATTTTCTGTCCCCTTTTTTCGTGGCTATTTACAAGCTTTGTAAGAAATTGTTCTTTAATTAAGTCTAAACATAGTTTTATATAAATGGATTCCTGGAATTAAAAACGTTCAGACTTAAGAAATGATTGTTACAGAGACTGTAAGAGGCCGTAAAAAAGAATGCCACTTTAAACAAAGATTTCTCATTTTAATTAAAAAGATAATCATCAGAACATTCCTACATTTAACAGAACCATTTGAAGCTTCTTTGGGGGAAAAACTTTTTTGATGCAGGCATATGTAGTGTAGTTTAGATGATATTTAATCAAAGTCCCAGCCAAGGCTATTCTATTGTGCTTTTAAGTACTGTATCTGCATTTTAGTAGTTTATTCAAATACATAACATTGCTTATTAAACACATCCACAGCATGCTTGCAAATGGTTGCAACAAAACAACCCCAACACTAATTTAAGGAATCATTTTGAGTTTTGTGGATTTCCTAAATTAAAGATTTCAAACAGATTCCTCCAGACATATCAGCAATATACACTGTGCAACCCAGACAGTTTACAGCCCACACAGTGTATGCTGTTCTAAATGGGAAAGCATCCATAACTGGCAAATCAATCCTTGCACAGTTCTGCTGACAGAAATATCAGAGGTGCCTTTATCTAGACTTTAGTGATTATAAAATCAAGATCACGGCATATTTTCATCTGCCATATTTTAGAATGCCTCAAAGTGTATGATGATCTCTGAATTATACAACAGCAGTGCCTCTTTGTCGCTTCTACTGGATTTATCTGCTGCTTTTGATACATTAGACCTCAGTATCTTGCTGAAACATTGGGAGGCAGAAGAAGGTATCAGGGAATGTACTTTGGATTAGTTTAAATCGTTCCTTTCAGACTGGACTCAAAGACATACCATTGGAGACCAGTTATCATCAACGTGGGATTTGTCCTGTGGATTTCCACAGGATGCTATTCATTCTCTATGTAAAGCCATTAAGATAAATCATTCACAATTTTAATACTGGATGCCATCAGTAGGCTGATGACACCCAGCTCTGTATCTCTCTATCCAAATCTCCTGGGGATGCAGGTCCTGAGCCACTGCCTGACAGCTGTGATTGAATGGCTGAGAGTGAACAAATTGAAACTGAACCCAGACAAGATGGAGAGAATACTGGCTGGGAAGACTGAGGTCTCGAAGGACACCGTGCCTCTCATTTTTGACCCTTGCTGACTCAGTTAAGAGCCTAGCAGTTATACTGACCTAGCATTACTATCAGCAAAGCAAATTAATGCAGCTGCAAAAATGCTTTCTTCCAACTTTATCCTGGAAGATGGTCATAAGAACATAAGAAGAGACCTGTTAGATCAGACCAGAGGTCCCTCTAGTCCAGCAGCCACCCAGTTCCTCTGGAGGGTCAACAAGAGGGCATGAAAGCAAAGGCCTTCCCCTGATGTTTCCTCCTGGCGTTGGCATTCAGAGGTTTACTGCCTTTGAATGTGGAGGTTCCCCTACTTTGACACAGCTGATTTGGCCACCCAAATCCATGCCACAGTAATATTGAGACTAGAGCTACAGTAACGCACTCTATATAGATCTCTCCTCAAAATCAACTCAGAAAATTCAGTTAGTCCACAATGCCGCAGCCTGGTTATTATCAGGAACTAAGCAGTGCATGTTTTTTAAACCCATTCTGTAGTCATATCATTGGCTGCCCATTTGTTACCTGGTTCAATTCGTGGTACTGGCCATTAGGTACAAAGCCCTTCATGGCCTTGAGCCCTCATATTTGCAGGATCACCTCTCCTCCTGTGCCCCACTACCACAACTTCACTCAGCTGAATAGTCCTTCTTGCCCATACTACAAATGGGCAAGTACAACAACTACCTGTACTTGTGCATTCTCTGTAGTGGCTTGCACTCTTTGGAAAGGCCTGCCTAAGAATGTCAAGAAGGCTCCCACAATTTATCCCACCTCTGCAGGTTATTCTAAGCACCTAGTCTTATCTTATTAATACTGTTAGAGAAATCCCTCTGCCAATAAAATGTTTATCTGTCCTGTCCAAAGAAGGGACTAGATGGAACACCTTAGTAGAGATTCCCAATGGAATCAGTCACAAGAAGTGGAGCAGGGAAGGAAAGGGGGGGAACCACAGTAGGGCTTGAATAAAACCAAAAACTTGCCTAAAGACTGACTTAAGCAAGCATTAGAAACCAAAAGACAGTGTCCCCAAGACAGGTCAGTATGTCCTAGGCTTGAGCAGCAGTAGCTGTGTACTCATAACCATTTTGCTAATGACGCATTACTAGTTTACTGTGTATTAAGGGGTAAGAAACTGAAATGAGCCAGTTACTTTTGGGACATGCTCAATGGAGAACACTGACAAAGCTAAGGACCTAGGTTTGTGGTGGGCACTCTTGTTCTTCCAAGGGGAACAAAGGGCCATCTGGTAAAGGCCTGAATGGGGTTTGCTTGTGCCCTGGTGTGGATTAAGTCAGAGTCCTGATGTCTAAAAGATAGAGCTTGTTTGAGATTACTTTGGGAAATGGTAGGGCTCTGCTGGTTTTAGGATGTGTGAAGAGCCGTGTGATAAAAGAAAGGAAATTGGCAAAGTTCTCCCTCCCCCAAAAAAAGGATCTTGTTTTTGCCAACCCAAGATACTTAACCAGTACAATAATCAACCAAGACTATACCGTAGGCAAGACAAGACACATTCCTTTTCCAACCAACAGTTGTAATTGCTATACAAGTTCATAGAGTGGGTTGCTGAGGCTATTTCAAACTAATGATGCCTTTAATCATTCTTATTTCTTGTAGTGCAACTTCAACTATTTGATCTAGACCCTAGAAAAGTTCATACACATGTTCTCCCTATTGATTACCAGTTTTATTATTATTACAGCAAACTGTGCCTAGGATGTTTTCAAGATGTCACTTATTCCCAGGAGCAGTGTCTATTTTACGGAAGGCTTTGAAAAGTAGGATTGGAATTGACCTTGCATGGAGCTGAACTAATTCCATGGGAGTCAAAACCCAGAAGGTACAAGAAACACTAGTGGCTCTGTGCATGGGAAGTGAGGGTACAAAGCTACAATTATCATATGCCCTATGGAATCAAGACTATATCAACTTTAGCTCTGTAGCTTGTGAGAGATAATCTTCAACAATTAGAAATCAGTGGAACTCTTCTGGTTCCAGTAGTTTTTGACAATTGTTTTACTTTTCTGCCTTTACTGTCAGAGGTACACACTTGTTAAATACCCCAGCTTTCAAAAAGGCCAGTGGTCTAAAGGGAGAAAAATCCATTTAGCAAGCTAGAGCAGCTAATTATTACTGTGACATTCAACTTTACTGTTCTGTTTTCATCTAGAAACAATGATGATCCCCATAAACCAGCCCTAGGTAATGGTGCAAGAGGGCTAATAAAATGAAGCTGGATCCAGACAAAACAGAGATATTGATAACTGGCAGACCTATGGACCCAAGGGTTTGGAGATTGAGGGTTCCCGGACCCAGCTGCTGGATTCTCAGGTGGCAGGAGGCAAGCTACCTGCTTACAATGTGTTTGTAGTAAATGGCTGTCTTTAAAGATGATCTGGAAGCATTAACTGGCTCAGAATTGTATGGACCACTTCTTACAGAAGAAAGAGCAAGAGAAGGGTGTATCACTCCCATTTTAGTTCTCCAACTTACTTCCATGCTCAAGAGCTGATCATAACATTTAAAGTTCTAAATTTCCTGGGTCACATATATCTTTAATTGACTGGTAACACTAAGGGAATACCTTTTATAAACCTGACAGATTAGGGGATGAGTTCTTGCTTCATGATCCTCTTTCATTAACAAGAGAACAGAGCTCCCTCCACAGGAAGCCTCACCACATCACTTCCGTCTTATTTCTGCCAGAAAAGTAAATACTACATTTTTATAATTTTTAAAACCCTTTGTCTGGCTTCTCAGTCCTGGTCTTATAGCTGCTGCTGTTTTTCCAATTGTGCTACATCATTATTTTACTAAAACGCGCCAGTATTTTGATTTATACATGTGTTACTCTGTCTGTAAGTTGCTTTTTGTGCTCCTTGCTGAAGCACAGCTAACTAATAAGACTTATAAATTGTTATGCTTTTGAAATGCAGCTACCACTTAAAACTCATACCTCATGTTTCAGTATATTCACTATACAAGCATTTAAATAAGTTTGGGGTTAACCAATTTCTATACTGTGACAAAGTAGATTTTGTATTATAAAACTATTAATCTATAATAGACTTGTATTCTAAAAACAGGAACTGTCATTCTGAACACTGCTCTCCATTTCAGAGGTCTAAAAATACTGTCCAAGGATCGAAATAAATGAGATACTTTGAGATCTGTGATTGGATCTTCCCTGCATCTTTTAAAGCTCAGTTACAGCCATGAGCCACTCAGGTTCAGATTAGGGCTATTTTGGGAGGGAGAAGTGTGTAACTCTCACACCTCCATACATTCTTGCAAACTGAAACCAGTCTCCCCACTGTCCTTTAAAAGATGGTCGAAAGTGTTATACCTGCCTTTCCTCTCCTTTAAAGGGCTAACAGCAATAAAGGGGGTAGTGAATTTAATCAGTGAAACCAGGAAGAGGTGGAAGTATATGAATGGCTGTACTATGCCATTAAAAGATCTCTGTCACATTTAATTAGACCCTCTGCTTCAACTCCATATTTGTTGGACTGTAAAATGCACATCTGGATTTACAAGCTTCTGTTGAGCAGGAAGCAGGCAGAAACAAGTTTAATAACGGAAGAAAAGTTGACAAGAGACAGAAAACCTGACCTCCTTCCAGAAGGTAGAACTATCCTAGTTCAGTAGTTGTTTGCAGCTGAGAAACTTACCATATGTAAAAAGTAACTTAGATAAACTAACCTCAAAAGCATCCAAATGAGGGTGAACAAGGTGCAAACAGCAGAGAAAACATCCAAATGGCAAAGGACAGGTAATCCTGCAAGGATTACCTGTCCTTTGGGTAATCCTTGCAAGGGTCTTTAGGTAATCCTGCAAGGGTCCATACAATCACGCCCCTCTCCAAAACAGCCCCAACAACAACTGAGTATGTCTTCATGCTCACCTGCCTGATAAACAGGAAAAAAAACTTATAGTAAGCACAACTTTCTGTTCTCATTTAGCCAACAGAAGAGCCATCAACAAAGAGATTGTCAGGAGAACCTGTTACATCCCAAGGAAAGATACACACTTGACTCCACTCGTAGACCCACTCACCGAAAAAGGCACTGAGTCTGACCCACGTAACAGCTGCCCTAAGTGGCCGTCATACTCCTGTGGCAGACATTTCCCCTTTGACCTGTGAGCTAAGGTAGTATATTCATGCTGCAATCCTAAGCAAAGTTACCACATTCTATACTCACTGACATCAACAGGCATACACTGGAGTAACTTGACATAGGAGCATACTGATTATATCTCATTCTCCGTTCAGTTGTAGCCATGCTTGGTGTTTGGCTGAGGAGAAGTAGTCTAGTTGGCAAGGACTGTAAGTCAAGGACCTTATGATTCATTAGAGCCAGGAACAATTATCTTTTAGGCCAGAAAAGAAGGGAGAGGACAAGTATAGAGGAGTCTGTGTGACCACTTAACAGACACTGCATCCGTTACCCCTGCATGCTGTTTCCAGAACATGGAGAAAACCAAGCCATTTGGCATTATTTCAGAGTAAAAAGGGGATGATGATCAGTGTATTCCACTGAAGGGTTAGAAGCTGGAAACCTCAGGATAAAGCACAAGCTCTCCCTTGTTCCAGGTATTCCAGTTCTACCAATCTGCATGCACCTTGGGCAAAGTTCACTGCAATAGATATGAGCCACTCTACCCCAAAGACTGTATGCTTCCTCTAGCAGGGCCACTGGATCCAATACATTCTGGACAGCAATGTGAGCTTCAATGGTCATTGTCCATCCAAATCAGTGTGTGCTTGAGATGGCTCCTGCCAAAAAAACCCTGCAAGGTTGTTCTAGTCACCTTCAGCCCTAACTGGGATATGATAGTGGCTCAATGACATAGCACATACTTGCTTACTTAAGGTCCTGGGTTCAATTCCTGAAACCTCCAAGTAAAAAGATGTTGGGAAAAACTTCTCTATACTTTGTCTGACATCTTAGAGATCCACAGTAAGAGTACACAGTACTAGGCCAGATGGACTCAATGTACGCTTCATATGTTTTAACAATGGATCAAATGAGCTGCATCCTCCACTGTCCTAGGACTACAATACTCTAGCACTAAACCCCCATCCCAAGAAACTCAGAAGATGGACATCTGAATGTACAAGGGTTTCTTCAGAGGCATCCCCTAGCTAGATAAGCAGTGTACAGCTCAGCAGTAGACATATAATCTCACCTTAAGGACCTACAGGTAAATTGGCTGATTATCTGCACAGGATCTCACAGTAGCCTGAATGTGGTCTAACTGCATGAGATTCGCGAACCTTTTGCCAGGATTCTGTATATAGTTAACACAATGTTGTTTTGCCACTTGTGGGAAAGAACATCCTCTTTGAGACTGTGCCTAAAATCACTCCAAGGAGCAAAAGCTTCTGGACAGGTACAGGGAGTGAAAAAAATGGTCTTTCAGAAGAAACACAGTTCACAAGCCTCAACAAATCACCTATAGCACCCATCTGTCCGAGGCGGCAGATTCCCAAATGTAGTGAACCAACTGAAGGAGCCACAACCCTTCACTGACTCAATCAGGGTGAGATAGCTTTTTTCTGGTGGACTACTTCCTCAATTGGACCTGGAGGGCAAAGACAAAGGTTTGGCATTTTAGTGATATCCCAATCAGAAAGGACTGAAGGCTCATTTAATGTAATAAATAGTCTATAGAAATAGTAGGAACTCTTTTTTAGTTTTGTTGCCTTTCTGAGGACAGTAGAAAGGGGCTCTTTTGGATAGGATGATGGGAAAACAATCTGCACTAAAAAGCTACCCTGGCTAGAGGCAAGAGAACATTCTCCTTCCCCAGTTTAGAGTGATGCTCTTCTACATGCTAACAGCAGTCACAGGGATGGAAGTCACCAACTCCAGAGTTAAGGGTCAAGCTGGAAGGGGTTATCCCTCCCAGATGAAAGAGGGAAGCCATACTGGTTCTTGTAGCCTTGGCAAACTGGGGGCGGGGGGAAATGCCTTAGGGTAACATAAGACCACTGAAGTGAGGCAGCAGAGCCAACTGGATTTTGCCCTCTGGAGTCCTAGACAGGAGAGGGAGACTGACAAGGAAGCTTGTTGGGTATGCTACTATCTGTGCTTGATCTTTTCGTGTCATTTCAGCTGTGACTGGGAACATGAGAAGAGCCGATATCTGACTCAGATAATTCTGTCCTCTATCCTCTGCTTACACACCTTGAATCCAGGGCAAAAGTGGCCGAAGTGTCTCTTACCACCATTTTGCTGATCCATCAGATGAAATACAGTTGGTGCATTTCAGGAGAATAACGGGGGCGGGACAGAAAGGTCTGGCTCTCCAGTCACAACCTTCTGATTTCTCAGGCATCCACCAGAGATGGGCTTATTCTGCCTAAGGAGAAAAAGACTGTCTCCTGTCTGCCTAAGAGGGTAGGAAAAGACTGCTGCTTTGAGGTGGAAAAATACTGGCTATGTTCCCAGAAACAGTTTAGGAATAGCAGAAAGACCCAGGTCTCTTTTGGAAGTTCTTGGCAGAAAACTGAGACAAGAGTTTTCTCCTTTGGACAGGACAGATTTTGCTGGCCCTGCCTTCTAGTGGACAAGTTAACATTTTGCTGCATGCTTGCTCCCCTACCAACAGAATGAGAAGGGACACTTTTTAAAAAACAACTAATGACAGCTAATGTCTTTGGTTGGAATCCAGTGACAAATAGCCACATGGTTGTTCCCAACAATTATATGAATATTATTCCATAAGCGAGCCAGCTGTATGTGGTAGCTCATAATATGGATCTGAAGTTGGCGCATAGTGAAATTCAGAGGATCTGTGAGATGAACAACTCAGCCCCTTCCCTGTGCGTTCCTTTGGCCTTTGTTAGTGGAAGTATCTTTCTGTATTTGCAGTAAAATAAATTTAAGGTTAAATAAATTAACCCTCACTAGGAGGGTTAATAAATAAAGTAAAATATTGTAAATCAAAAATTAATAATTAATTTTAAAACCAGTTAAAACCACAGGGAATTATGTTACCTGTCAAAACTACTCTTTTCCAAAAGACTGCATGCAGGCTTTCTGAGAAACTGTACAGTACATAAATCCAGACCACATGGAAGTCCCTCCTTACTACACAAATCTATTTATTTTAAATATTTATATACCATATTTTCAATGTGTAACAAACTCTGTGAAGGTTCTGACTCCTGCCCACTAGAGACCTGTGCCACCTTTAGTTTAAAAACCATCCAAAATGGAATGCCTCTGACCATGTCAAAAGTCTCTCCCTGCCAAGAAAACAGCATTTCAAAATGGACTGAGCCTTTCCATTAGAAATGGTATGTTTGCATGCCTATCTAGAGATGGTGGCATTTGATATTATGTGATTCACTATGCCTATCAAGGAGCTACATGCAGAGCCCTCACAGATGCAACGTTGTTTTGGAGGTGCCCTTGGGCAAGCAGCCATTTGACTGAAAGACATCCGAGCTCTATTCTAGGATTCACTTTTTGTCTGCCCACATTGCAAGTGCAGCAAACATGCATATGCATGAAGTCTTGCCAAATGCATGACACAAAATGGTGCCAGCCACCTCCCTGGTTCTTACAAGGGACATAACTGTATGTCCATAGCACATTTTCAGTGCACATTTGTGTGGAACATTCCCACCTATGTGATGCCTTATTTCTATGTGGACATTATAACAGTGCAACATGCACTTTAACAATGGTAGCTCAGCTGGAAGTTTCTCATCTTTGTACCCTCAAATTATAGCAGTGAGCTGAAAGACTAATATATTGGGCAAGACAATAATATTGTGGCTAGCTGGCAGCTGTGGATCTATACCAATGGTTACTTCATGTATCCTTCCTGAACCTTTGCGCTCTGCTAGGAACTGTAGGATATTGTGCTAGGATGATGCAGTTACAACACATGACCAGCAGGAGAAAGTGAACCATGTTGGCGATGAAGAATGCAAAACTCCCCTGCAGGGCTGGGAAGAAGAGACTCATGTGATCATGATACAATAAGAAAGGTTGGCATTTACACAATTGAGTTCTTGATTATAAGGAATACTTGACTACAGTCAAATGATGAGCTCACTGGCATTCCTAGTAAAAAAATCCATCAATCGTTAGGCTGTAATGCTTGGTCATCCTTTAATTGTAGTATGGAACTATACAACTTTTTCTGAACATTTTTTCCCTACAAACAGTCCTGTCGGTACAATGCTCCCTTTCAAATGGTTTAGTGACCATTACATTCCCAGAAATTATTCCAGATGTGAGCATTCTCCTTTTAATGGTTCATTTGGGGAACTGCAGTTTCTCCAGCATCTCACCCTCCTGTCCCTACCAAAAAATTGGTATCCTTCAACACAGCCCCAGCACACAGTTTAACTTTGCTACTAAATTCCACCTTTAAACAGACAAGCAAACTCCATCCCTTTTTTATTCGTATTTCTCCAATCAGAAAGCCTCTGATTGACCCCTACCCCATTCTCAAAAACACAGCTTTCCTTCTTTCCTACATCCAGCCTCCCCATCCACTTCTTCAACTAGTCCTTCTATTTAGGCCTATATGTAATGTTCCCAAAACCACAGTCTTCCTCCTCCTTCCTCACCACCCATCCCCGTTCATTAGAACTTAATCTTCCAACCACTCTTACTCCAGAAGGCTGCACAAACTCCATTCCAGAGCTACCGGACCCCTTGTTTAAGAAAACCCCAAATCAAACCCGGTACAACAGACCAGTGCCCTTCCACGTAAACGATATGGAAATGTATGAGCTAGATACCCTTCTTCTCCCTACTCACACACACCGCAGCATCTTCTGATTTGCCCCCCCAAAGGCCCTCCCAGTTATCCTAGAGTCTCTCATCCTCTCTTCACACCTTGCCCCACTCTTGCACCCTAATTCCACCCCTCTGTACCCTCCTCTCCAACAGCAAATAGTCCTTGCCAACCCAAGTCGTCCCTTCCCAAGTCTCCTTTCTCACCATGAACTTGAGGGCCTTCTCCTGCACCACCGCTTCGGCGGGGTCCATAGCCTTCTCCGAAGCACCTTTGCTGTGGCTGCCGTTTCCCCGCCAGCTCCAGGCTTGGGCCTGAGCCTAGGCCTCCCCCCACTCCCTCACCCTCTCCCTCAATGCAAGGCCACAGCCTGCGCACAGTCAGATAAGAAACCTGGGCTTTCCTGCAGCTCAGGCAAGTGGGAAATGTAGTCCCGACGCTTCTCCGGAGTGGTGGAGAAAGGGACATAAAGAACTACGGTTCCCAGGAAGCCCTGCGAAAGCCGAGACTGCGCCTGTCGCCTCGTATGAGGCGGTGGAACTGAGGGCCGGTGGGTGTTGTAGTATTCGAAAGGGATAGACAGGGTCAGTTAACGTGCAGAAGCGTGGTTTATCTCTTGCGGTTCATGTAGCGAGACTACGATAAAAGGGTCTAGTGAAAGCTGTCGTTTCCGCAGATGCTGAGCAGCTTAATTTAACTGGAGGAGGCAAAGCAGGCCCTATATTCAGCCACTGTGCTCTTTAGGATTACGTGAATGTAAGCTAAGTCTTGTAGCTGAGAGAACACCGCCGCTTATTTAGACATGTCCATTTTTTAGGCTCTAGAAGTCTGCAGGTTGATGTATATTTGGATGGAACTAAATATGCACCAAAAGGTGTACCCATATTCTGTTGAAGACTTAAAAAAAAAACGGAAAAAAAAACTCCTGTTAGACTTTATGTAGTAAGGAACTCCAACATGATGCTTTATAGCCTGGGTTGCCGTTTTATTGTAAGGCAATTTCCCCAATAAGGCTGTAAAACTGCAGCCCACGAAAATGTTAAGTCGCCTGCTGCACAGGCATACTTAGATTAGTCTTGTGTAGCGTACTGAAGTTTTGAATTATTTATTTGAGCGATATTTACATTTTGCTTTCTCAACAGGGTGGTCTACGGATTAAAAGACTAATAACACAATTTTAAGAAGGACTACTCATAACCCTACTCAAGTCTATTCAATAGGGAAAGGTTCTTAGGATATTCCTTGCCAACTTCAGTACAATTATATATTGAGCTGCCAACTGATATTGCTGGTATTGACCTTTAAAGCCCTGTATGGTGGGGGCTAACATACCTTAAAGACCATCTCCCATATGAACCTACCCATTCACTCAGGTCATCTGACAATCTGAGGCTAGATGGGTGGTGACCCAAGTGGCTTTCTCAATCATGGCATCAAAACTCCCTCACCAGGGAGATTTGTCTGTCTCCCTCTATCAGTGTATTCTGCCTGCAGGTGAAGACTCTTGCTTCATTTAGCATGCCCCCCAGGTTTGAATCCCCACTCTGCTATGGTATTTACTGGGTGACACTGGGCCAGTCATACTCTTTCTGATTAACTTCCCTCACAGTTGTTGTGAGGATAAGATTGAGGAGAGGAGAATGGTGGGGTATAAATGAACTTAGTAATAAATATAGCTGACTATGGGGATGGCAGATAAAAGGTTGATTAGTTGTTGGGTGGGAAGGAGAAAAAGAAGCAGGGAAAGGTATGGAGGCTGCCAGGATGAAGAAAAGGAAATATTGTGGGGAAGTGGGATACAGGGGAACCATGTCAGTTGCCTACTGCAGAACTGGGCCCAGCCTAGTGGCTAGAACCATGTAGAAATTTCCCAAGGAGAAGCTTCTGGGGGGTTGGAAGGAAGGAAAGCTGAACTCGGGGCGGGGGGGAGAGAGTAAAGATACTTTGGCTGGTAGATGGGAAAGAGAAGGGAGCAGAAAAGGGGGAAAGAATATGGGGGCTGCAAGGAGGAGGAAAAGAGGAAATACTGGGGATACAGGGGGAAATTATTTTCTCCTGAAAATCCTTGCAGGTCCCCCACTTGTGTTATTTATATTTTTGTTCCTATTGCATCATAAGCACTTATTTTGCCGTAAAGTCACAGCCAACTTATGGTGATCCCATAGGGTTTTCAAGGCAAGAGATATTCAGAGGCCTGCCTCTACATCACAACCCTGGTATTCTATGGAGATCTCCCTTCCAAGTAGTAGCCAGGGCTAACCCAATTTAGCTTCTGAGATCTGATGAGATCAAGGCATCGTAAGCATAGGTAGCACTTTATATAATCATAAAAACAATTTGACTTTTGGCAAGCCCCTTTCTGCCTCAATTCCCCACTTGCAGTCTGAAAATAATAATACCTGCCCTAGAGGTTATTATAAGATTATTATAATGATGCATTAAGGCCTTTTGAAGATGCAGAAACTGCTTTTTAGAGCAAGCTGTGATTAGAATGCAGCGGAGAAGGTTTTCTTATCTCCCAGAAACTTTATTTAGTTCTCCCCCCTTCTCCATAGTTGTCTTAAGAATTTCAGGCCCCAGGTAAGAACACCTGCTGCTTCCCCAAAGCAGTGGAACATCTACCATACTCTCTAGCAGCAGCTGTAACTGTCTGGCCAGGATCGATTAAGGTATTCCAGTGCTAAAATGATCATATGGAACATCTGTGACAACACAGACATCTTTCAATTAATCAAGAGACACTTCTGAAGAAGAAGAGTTGGTTTTTATACCCCGATTTTCTCTACCTTTTTAAGGAGTCTCAAACCGGCTTACAATTGCCTTGCCTTCCTCTCCTCACAACAGACACTTTGTTAGGTAGGTGGGTCTGAGAGAGTTCTGAGAGAACTGTAATTAGCCCAAGGTCACCCAGCACAGCAGGCTTCATGTGTAGAAGTGGGGAAATAAACCCAGTTCACCAGATTAGACTCAGCCACTCTTGTGGAGGGGTTGGGAATCAAACCTGGTTCTCCAGATTAGATCCCGCCTGCTCTTAGCCACTACACCATACTGGCTAGTCGTCTGCAATAACTAACGTGCAGAAGACTCTGTAGACATTGAGAAACCTAGAACGAATTCTGGGTATTCTCTTCCATTTAGAAAGCCCTTCATGCTTTGAGACTTGGCAGCCTTTGAGATAATCTCTTCTAATATCCATCTTTAGGGAGCCAAAGCCAAAAGCTAGCATCTTTGGCACTATAAATTGGCATCTTGTCTGTCAGCATTCCAATTTGTTAACTAAAATAAAGTTGTAAGGAATATTTTAAACATTGATTTAACATTTGTTATTAACCATTTTAATGATTATTTTTGATGTTTTAATAATATGTTGGTTGTATGATTGTTACTTGCCTTAGGTTCCACTTTTCTGGGAGAAAGGCAAATTGATAAATGTTTGAAATAAATATTATTTCAGTGCAGTGGGTCTCACATTCTCACCCTTCACAGCACACTTTCCTCATCCATTCATCTGCAGCAGAATACGTTTCTGGGGCACTTATGCTTAGTTCGTGCAGAGAACTGGCCAAGCTTAGGCTTGGTAGGCCTTAGTGTCACCTGTGTGAACTGAGACTGTATGGTGCTGAATACAATCAACATTCCCAGCAGCTGTTTGTTTGTTTGTTTATTTACTTATTTATTCAAATTTATAGCCTGCTCTCATCCCCAGGTTTATTACAGGGTAAGACCCGAAGTGAGAAGGAAAGAAAACTTCAGGTTAGTAAGGGTTCTTTGCTGTCACAGATCTTACTGAAGATTTTCTGATAAGCCTCAGGAACAAGGCTTTTTCCAGTACACACATGAATGCATGAAGCTTCCTTATTCTGAATCAGACCCTTGGTCCATGTAAGTCAGTATTGTCTACTGGGACCTGCAACGGCTCTCCAGGGTCTCAGGTAGAGGTCTTTTACATCACCTACTTGCCTGGTTCATTCAACTGGAGATGCTGGGGATTGAACCTGGGACCTTCTGCATATCAAGCAGATGTTCTACCACTGAGCCACAGCCCCTCCCCAAACTAAACTAGTGTATTGGGCACCTATTATCTTTAACTCTGTGTCTTCAATACTCCCCCTTAATGACTTTATTAACTATTATATTTATTTTGATTAAGTATATGTGTATAAAGTCCTTTGAGCTTTGGGTGCATTTTAATACGTCTTCATTATAAACATGCAGTTAATTTTTCAGTCCCATTTTTTTCAATCATCTGTACAACTTCAAGAGCAGGCTACTTTTAGTGCTGAAAGAAAAGGTGACCCATGTACTTTTATAATTATCCCAAGTGAAAGCTGCTGCATCCACATACTGTTATTGCCTTGAGGTCGCTCAGTGCCTCTAAGAGTCCCTTGGCCATGGTCATCCCTGGGATAAACTCAAGGGTAATATGCTGCGGCAAAGACGTTGGGATCGGTATATAGCTATTTGGTGAACAGTCTATCTCAGGTATTTGTCTGCTGCTTTTGCTCCCAGCTTTACATTTCTGGTCTTATTGTGCAATCCTAAACAGAGTTATGCCATTCCAAGCCCATTGGGCTTGGAAGGGCGTAACACTGTTTAGGATTGCACTACTAATAACCCTTTAGGGGATGTGATAGAATTAACCCATGAAACACTGGCAAGTTTCCATCATTTCATGTCCTTTGGGCATTATTCCCCACATTATAATATTTTGAATAATAAGAAGGATGGTTTTAAATTAAATTTGCAGGCCTGCCATCTGCATGCATTCAGACTTTATTACCATCCTCACAGGCAGCTGCTTGTGTTAATTCTTTTCAGACTGAAATGAGAAATAAAGGGAGTCGTGTGAGGAGGAATAGGAAGTTAATAAGATAGTTCCTTGCAAAGCTTATTGTGAGGGGGCAGTGTTAATTGTTGTGTATGTGTAGTCAGTGCTAAATGTAAAATATAGGGCTTTCTGAATTATAAAGAGGGCAAATTATTTCATAATGTGGATGGTTTGAACGTGCCAGCTTGGGAGAGGGATACATGTGGCTGTCACAGTCTCTGCTCAACATACAGAATATATGTTCAGTTACAAAGAAGAAAATGGAAAGTAAAGGGACAAACGTAATTGTAATGGGGCAAAAGGAGGAGATGGAATAGCTTCTGATGGCGGAAAGGTTATAAAACTATTATAGCCTTTAAGTCTGGATAGTGGTGTTGTGAATAAATAATGGAGACTCAAAACAAGCAGTATTGTAAGGAGGTGATATACAGTGGAAGGCCCTGTTATAGTGTAGCTTTTAGAACTCTGTTTCTAGTGATCTATAGCAGCTTCATACAGCTCTCACTTGCAGCCTTGTGCATTGTCCTTGAACTTGTTTTTTAATCACCCCCTCAATTCTACTTATTCTAGAATCTTTGAAATCTAGTGGCATTGTGGATGACAATTCCTGGAGATTTGGGGGTGATGCCTGAGAAGGGTGGAGTTTGGGAGTGGAAGGAGCTCAGCAGGGATGTGATGTCATAGAGGCCACCCTTCAAAGCTGCAAGTTCCTTTAGGGGAACTATGGTTGTCAACCTCCAAGTGGGCCCTGGGGATCTCCCAGAATTACAGCTCATTTCCAGACTACAGAGATCCAGTTTCCTAGATAAATATTCTACTTGGGAGGTGGACTCCATGGCATCGCATCCTTGCTGAGGTCCCACCCCCAATCTCCAGGAATTCCCCAACCAAAAATTGGCACCCCATAAGGGGGACTGATTTCTGTTATCTGGAGATCAGTTATAATTCCAGGAGAACTATAGGCTCACTTTGAATCTAGTAACCCTTAGTGGAATGGAGTTGGGAACCAGTCCAAATAACACTTCTGCCATTAGTTTAGTTACAGTGCAATCCTAAAGGGGGGGACAGGCAGAGGGAGTGGACTGACAGCTATGCCAGCACATGCCCCCAGCACCGCTGTGCCATTTTCAAGCACCAGCTCCATGGCAGCTGCCATCAGTTGAGAATTAGCTGGGTTCTTGGGGCCAGAGCAATAGCACAGAGGGATGGGGCAAATCAGATTTAGGGTTGGCCAACATTTCCAGCTGTTTGGAGGGACCCGGGGAAGGAGCTATATGGGTCCACAGAGCTGGGTTGGACCTTGGAGTCCCTGTTCTGTCTGTGTGGGCATGCAGCGGGTGGAGCAGACTGCTTGAAATGTCTTGCAGCCGCCTTTTGCATTGGAAGCCTGTCTTTCAGCACTTGCAAACAATGCTGGTCAGTTTTGGTGGCTCTTGCACTATGGAGGCCTGGAAGAGCCAAGTGGATCCCAGAAACCTTGCCCCCATTTGGGTATGCTAATGAAGGGACAGAGTGAGAGAAAGCTCCTGACTTTGGTCTTCGTAGGGGGCTGTTTTCAAAACAGGATCAGTGCCGTGGCCACTGCGTGTGTCAGGCTTCCAGCTGGCTGCGTTGGGGAAAATGCCAACCATAACAATAAACGCCGTTGCTATAGGTGGTGTGTCAAGTTTCAGCCCCCTCTATTTCATCCTAGGAGCACCCACCCTTTGTGAGGAGGATGCACGGGAGCTCACCATGGAGGAACTGGCCATCCACATGGAATGTATGGGTTCTTCTAAGTCCCAAGTTGGCTGGATGCTAATTTAAAAAGTTCTGATTCTGCTAATGTCCTTAGCCAGCAGAAACAAATCTATGTCCTCATGAAGCAGGGATGCCTCCCTGTCATCTGTCCACCTTGCTCGTGGCAAGTGATCCCCATTATCGTGGTGGAAGCATGATACCTGGGATAGAAAGGGGGGAAGTAGAGTGTCATGATAGTGAAGAGCCCCAATGAAAAGCAGCACGTGAGTGGGGTCATGATCACTTCGCGCCTGCTAGTTCATCCCTCCCCAAGGGTGCCAGAGGGTGCAGGACCCCAAAACATGTCCTTGGTGGCAGGGCACCTCCTGTACCAGATGTTCTCCCATACCCACTTGTGCTCTATGTGCAGGGGGCCAACTTTGGGTGTCCGGGTGGGGGGGGAATGCTGGAGCCCATACCAACACTGTCAGGTGCCCAGGGTCTTGTGACTGAACTTGGGGGTGGGGGTGCCGCTGACAATCAGCTAGCATCCCTGGATGCATCCCTTTCTGCCCCTTGGCTGTGGCAGCTGCTTGGCTTGGCCCCTGTGCCTCTTGGTCTCTGATTAGCTGCGGATGCCCTGTCCATTGGAGCCTCGCCACCTCCCCATAACATTGCACAGACCATAGCAGCACAGTTGCTGGGGACGCTGACACAGTTGCTCCCTAAGACAACCTACAAAACCTGCAATTTTCCTACCAACCGCTGCCTAACTTTACTCCATATGGAGCAGACTAGCAGCGCTGTAGTTTCTATGGCTCTGGCAGCCTTCAGGATTGCTGTTAAGTCAGTGGGCTTAGCCCCTCCATTAGCTCTAGTCTCATGGAGTGATTTTGCCTACCTTACAAGGTAGGCAATGACTATGCAAGGTGGGAGACTTACAATGGGGGGGGGGGCTCAGTGACAGTATCATAACATTTGGGGCAAGTGCTAGAGTGTCGCCCAACACAATGATGTCGGAAGTGCAATGTTGATTCCCGCCCCCAATTTCTACCAGCTTTCCCCCTCACCACTAAGCTGAGCAGTGGTGGGCAGAACTGATGCGGAGCAGACAGTTTGCCCTCCCTATTGAAGCAGCTGGAACATTCAAAAGTGCCATATCCATCCCAAGCATTGTTATGTGGGTTTATGATTAGAATTTTTCTATCTGTGGTACAAGACTTTTCATCTGAATTTTAGTGAGTTCACTGTCCAAAAGTACAACAGAGACCAAATTAAGCATTTTTGTTCCATTTATCCCAGTGTGCAAGCTTTTCCATGTCTGCAATCCTAACCTAAACTATAAGTGCCTCTGATTACCAGGGACAATCTGTGCTTTCAGTTTCTTGTTCCTCTTAAATAATTGTCTCTATTTTGTCATTTTAGGGCAACTTGCTAAAAAATTTAGTGTGAGTTGCTACATTTGCTGTTCTCTAGGTTTCAGCTTCTTCCCCAGGTCCTCTAGATAGGAATGGATGCATCACTTCTAGAGTTTTGTATGCGAATGAGCACTAACACTCCATATAGTACATGTTCTGTCATTGTACACTCTGCAGGCGCTAATGAATTGTTGACCTTCTAGGATTACAGTGGTGTTTTTTTTAATCTATCTTCTACCAAAAGAACAAATTTCACCAGTTTTCACACTGGTGAAAGACAGGCAGTTGCAGAGTAAATGAACGCAGCATACAGAAAAATTGAATAGAGCCATCATTGATATATAAAAGTGGCAAAGGGATAAGCTCAGGAAGTGGGGTCTTGGTATGAGAACCGAAGTGTAACAATTTTAATCTGTGACATCTTGGAGGGTCTGCAGTTAGGCTGTTTAAATCTTTGCAGCCAATGTTTTAAATTGTTAGCCACCTTGGTGTCCCTTGTAAGGGCAAAAAAGGCAAGATATAAATTTTGTAAATGAATATAAATAAATAACTATGTCAGGATTGCTTAGCTATCTCCCACTGAATTCAATAAGATGTAAGGGTTTCTTTCTGGATCATGGCACAGATGGCTTCAACATGTAGCCCTGGAGGATAGCCTTATGCAATTAGCATTCCTCTTTATCCAAATCAATGACTTACCATACAGTTTTGGATGTGGTGCCCTCCAGCATCAACCCCCAACCACTGGTATCAATGAGGATGAAGTTTGTGGGTATGTTTCGATGGATGATTGTTTAAATGGAAACAAGTGTTTTAATGGCTTCGTCTTGGGCTGACATTGGAAGACCAGTGGTGTGGCTCAGTGTAGGACAGCTTTGAGTGTGTTCAGAATCCTAAGCCTGATTCTACACATGCTTATTTGAAAGCTCCTCTGTATTCAGTTGGGCTTACTCCCAAGTAACTGCTAATGTCATTTACTTGATTTGACAATAACATTGCCATTGTTTTGTCTAGTTCACTCTTCTCTACTTAAAGATAGATGGACTCACATTCTACTTGTCTCTGAAGAAGTGAGCTGTGGCTCACGAAAGCTCATACCGTGCCAGAAATTTTGTTAGTTTTTAAGGTGCTACTGGACTCTTGCTCTTTCCTACTCCCAAGCAACTGTGCAAGGACGGCAGCAATCCTATGCCCTATACAATGCACAGAGTTCTAGTATAATGATCTCTTCCTTATCATGCCACTGATCCAGGGATGGGACACTAAAACAGCCCAGGAGTGAGCTGAGCTGAGCAGTCCCTTGGACTCTCTCCACAGTGGCAGGGATAACTGGCATGGCCTGGGGCCACTTGGCTTGGACTTAGTCAATGGCAGGGGCCAAGCTTATGCCTGTTGGCTGGATCTGAGCTGAGCGATGGCTGCAGCACTGTCATTGTTACTGGAGCTTGGCTCAACTTGTACCTGGCTGCAAGCTGCCCTCTAGGATAGTAGCCCTCCAGGAAGTTTCCCAGGAACTTAAAATAACATGCCCCTGCATGACACATCTGGCACCACTGCACCAGAGCATAATAGTTCTTTGAAAACGTCCCTTTGGGCCTTTTCACATTCTCTCCTCTTCACATTTCTGTTCTCCGTGACCACCAGCATCCCAGTAACTATATTGCTTTACAACACTGTAACTATATAACTGAATGTGTTGCTGCCTATGTTTGTCTACATTCAGTAGACCATTTCCCCCCCAGTGGCCTCTTTTTAAACATTGTGTATAAATGTTAATAGGCAATGTTCGTGTGGACATATATCATTTGGGGGTTGGGCTGCTGTTGGTCGATAGGAACAGCAGGTATAGTAAAATAGATGGGGCCCACATGATGCCCCGTGAAGAGGTAGATCCAGCCCACCCAACAAGTTAATATAGTAACACTTCACAGGATATACAAGTATTGATTATTTAGAATAACAAATGTGATAGAAATGGCTGCAAAGAATACAGATTTTGCTTTGTTTTAAATTAGAGCAAAAGAGAGAAAAAAAAGATCAGAAATGCCAGTTCAGTCCAACATCACAAAAAACAACCCCAACAAGCCCCTTAGAGCCAGAAGAGGCTTTTTAAAGCCTCATGAATATTTAGCTTGTCCTCATGTAAAATATATGACTTTGTGTAAGGATCAGGCAAAGGAGGTGCATGATTTTTTTCTGATTTATGGGCCCAGTGACGGATTATTCATAGCAGAGCAGCTGTGTGGAAAGATTCATCCACTGCAAAATGTGATTGTACATCAGGCAGTCTGAGGGAACGGAGCTATGACTAATGGCTACTTTACATATAAATGAGAAGGTTTGTGCTAGGAACTGTTAAAAAAAATATAGTCACTCACTGGCAGGGTCTGGCCTCTTTGATCTGACTGAAGTACTGGGGCCAGGAGGAAGGAGGGACTAAAACTTGCCTGAGGACACCAAAGGCCTGGCCTCCTCAAAATCCAGCTAGTTAACAAATGCTTGGAAATGTCAGGGCACAGTCAGTTTCTCCTTTTTGCCACTGTGCTCATTAACTATGCTTAGCCCTGAAGGGAGAACCTCCGAATGTCCTGGGCCATCTCAAGCAAGAAGGACATAATCATTACACCCCCTTTCCTCCATAGAGCAGCAACCACTGGAAGGAAAAGAACCACAGCTGGAGCCAGGCTTGGGAAGGCAGTGATACAATTCACAGATTGGAGGTGTCTCCTTCCACAGGTAAGCAGGCCTAACTGTGTTGCAAGAGATGATGGGAACGTGGCTCAGCTGGTTAGGTTGGAGTGGAAAAGGAGAGGCAGGGGGACAAAATGTTTCTGACGGAGAACATTTTGAAAACTCTGTGCTATTCTGGGGGTTCTGTGTGACTTTGTAGAAATAGTGTGGTAGTGGTTGAGGATTGTAAGCGTTGATAAAGCATTGGGTACTACATGGAACAATGTGGATTAAAATACTATGACATCATTCTTCAGATTTTAATATCTCTTAAGCCACTTCTGAGTCTGCCTAGTATGGGCAGGAATTAGATCTCACCTGGCAGGAATACAGACAGATCCTGATTTCAAACTTCCTCTGGGAAGTGGGCTGTAGTTTTATGTATGTGATTCTCTATAACGTTTAGTCTTTTGCCACTATCTTATTTTGATCTCTTCCTTACTCTTGTCTTTGAGACAATCTGTCTAGACGTTGCAGATGTGGGCAGATGTTGGGCCTGTAATTTATAACAACGGCCTCCAGAAGGCAATTCCAATTTGTTTTGCTAATGCTTTAAGATACAGACGCTGAGATCTCCTGTAAATACTTTTGGCTTACATATTAACTACCATTCAGGGTTTGCTCAGCAAATACTAGCTAACTACAAAGTGTTTCTCTATCTTTTGGTCTCTAGTGGAGGTGGGAATGCCATATCAGTGGATAGGGCTTACATTGCTTAAGTTCAAAATAGGAAGTTGGGAGATGCATAGGAATAAGTCCCATTCAGCTAACTGGGATTTAATTTTGAGCAATGGCTGTTAAAATCAGCCTGCAAATTTTATGTGCTGTGATAGAACTAAGTCTGAATTTTCAGTTGGTTTGCATTTCTATCCACAGCTTCAAGTATGGATTTGGTCTCTCTTCTTTCTCATGGTTCCTCACCTTTCTCCTCTTCATCATGGAACATGCTGAGTACAGAAGACAGAGTGGGTGAGGGAGGGAAGTTCATCCCTGGCTATCTATCACAGTCTCCAAAGGGTCTGCAAGAAGGTGAGGAGCCATCGTTATGGAAAGGAGATCAGGGCACAGCAGGAAGAGAAGAAATGTGTGTTAATAGCGCTGACCACTGTTTTGCAGCTGGAAGGGAATGTTCCTATGAGCTGTGACTGACAGCTAGTCAGGCTGTGTGTGAGTGTCTCTCCCAGTGTTCCTTAGGTCCCCTTGCAGCCCACAAACACCCCTTCCACTCTGTATATGTTAATCCTACATGAGTTACTTTTCTTTTTTTTCCCCCTTACCAGAGGCTCTGTTCATTTGTCAGTTGCATTGGAGAGGCGGTGTATCTTTTCCTATCAACACATCTTTTGTGTGGAAAAAACGTCATTAGTTGAATTTCTGCCTGACTCAACTGTTATACTAAAAAAAGTTGGGGGTTAATAAAAAGTATCTCCCCACTTTAAAAAAGCAAACCTGAACAACATAAGCAACTAAATATAATTTAATACCATATAAAATATAATCCAGCAGGAAAATTCTCAACATTAAAGATATAATTCATGACTCACTCCTTGACTTGATTCATACCACTGATCTGAAACAAGTCACTTATTGATATTGTTTGCAAAATTGAACAGTGTATCTTCCATCACTGTTATATGCATATGCATGGGATAGGACTTTGGAATGAGCCATGTCACAATATTTCCCTACTTACTGGAAGTTGCCTCTCAACCTTCTAATGCTGAAAGCAGCAGGATATAAATGGTTTAAATAAATGATTATTTTTGAGAGTAAAGTTGCCAACAGGCCTGGAGAAAAACATCCTGTTCCTTTAATAGAGGCTTACAATGTAGAAATGGGCAGCTGAAGCTTTCCAAGGTTTGAAGGTAAATGACATAATCTGGCAAATAATATCTCACTAAGCCTGTGCTAAAGGGGCAGGATTATTTTTCCTCCAAGGTGTTTACAACCCTGTTTGAGAGTTGTATTGCTCTGGAAAGACGTTCAGTAGTCAATACAATCCTGAACAGGGTGGCACCATTCTAAGTCATCCAATGAAGATGATGGGCAGTAGATTCAGGATGGACAAAACAAAATACTTATTTACACAATGAGTGATTAACTTGTGGGGTTTGCTTCCAGAGGGTATAGTGAGAGCCACAGAGAGTATAGTGAGATAATTAGACAGATTCATGAAGAATAGGTCTACCAGTGGCTACTAGCCATGGTGGCTAAACGGAACCTCAGTGCCAGGAGGGAACATCAGGGGAAGGCCTTGGCCTCTATGCCTTGATGCTAGACGAGATGGACCACTGGTCTGATCCAGCTGGGCTCTTTTTAGGTTTATTTATTTATACTTATATCCCGCCAAGGCCAGGCTCAGAGTGGGTAACATCCATTAAAACATAATACAATCATCAATAACATAACACAAAAATAATTTAGAATTTAAAACCATCATGTCTCAACATTAAAATCCAATTGGCACCCATCCATTGGAACATGGGTCTGTAGCCTGCCAAGGAAAGGGCAGTGAGGGGCCTCACCAAACCAACCCAGATGAAATTAGGGGAGAGGAAGGGGCAGGGAGGCCAGCTATGAAGTCAATGGCCCTAGAAGGGTCTAACTGTGCTTAGGGTGACACGGTTGGATTTCTTTTGATGCAGCTGGTAAATGCCCAGAATCCTGCCAGGGGGGAAAGGATGCTTAAGCCAAGAGATGAGCAGAGGTGGTTTGCCATTGCCTGCCTCTGCATAGCAACCTTGGACTTCCTTGGTGGTCTTCCATGAAAGAACTACCAAAGGCCAACCCTGCTTAGCTTCCAAGAACTGACAAGATTGGGCTAGCTTGGGCCATCCAGGTCAAGGTGTAGTTACATTAGGAATCTGCTATTGCAACTTGTATGTCCCTGGCTACTGAGCTGGAGCGTCTGTGTTCCTATGCAAGTGTTATTTTCCAGAGTACTATTCTCCAGAAAATTCAATGGAATTTTATTTTCATGCATTGTTTGACATTGTCTCACATTCGTTTTTCTTATACGTGCCCCCTTATGAGTTCCATCTCTGTCTACAGACATAAAAATTAAATGGGGGAGACCCTACACAGATATGTTGAAGATCCCAAAATTATTATTAAAGATCTCAAGCTTTTTACTAGAAATTAGTAGGATTTGCATATGTCTCTGTAGATTGGCATGACTAATGCCAATGCTTTCAGTTCTTTAAGATGCGATCTAAAGAGTTCCTTATACTCGGATTGGGAATTTATACCCAACAGATTTTAGTGGAAACAATTCTAAGTGCAATCATAATCCTCAGCCTTCTTACTAGTGAGGAAGTCCAGTGCAACTTGGTTGCACTTCTCAGGCTACAAATGCTACAAAATATGGAAACATACATAAAGTCTTTTTTTCAAATAGAACATCAGAATGCTTAACTTATCACGTTACATCTGGAATAAATTAGTTCATAAAATAAGAAATTCCAGTTTAAAAAAACTTGCCCAGTGTAGATTTCATTTCCTTATGGAGTGTGGAACTCAAATTTTGCAACTTGTACCAGAAATTTATTTTTAAAACCTGAAATTGTTCCATATTAACATAAAGCAATAAAAGGAAGCTAGGCTTAAAATGCCTTTCACTGTTAGACGAAGGCATCATTATTTAATTCGAAAGATGACTTCCAAGCTTATAGCATCTAAGTAATTTCTCATTCACAAAGCTGCCATTGCATAGGAATGAAATCAGGAAAAATGCCTCCTCAATTCATTAGGGGTTGTACAAGATGTGTCATCAAAAAGCAATGAAGAGAAAATGTGCCAGACTGCGGAAACAGGAGATAGATGACAATTTACCCAGTCAGAAATGTGCCATGATGAACAATGGAGGCAAACGATGAAATCTCAAAACAAGGCAGCCAGGGTAATCCAGAGTTTGCCTTTGTCTTAGAAACAAGAGTTCAGATCCTTGTTCGGTTACAATCTTTATTTATTTTACTTAAAATTATTGAAAGGAATGCATTCTATTCCAAGGACTTAAGATCTGGCAGAGCTAATGTACAGAAAAGTTACCATCAGTCCTTGTGGGGTGGGGACTAGAGATACAAAATTCTGTGAGCCCCCAGGTGCCAGGCTAATAGCAACATACCATTTCTAACCATTTCCTTTCAGTGTGGGGGCTAATAGCAACATACCTTTTTTAACCAAGGATATTATATGTGTTCTTCAGGAGATGCTCCAGATGAAATCTGTGTCTGGGGTGGCTTTTGGCAGTCCTGAATAGAGTTCCCTGTTGTCAGAAGGCTCACTAGCAGACAATAGCGAGAGAACAAAGAGAAAGACTCTTTGATGTGTCATCAAAAAGCAATGAAGGGGAGATATGCCAGACTGCAAGAACCATCTGTGTGCCAGAAAAGTGCCACTGCCGAAAGTGGTAGGCAGTTGGGGGTACTCCTCTGCAGTAGAGTAAATGCTTGGTTCTGGAGCAACAAAGCTATTATTTGCTTATTTGGAAATATACCTTAACCAATATGGAAGGCCTAAAATAGAGAGCAATATTCATTTAAAAATAAGCAGAAAAGAAAAAAAACTGGATATGGCCATCTGGAGAGCAACCTTTCCCTCTTTTTCTCCCACCACCTTTGTCTCAGTTCCCCAATCTGAAAAATGGGAATGTTGAGGCCTTTATTGTATTGTGCGCAGTTCCAAAAACATCCCTCAAAGAACCGCTGCTCTTCTAAGAGTGGGTAAATCAACGTCCCTAACCCCATGTAACAACTACCATTTTCTGAACGTAAATAAAAAGTTGTAGACTGGTGCACTTCCTCACTATCATTCTAATGCAGGCACTCTAGTGATATTTTAAACATCATGCAAAATGTAAGCATCTTAAAAGCATCTGATACGTTTAAAGTTCATTTTTTCCTTTAAAATTTTGCAAAGTAAAAGGACTAGAATCTTGCTTTAAAAAAAAATGACCACTGAAAATTCAAAGAATTGCCTTGAATTTCAAGGGCCTTGAAATTCAAAGAAAGGCCTTGTCTGGCCTCCTTCAGACCCCTCTCCTCCCACATCTAGTTAGTTTTTCTTTTGAAGTGGTGCACATCCATTAAATGCAGAGCCATTAAATGCAGACAGCTGTCAATGAAAAGTGAATTTGGGGAGTATGGTGATCAGCTGCAAAGGCACAGGGGTGGGCTGGGATGTTACAATGGCCCAGGAGCCTGCCAGGCTGAGCAGCCTCTACTGGCTGTACAAGCCAGCCCTGCAAGGGCCACTCAGCTGCTCAGAACCTCCCAATGGAACCAGTGATGTGCATCAGTGTACCCTTTGCCTCCCCTACTGGCAGCGGTGCTGGAGGTGGCAGCTGGTGAGCCAGTGCATCACTGATGCCACAGAAGAGTCCAGGCCAAGTAGCCCCTGTGGTGCTAGGAAAGCTACTGGGGCTTGACTGCTTGCTCCTGGCCACCAGTAGCCCTCCAGGGCAGCGAGCCATTGGGACATTTCCTTGTCAATTAAATGGTCAGTCCACCTCTGCAAAGAAGCTCCTCTGTCTTTCATCGTTGTCCAAAAGTGTTCATGATTATGGTTATGAATTTTGTCATGCAAGGTTGAGAAAAGCTTTGCCTGCTAACATTTCCTCTGCTGCACAACAATTAAATGCACAAGAGCCTGGTCTTCCTTTGTATCTGGCCACCCTACTTGCAACAGCTAAACTAAGCTTGAGGTATGCTTTTTGTGATGATGTGGGGGAAACGCTTGGCTTTGATTCTCATCTTGTGAGGAAGAACGGAATAATAATTATGAAGCACTTTACCATTATTGAAAATGTTTTGAATGCTTTTAATATGCAATCTTGGGCTCTGAGGCACCCAGAAGGAGATGCCGCTGCCTCTAAGAGACACCGAGGGGGTGTTTCTTTGTTTTGCTTGCCTTTCTGTGTACATTAGATTTAATAATCCGAGCAATGAGCTATCTATTGTAACAAGCCCAAACCTACTAGACATACAGAGCATCCTGATCCTCTTCCTTGTAGATTCCACTTTGCAACTTGGCCTCCCACTGAGGAGGTGGGGTGGTGGGCAAGGATTTTTAGAGGAACTTAGCAGGACCCTCTTCCACCCCCTCTCAGCTCACTCATGCTATTTCAATTAAGCACTGCAGAATTTAATCTCCTGCTCTTAATAAAGTTTATTGTTGTCTTGCCAACTCGCCTCCGGACACCAAAATGCTATTACTCCTAACGCGACGGGAAGGGCTATTTTACTGCTGCAAACTTTCTGACTGAAGAGGCAGGGAAGAGAAACTCCCATCCCACAGCAGGCTGCAAGCCATTTGGATCCAGGGAAATTAACGGCAAAGAAATGTGCAGGAGGCTGCAGGAGTGAGCCAGAGGGCAGGAGGGTACTGCAAAAGCAGACACATCCACACACGCAAGGCATGTTGCAAACGCGTAGCAGCAGAATGGCACATGCTCTGTACAAGTATGCAAACATTTCTCCTTCAATCACAGCATGTCCCAATCTGGAAAAATGCAAGTGTTAAAAGGATAATTTGTGGGGATGAAAAGTTGTTGAAATCCTGCCCTCCCCCCCACAGATCTTTGGCAGGCTGGAGTCTGTTTGAGATGTGATAACCACCCTTCTATTAATGTTTGTTCACCACTTCAGCCTTCGGTTCACTGATTTTGGAGGAGAAGTTCACTTCTGGGCAAATGGTAAAAATTCTTTCTTAGTGGATGAAAACAGACGACATACTTTTTAGTTACTTCCTCTGCACATGTCATGTGATGGTTGTTTTTAACAATGTTGTTTTTAGACTCCAGTTATATAGTGAGACAGGTGAGCTAAACTGTACTATTTCACCAGCAGGACTGTCAAGGGGGAAGGGTCTCTCTCTGTGTGTCAAGTGCCATCAAGTTGCAACCAACTTATGGTGACTCCATAGGGATGGTTTGGCATTGCCAGCCTCTGCATAGTGACCCCTGGTATTCCTTGGTGGTCTCCCATCCAAGTACTAACCAGGGCTGACCCTGCTTAGCTTCCAAGATCTGACAAGATTGGGTTTGCCTGGGCCATCCAGGTCAGGGTGGGGAAGGGTCTTAGGGGACAAAATTCAGGGGGGGGGACAGATCTCAGAGACCCATGGACCTGGGAGGCCATGGGATTTGCTTTCATGCAATGCTTGGGATAGATCTAGGTGGGGTGAGAAAGGTCTAGGGGAAAACCCTGTCTGGAGGCCCATGGGTGTTCTTGACAGTTCTGGTTGACAGAAAAATAGCTAAAATGGTGACACTTAGCTCACCACTTGACCAAAACCAGTGGATGACCAATGTCTTGACATAGTTAGAGCAATCATGTCAGAGCTTTCAAAATTGTAACCATGCAGCAAAGAACTCTGTTTCCACAATCTTATTTAGGTTGTTAGGGAAACTAACATATGTCTGATTCATATGACTGACTGCTACATTTAGGTATTTTTATTCTCCTGACCAGTTTACATCACACTGGTGGCAAGCAGGTTATCTAAACCACTTGATGCAAATACAAACCACAAACCTTCCAGATGTTTGGAACTTTTAAAATGTCTCATGGGAGAGTGCAGAATCATAATGAATGATTCTCACAACTTGTTTGCCTCACATAAGATGTAGTGTAGGTGGGGAGGAGGAGAAAAGGCATCGGGTCACACTCAGAGTGCCCTGATATCATACATGTTACCAAAACTGATACCTGCTTGGTCACGTCTCCATGTACACTGACACCTGCCTGCCCATCTGCACACCCCTCTTTTCCCCCCATGATGAACTTTCACACCCACTCAGCCCCTAGTAGTGTCTATAAAATCCAAAGATTCCTCCCCTGCCTCCGCCAGGCCCCTGCTCAGCAAAGCAGGCCCCGCTTCCTCAGCGCTCCTCTGCCTGACAGATGCCTCAGAGCCCGGGGCCGCAGTTAAGGTGACAAGATGCAGCCATTCTTTATGAACATTTCATTCCCGCTCGCTACACGACGTAAATTAGATTGGTGTGTTACATTCGGGCGAGAAGCAAGCGATGTCACCGCCGCGCCGGCCCATTGGATGGAGAGGCTAATCCTGCCGTGAATTTCATTACCGCTTTTATACCCTCAGAATTAGCTGGGCGGCGGTGAGCCTGATTGCCTTTCACTAGGGGTTTGCTGGGGAGCTGAACGGATTCCACATCTGATGGGAGTATTGCTGAATGACCCCAGCTCCCTAGCCACTTTGATTATTGTGCCTTGTCTTGGGGAGGGGGAGCAGGTTGTATATCTAACCCTCCCTGGTTGCACCGTAATGGAAAGGGAAATGGAGCCCCTCCATGAGAAATGGTCGCAGCCTAGACAGCAGTAATTGCTCCCTGTGGGGGTGCAATATGTCAGTGGCTCCTCTACCTTACACTCGCAGTCTTTAACTCTGGAAAGTCTTCCTGTTCCTTGATTGTTTCTCATTTACACCTTGGGCCCAGCATGGTAATTTTCCTCAAAATGCTATGGATGGGAGGGCAACTTTGGTCTCTGGAGACAATAAGACATTCACATGATCCTGTTCTAAACTTCGTTTTTGAGTAGGGGGCACACACCAAAAGTTACCTTAACAGTGGTGATAGGTTAAGTAAGAATTGCAGCACTACGAGGTGTGAGGAAAGAGGATGGGGTAAGCTCAGCCAGAACAAACGAGAGTTATTTAATTGTAACTTAGATTCTCTTCCTCTGACTCCCACTCTAACTGTAAAGAATCACAAAATCCCTTCCTCCTTTGCCCTTCCTCTTTTCTCCTGTGTATGCATAGCTTTTCAGTTGCACCTATTTACTGACTCTCTTGCTTCTTGCACAAGTATCTTACTTTGAGGAGGGGCCGTGGCTCAGTGGTAGAGCATCTGCTTGGCATGCAGAAGGTCCCAGGTTCAATCCCCGGCATCTTCAGTTAAAGGGACCAGGCCAGTAGGTGATGTGAAAAACCTCTACCTGAGACCCTGGAGAGCTGCTGCTGGTCTGAGTAGACAATACTGACTTTGATGACTTGTACTCATCCTGACTTGTACTCATCCTGGAAAACTTGCAGGAAGGTTATAGCTCTCAAACTCCTACTACCCAGCTCCAGTTCCTATACTGAGGGGCTGCTCCAGCCTGGTCTGGGTTTGACTGTCCACTGGAGATTATGTTTGACAGGAGAGGTGGGGCAGAACAGAAGTACATTGGCTGGTGGAAACTTCTGGTTATTGTTTCTAATGGGCAGGATAATATCCTTCCTTTCCAATAATAAGGGATATATTGAAAATGAAGAGAAATTCTCTAGCAAAGGGAACCTATGTTATTATTTTCAAGTTACTGACTCTCACTGTTCTTGTACTATAACAGCAGAGGGAACACAGAGACTGGAGAGTAAGGGCAAGAACGAGACGTTCTGGTGACAGCCAGAGGAAGGGGATGTATGTGCATGCATGCACATCAGCACAATCTTTACAGTGCAGTATAGCAAGCCTGCCAGAAATAGGACTGCTAAAGTTCCCTGTGAGAACATAATCTTCTTCCAGCAATATGGCAAAGATACCCATGGAGGATGCTGTGTAGCTTTTTGAGAAAAGCTACATAAGCAGGAGGGAAAAAAAACTTCTTTCCTATTCTTGCTCATGGCTGTTTCCTGTAAAATTCCCATGGGGTTTTTGCAGTCTGGCATAACACTTTCCAAATACATTCAGTTTTTTTTCTAGGGATGAAAAGAATGGAACTAGGTCCCTCTTCAAGTACCTCTTGATGGTTGCAGCTTTCTGGAAGATGGGAAAGGTGCTTTTGACAATAAATGGCTTGTTTTGACTTACCCCTGAGAAATAATTTTGTACTTGCAACCAGCAGACCACCACATATGATCTATCAGAGTAATATTGTGGCAAGTATAATTTGTGTGGTGCATTATGAAGAAGATAGTGTTTGGGGAGTGGGAGGATGCTTGCCTCTCTTGGCACAGATATAGCCGAAAAGTTACTTGGTTGTGTACTCTGTTTTTTTGCTCATATTTCTGGAGACAATCAGATAATCGATGGGGCAAAGGGGAAACAAAATAATGTAAAAGTAGCAATACTGGAGGAGGCCAATGGTCCTTGTAGTCCAGTGTCTTGTTTACAACAATGACCAGTTAGATTCTCCAGGAAAGCCCATAAGCAGGGCCTGCTGGCAACAGCCCTCCTCTGCTGACCTTTCCCTAGGAGCTGACAATCAGAGGTATTCTGCTTCTGAACATGGAGGTCCTGTTTGGCTATCATAGCTAATAATCAGGATACACTTGTCCTCCATAAAGTTGTCCAACCCCTTTTAAATTCCTCTAAGCCAGTGGCCATTGCCACATCTCAAGGTGGTGAGTTCCGCAAGTCAACTATGTGTTGGGTGATGATGTAATTTTGTTTATCCTGAACTTATCAAAGAGCCAGTGTGTGGCAGTGGCTAAAGTGTTGGACTAGGCTGTGGGAATCCCAGGTCAGATCCCGACTTTGCCATGGAGATTCAGTGGATGACCTTGGGCCAATCACACACTTTCAGGTTTGCTGTGAGGATAAAATGGAAGAGGAGAGAATGATGTAAGCTGCTTTGGGTCCTCATTAGAGACAAAGGTATAAATGAGGTAAATAAAAAGAACCTTGAAAACAATTTAAGTGTTCGAAAATAACCTGCAGATATCTGTTAGATCCATTTGTCAGGATCTTCCTCAGGGTGGCACACATGGTTGTTCCCTTCTCCATTTCATCATTGTTACAACCCTGTAAGTTAGGTTAGGCTGAGAGATAATGACTGGCCCATGGCTGAGGTGAGTTTGAACTTGTGCTGCCACACAGAATGTCTTCACATCTGCACCACCAGCCCTTGGGGAAAAAGCAGGATTGCAACTTCCATGTAACAGTGATGAGCCACAGGTTCATCTTCTTTCATACGTTTTAAAAGGCACACAGAGCCCTTGTTAAATGGCAATGATCTTTGGTGGCACCATGCCACTGTGTAGTTGTCCTCAGGTGACAGTTAATTATTCCTCAGTAAGTCACTTTTGATTCAGTGGAACTCACACATTCATAAACATATATAGGATTTCCATATCAATGGGCAAAACAACTCATCTTGTTGAAAAGGTTAAGAGGAGACATAGACGTGGTGAAGACTTATTGGATACTGGCTGAATTCTTTAACGTGGAGGAATTAGAGAAACCCCAGTTAGACTTACACACACTTGGAGGATAAATAATTGCTGTTATCAGGTCACTTAGGGGGGATGCACATATCATGGCAGAAATGCATGATCATAATAGGGTTAGCAAATAGGTAACTGCTTTTACCATTAAGAGGCTTCACTGGCCTAATAACTCAACTGATGTTCTTCTGGGTTTCTCTCCATAAAATGAATTGAACTTGTTCCTCTCTAAAGAGCAGGGATATGCAATGTGGTTGGATGTGGCCCCCAAAGCTATTTTTTCTGGGCTCTTGCAGCCCTACCAAACATGTTGTATGAATGAGAGATTCTGAAATCTCTGTTAAAATATGTAGTTATATGTATATCTGTTATGTGAGCACAAGTGCTCTATACATTGCATTCCCTACTCATAGATTTTCCACCTTTATTATGGAGCTGAGAATTTCAGCCCCTGAATATGGAGGAACAGCCCCTGAGACTACAGAAATTGGCTAGCCCTGTTTTAGATATACCTTCCCTGCTCCTCTCCCCTCAAACTCCAGACTGTTTTTCTATCTATGCTCCCTTGTTCTCAGATCTGAAGATAGGAACTTGCTTCACACACGCAACTGAAGGAAGCCAGAGTTCCACACAAACTCATTATGCTGCATTAGCTTCCAGATTCTCTTATGTTAAGCTTTTCTGATATTAAAAATGAGTCCTGCAGCGCTGTGCAGTTTGGGTCACCCCATCTGCCCACTGTACACATCCTACTTAACCTTCAATGTTTGCTGCTTAATCTTCTCCAGAACTGTGAAGGCACTGCGCTGACATTTTAAACCCTCTGAATGACAGTTCTGTACTGAGGAACTTAGGAAGACCTAAGGGCATTGAAATTACTTTGGTCAGGCATGTACATGCTATGTATATTGTCTGTTCACAAAACAACTATTCACGTTTACAAGTATGCTGAGAATCATACAAGCTAGTGTGCTTGTTTTCAACTCTTAAGAACTCAGATACCATTGTTGCCACTCAAAAATCACCAATATTTTAAGCATCACAATCTTTTTAATCAACTAAAAGCTTTTATGGTTATTGTGTGGTCTCCTGTTCTATAGGGACTGCATAGACTACTTCAGCTTTCTTACATTTCTGGAACAAGCCTGGCACCCGATTTAAGAAAGCTGCATTACCTGGATACTCAGTGTTTGGCTTCCTAAGCTAAAAAAAAAAAAAGTACTGCAGTTGTTTTTGTCATAAAGCCAGCAACGGACTCATGCAGAGGCCAGGATTCATAGTTGTTTCAGTTATGGATTTTGTCTGTTATTCTGTCCATCACCATTTTCTAGTTCCTGGATGCCACATACAAGTGGATGGGAAGGATCAAGATGAAGCTGAATCCAGATGATAGAGAGGGGATGTTTGTTGGGAAAGTTCTATACATCGTCTTTCCTTCTAGATCATGATGATTTGACCACACAAATATATGCTTTTGTAACCTCAGGATTTGATTACTGTAACACAAACTGCATGGGATTGCCCTTTAAGAGAACTGGGAAGTTTCAATTAATGCAGAATGCAGCTGCCCATTTTTGACTGTGATTAGCCAGTGTAAACATATTACAACAGTTAGGCAACTGCACTGGCTACCTGTATGTCTTTGGGTTCAGTTCAAGGTGTAGTTATGTGATTATTTCCCCCACTTTTAACAGAATATGACCCTGAGGGTCTAGACAGCCACTACGCAGTCAAACTCTGCTTTCCAGAGACAGATCAAATAGACCAAAAAAAAAAAACCCTATCATGCAACATGCCTGCCTAATAATGGTGGGTGGATGAAGGAATAGTAACTGGGCAACCAACTTTGTCCACTGTACATGAAACTCAGGGAAGTCTATGAGAGTGGGAATGTGTGGTGCTTAGCTTTTTGATCTTCAGCTCCTTGGTGGACATATTCCCTTTCAATCAATATTGAATAACTTGTCCAGTGGCTGCAAACCCCAAGATGCATCTGCAGGCAAGGCCCAGTAAACTCCAAGAGATCAGAGAGAACAGTCAGTGGGAAAATAGCTGTTTCTGCTCTGACTTCTTTTTCTTTGAACACTCTAATTTTCAGTGCTGCAATTTCGTTTTCACAGTACAGCCCATATCAGAGCATTACCAGCTGCCGACATTTGCGACCATTAATTATCCTCCCTGAGATAAGGAGCTCATTCAACCTGAAGGATGAACAGAAAGAGGTAGTGGGAATTCACTCCAGTGGTTGGGTTCTGAAAGGAAAACCGGAAAGAAGGTGACCTAAAGGAAAAGTATTTTATTCAAAATGTCTTCCCTTTTTCCAAGGCCCAGCTGCAACTATGGACCAGAAATTAAAGGACTCTGTTTATGGATCTGTTGGCGTGGTCAGATTGCTTACTGATTGATTGATTGTGCATGTCAAAAAGACCATATGGTTTACCAACAGTGGGTTTTCAGTCAACAATATTAGCCCTCTCTGATAAAAGTAAGAACACATTGAACCATACTCTATGATTGTAAAACTGAGTACCTGAAGCAAGGAGATGTCATGGTGGGAAGGTTGGATTGGATCAAGGCATAATAGCAGCAACATCAGCTTGGCCAAAAAACCATTAAGATATTCAGTGCTGATGTGAAAATTCTCTGTGTGAAAAGGAAGAACCATGTGATGAACCATGCTACACAAATGATGTCTGGAATGAAGCATTCAGAGTCCAAGCAGACATGATATGTGAGATCTGTAATTAGGATACTGTTAAAGCTAATTAGCAGCCCCATATGGCTGCTTTGAAGATCAGGGAAGGGTTACTGGAGAATGGGATGTTTCACTTTTTTCTTCTATGCATCTCCAGTGATTTAAGTTCTCCCATCAGAAGCCACAATTAGTCCTACAGGAGGAAAAAGACAAGCACAGACACTACCTATCTTTTTTCCTCCCACAGACAGCTCATTGCAACTTCAGGGGGCACGTTAAATTTTTGAAGCCTGCCTCTGGAGAAGGTATATTGGATTCTAAGCCTCGTTTCCCTTTGTGCCTCTCTTAATCCCACTCTGGAGGACGTCCTCCACACAATGCAGTTCAGCTCATTGCAATATGCATGAATGACCCATGCACAGTGGATAGCTGCCTTGGTAATGGGAAAAGGTGCAGTGCAAGACTTTGAGTGCTTGGGTCCTAAGTCTTGCACTGCACCTTTTCCCATTACCGAGGCAGTTGTCCACTGTGTATGGGTCATCCTTGTAAACAATTATGTCAATTTACTGCCTTGTACAAAAAGCAGTATTCCATGTCACAATGCTCTTTCAACAGTATTCAATAGTATTTTTCATGCTGCTGAGGTTCCTGCTGAAGCAGAGGCAACAGAGCTTCCATCCTGTCCCTGATTATGCTCTTTCCTTGTTCCTGTAGCACTCCTGTAGCGCCCTTTCCCTTACAGATGACACTGCATTTGTCAATGGGTGGTGATGACGCCCTCCTGCAAGTCTGCTATAATTGAACAATTGGTTTCCTATCTCTGAACTTGTAGGGGTAGTTGGATTGTCAGAAGCGTTCCTGTGGTTGTTCAGCCCATTAAATGTTTGAGAAACATCTCTGGTTGGTTGGCTTCTCTGAAGGCCTCTCTGGTTGGCTCTTCATCATGTGGCACATGCCAAAAAGAAAAATTAAAACAACCACCCCAATGAAGTACATAACAATAAGTAATTAATTATAAGAACTAACAACAAATTATTATTAAGTAAATCAAATATACACATTCTACAAATGTAAAAATTCCTTTCAAATGGTCAAGTCACTCTGTGTACACGTGTGTGCAAAGTGCCATCAAGTCACAGCCGACTTATGACAACCCAGCAGGGTTTTCAAGGCAAGAGACTAACAGAGGTGGTTTGCCTTTGCCTTCCTCTGCATAGTGACCCTGATATTCCTTGGTGGTCTCCCATCCAAGTATTAATCAGGACTGACCCTGCCTAGCTTCTGAGATCTGATGGGATTGTGTGTGTGTGTGTGTGTGTGTAAAGTGCCGTCAAGTCTCAGCCGACTTATGGTGACCCCTTATGGAGTTTTCATGGCAAGAAACTAACAGAGGTGGTTTGCCAGTGCCTTCCTCTGCACAGCAACCCTGGTATTCCTTGGTGGTCTCCCTTCCAAATACTAACCAGGGCTGACCCTGCTTAGCTTCCGAGATCTGACGAGATCGGGCTGTACCATGCTGCCTTCCCTCCTCTGATGAGATTACCTTTCTAAAAAAAAGTTTTGGCTACTCAACTGCCACACAAAATGGCAGTGCTGAATGTGAGTTGCACCTCTTGAAGCACAGCTTACTTTCCAGATGGAAGGCAAACACATTTCAGCTGTGCCCCAGGAGGAATCATCAGAACAACAGTGGTTTCAGAAAGCATGGGGAAACCGCAAAAGGGAACCAGATGGTCAATGAGGCTGTGTGAAAGCTTGAAAATAATCCACTGCAGTTGGGTGCTGAAAGCAGAGCAAAAACCCCATGTGGAAGTTAGCAAAGTTGCCAAGCCCAAACCCCAAGAGGGCTCTTGTGCCTTTAAAAATTGTGTTACAAGGGAAATTTCATCAGGTGTAATCACTTGTTTTACTGCAGTGATCCATTGGGGAAAGCTGCACCTGGTAATACACCCCCTTCTACAACCTCTTACAAGTGCAAAGATCCTTTCTGGGTTCAGACTTGGCAATCCTAATCACATCGCTGAATATCATAGTAAGATATTTTTAGTTTAATTTAAAAAGAAGCCCATCCCTTCTTGGGAGCCAACAAATGTTGGTGGACAGATTATTGGACTGGTAGAATATCAGGATAGCCAGATCTCATCAGATCTCAGAAGCTAAGCAGGGTCGGTCCTGGTTAGTATTTGGATAGCAGACCACCAAGGAATACCAGGGTCACTACACAGAGGCAGGCAATGCCAAACTACCTCTGGACATCTCTTACCTTGAATACCCTATGTCATTATTGTGTTGGCCATGACTTGATGGCAAAACAAAACAAAAACACTGAGGTTCAAATATTCATTCAGCATAAAATTCATTGGTTAACCTTGGACCAGAGACAGCCTAAGGTATCTGTTTCTAAAAAAAAGGGGAAAAAAGAATCTTCATGGGTGTGGAAGTATAATAATAAACTAAATCATAAATAATTCACTGTCTTTTGATAGCACTCCCAAATCTCTTATTAGAGGTGAGTTGCTTCCCCCTGCCTAACGATAAGGCCAGGTCAGGCAACTCTTCGTCTCACCTAATAGTACAGATAAAATGGGATAGCCCCCCCCCCCCCCGTTGATGCTATCTTGAGTTCTTTGGATAAAGGAAGTAATAGACATGATTTTTTAAAAAAGCAGAAGCCAGCACTTTTCAAAAGACTACAGGTAATCATGTGGAGAAAAAGCTTCACAGTTGGGTTTATCCCCTTTGCCCTGCTGCTGTTCTGTCAACTCTAGCTGGCTCCAGGTGAGACGTGGGATGCTGGCAGATGACGCCCCCTTCTCCATCTGGGGCAGGTAAAGCCAGCACCACTCTTCAGCACTGCTGAGCTGTCATTAGTATGCAAAGAATGTGAAGGGAGTGAAAGACAGAGAAAGTGTGTGTGAGAGAGAGGGAGCCAGTTGTTTTATTCATGGCTGGTGATATTACAGACTGAGTGAAAATCACATTATCGTAATGGGAAAGTTAGAGTTGCTGAGACGATGCCCTGAAGCCTGCACGCTGATTGGGGTGTGATTGCTATCTGTATTTATATGTAGAAAGCAAAGTTCACTCTCAGTTCAAGATGGTGGCGCCTGCTTCCTTCATGCTACATAATTCTTCAGCAGGGAGAAAGCTGGGAGACAGAGGAAGCGTGAGAGTGCCTAATCAGGCATGGGGTGGGGATGGGAGTCCCAGAGCCGACAGCGTGGCCCTTCCTTTGCACCCCCGCTCCGTCTCAGCCCCAGCTGCTCCAATCGGGTGCACTTGAGATCCTTGCCCTTGTCAAAGGGTATTATGTCAGGGAGCTGGAAGAGAGTGGCAGTACAGATCAGATTGACAGGCAGCTGACAATAAAGAGATGCTAGCAAGAGTACAGGAAAGCGATAATGCAGGGACTGTTGGTGAAGTGTTTGGAAGCAACACAGCCAGCTGTGGCTCTGACTCCTTAGGCAAACCAAGCACCCTTGACTTACTCTGCATCGTTACCAATCTATATTGCATTGGAATCTATAGATCCTTTTTGGCCCTGCCCTAAAGACCATCTAAAACTCTCTCTTGGCCACAGTTGAATCCAAGAGCTGACATCACAAGCTGTGTGTGTGTGTAAAGTGCCGTCAAGTCGCAGCTGACTTATGGCAACCCTAGCAAGGGGCTTTCAAGGCAAGTGATTAAGCAGAGGTGGTTTGCCATTGCCTTCCTCTGCAGAGTGACATCTCAAGCTACAAGGACAGTATAGAAGCCCAGTACAGAAACCCAGAGCAGCTCCATTTCCTGTCCAGCAGAGGGCACTGTGGAACTAGAGAGCCAGGGTGTGGCCATATAGTAGCCCCTCATACAGAGCAGCAAAGAAGGGCTTGACCAACAGCCTAAGGCTTGTGAATGGCGAAACTGGAAATGTGTTGCTTTGTTTAGTCCTGGCCAAGTGCTAGCAATATTTATATTCCACAACAAGAACATCAGGCTTTCTGCAAGCAGGATTTGGTAATATACTGAGCAGCATACATCAATTACTAATATCCAAGCATAAATGGCCATAGATGACAGCAATGCTTTGGACTGTGTGAATCATGAAAAGTTATGGTTGGTTTTAAAAGAAATGGGTTTTCCTCAACATCTGATTGTTTTGATATGCAACCTGTACTCTGGACAAGAGGCTACCTTTAGGACAGAATATGGAGAAACAGAATGGTTTCCAGTTAGCAAAGGTGTCAGACAAGGATGTATTTTATCTCTCTGTCTCTTCAATTTATATGCAGAACATATCATAAGGAAAGCTGGATTACATTTAGCTGAAGGTGGAGTGAA